>NW_011889211.1:472773-478763 GCF_000151845.1 Pteropus vampyrus | reverse complement strand
GTGTGAGAGCATTATTCCCTCGCCTTTTATTATTCCTTTCATTTGCAACTCTGTGTTCTGAGTCTTTGGGATCTCTCCTCCCTGACTGGTAAACAATAATGTCTAATTGTTTGGATGAGCATTTCTTTGGTTATGGGGAGGCTGAGTGTACTTGACATGCTTTTCAGATACTTCGTGTGGTTTTTTTTAATGTGAATTGTCTTTTTGTGTCCTTTTTAAATTAAGTTCTCCATCTTTTAAAGTTAATTTTTAAGACGTCTTTGCATATCAAGGAAAGAAGCCTTTTTTTTTTTTTTGCTAATGTCGTGGCTGTTTCCCCAGCTTGTCCTAAGTCTTTGGACTTTGTGGTATTTTTGTTTTCCATAGGAAAGTTTTACATTTTTATGAAGTCAAATATATCAGTCTTTTATGGCTTCTGGGTTTTATGTTCCTTACTCCGAGATTATGACCACATATTCCCTGGAGATTTGATCTGGTACTTTTGCGGTATTTTTCTTTCTATCCAAATCTTTACTTCGTCTGGAATTTAGCTCACTTTTCCCAAATAGGCTGCCGGTTGCCCCAACAGCATCTTTTTGCCACTGAGATGAATTACGTCTTTTATCGCGAACTCAGCTTCCGGGCCTGGCGTTTGATGGCAGCGCCAAGCCCCACCCGCTGCCCCCGCTTCTCTCCAGGTCACCGAGGGTGAGCCCGGCGTGATGTGGCTCTCGGGGCTGCACATCCCCGAATCCTACCTCACGGCCCTGGTGCAGGCCACCTGTCGGAGGAACGACTGGCCACTGGACCGCTCCACCTTGTTCACGCAAGTGACCAAGTTCCAAGATGCAGACGAAGTGAGTGAGCGGGCAGGACAAGGTAAGGTCGACTCCTGATGGATTTACAGCCTTTCACTTGGGTCTGCCTCCCTGAGCATCCCCGATTCCCAGGGCGGGGGGGACGGGGGGAAAGGGGGGACTCGCGCAGGCCCGAATGGGCCGGGCCGTGTCTGGAAGTCAGGCTGCGGCAGGTGCCGGCTGTGTCCGTGCTCTGTCCAAGTCGTGACATCTCCGAGGCTGAGTACACGTTTGTCTCCCGGTTTCTCCTCTGAGACCTGGGCCGAGGTCAGGGAGAAGTGAACCATGTCACCGTGCTGGTTTGTGGGCAGTGGCTCCTGGGTCAGAGCCAGATACCCCAGAGGACCGGATGACAAGGCAGTGTCCCTGGAAACCTTGGGGCCTAGGGAATGGGACGGCCGCGGCAGGAGCCATTCACTTACCCTGTGACTTCGAGTCCCTTCGACACTGGTCGCTGGCCGTGCAGACTGTAGCTGGAACCTTTTCCTGGGGCCCGCGAGGCCTCGTAGGGACTGGCAGAGCTGGGGCCACTGCTCTCTCTGGGCCTGTTAACTGTCCCTCTCTCTGCTCCTCTGCATGTCTGCCGTGTCCCCGCCCCCAGAGACCACATCCTCTGCCAGGCTTTGACTGGCTCGGGGGGGATCTGGAGTTGCTGCGGTGCCCGCTGATGCTTTCACCTTTACGGGCTGGGGCCCACAGCGGTCTGAGTCTGTGCGCCTTGATGCCAAATGGCCGGGAGAGGCGACCACCCCGTGCATTTCATCGAGCCCCTGGGGGAGGGTCGTGGGGTCTGCAGAGTGTCCCATCTGGGCTGTTCCTCTAACAAGGGAAGTGGGGTAGGGCAGAAAGCCTGGGGAAGGAACGCCAGTCATGACCTGTCTGTCTGCTGTGTCCATCGGACAGATCTGCCACACGGCAGTATCACAGGGGCCTCTTCCCTGTACCCCTAGGATGCTTTGTGTCAGGACTGTACCTAGAAGGTGCTGACTGGGACACAGAAAGAGGGTGTCTCGTCAAGAGCAAGCCCAAGGTGCTGGTGGTGGACCTGCCGATCCTGAAGATCATCCCCATCGAAGCCCACCGCCTCAAACTGCAGGTGGGGCCGCCGCTCGCTCTCCCCTTCCCTCCGGCTGCTCACGGACGGGGCGGTTTCGAGCAGTCTCGCCCCTTAACACGGGCGCTTAACCTTCGTGGGTGGGGAAGCCCGAGAGACACCGTAGCAGCGTGCACTCACTTCCCGGGGAGGTGCACGCACGCGCACACGCGTGTGCATGCAGAGACTCGGCAGGTGGCACAGATTCGGGTTTAGGCGCTGTGGTCCAGGCCAACTTGAGGAGAGACCGCAGGCCTCTTGTGCACTCCCGCAGGCAGCGAATCCAACAGTAGTTACCCCCGGTGTGGACGGCAGGCCTCCTGCTTTGCCCGCCTGGGTCCGCTTCCAGGGAGTGTGTCCGTGGGACCGACGGCCCCGCGGGACCGCAGCCACAGCCGTTTCCTTAGGTGCAGCCTTGCGGGACGGCCACTGCTCTTGGCTCGGCCGGCAGGCCTTCGCCCCGTCCCGTGACGAGCGCTGCTTTGCCCTGGGACTTCACACGCCTTTGCTTTGCAGTATACCTTCCGCACGCCGGTCTACACCACCTCCACCAGAAGGAACGCCATGGGGGTTGGCCTGGTGTTCGAGGCTGATCTCTTTACCACGAAGCACATTTCCCACTGGGTGCTGCAAGGCGTGTGCCTCACCCTGAATTCTGATTGACCCTCTGGGCGGAGGGATCCGTGAACCACCATCGAGTCTGCTGTCACTTCTTGGGGCCTCTCAAGAGGCAGGAGGGGACTGACGACGATTTTCCTGTCATTTGAAATTAGCCATTTTAATCTCTTTCCACATAAATTAACCCGAATGGTTTTGTTTAAGCTATTTTTTAAGGATTCAAAAAAAAGTAAATTCTTCAAAAATGAGAGCACTTTAAGATGTCGAGTTTTCTTTTCCTCCACAGAGGAAAACAATTTAAGCAAACGTGCCCGGCACGTCACTGGCACAGCTGGGCACCCTAATGTAAACTTCAAAGGCGTGACCGACAATCAGTGTGTTTCAGCGGATGCTGCTCTGGGGCTGGAGCTGTCGGTCGAGGTGTGGGGCAGACGGCCCAGGCTGCGGCCTCTTCCGTGGGCTGCTGATGCCAGCCTAGAGCAGAGATGGCCACGGCCACCCACTGCCTCCCGACCCACTTCCTGAACCCTCCAGCCTGTGGACGTGGGGGTGAGGCCCTTGAGCTTGGTGTTTAATTCCTGCACGAGCGCCTGCCCACCCTGCCTGGGTCTGTGTGGGGTCAGGCGCCACTTACTGCCCCTAGGACCGGTGGCTCCTGGGCGCCCCTCCCTTCCGTGCACCGCGGGGTGAGCCTGGAGCCCTGGCCAGGCCCCGCTGGAGGTGAGCAGGGGCTTTACTCTGTAAGGGGGGGGCTGAGCTGAGCGGCAGCAGGACGTAGCGGGGGCCAAGGTCGCGTTTGCCAGAACCTCGGACGCGCAGAGCGTTCTGAGGGAGAGCCCTGGGCAGTGAGAGGTAACAGGGGACCCCTTTTTCTGGAAATGAGTCCCCGCACGCCAAAGGTGAGAATGCAGTAGTTATGGGGGGTGCTCTTCCTCTGCCCAATCTGGTCCCCTCCCAGGCCCGCCCTCGGGTGATTTAATAAAAGACACAAAACAGAAAGAAGGCAGGTTCAGAAAATAAAGTTTGTTGGGATTTTGAACATTGTGGATAAAACCAACAAAAAAATATGAACACACATTCCGGTTGTGGTGACATGAGGAATAATGTCATCTTATTTAGTTCCTGTGACATACACGTACAGTTGCTCGGCGGGGGTGCCTCCCGGGGAAAGGTAGGCCGGGCGGGACGGGGGCTGCTCCCCACAGGCCGCCCTGCAACCGGAGGGCCGGGGTCAAGGCGGGTGTGCGCGGCTCCGGCTTTGCAATTCGGCGTGTGGCGTTGTGAGTTCGTTGACGTCGGTGCTGGCAGCGTGGGGTCGGGAGCAAGCCATTCGGCACAGGCGTCCGGCCACGCGGCCGCGGTGGTGTCAGCGAGAGAGCTAGTGGAGCAGGAGGAGGATTATCTGTTGACGGGTCTGAAAAAAGTTTGGCATGCATGAAAACTAAAAAAAAAAAAAAAAAAAAGGTGTGGACGACTTTCCAGCGGTGGTCACAGTGCGTGGACAGCGGGGGTGGGGGGGGGGGGGGGCGAGGGCGCCCGGGCGGGCGTCACACAGTTCTGTCCGTCCCTGAGTGCTTCCTGACGACCTTGCCGGCGTTCACCTGGTCAACCGCCAGCGTCTCCACGGCGGGCGGGGCCTGCGGCGGGCTGGTGCGGGGGATGCAGTGCGCCACGCCCACGTGCGCCTTGTGCGGCTTCTCGCGGGCCGGGCTGTGCTGCTCGCTCGCGCCGCGGTCGGACGCGATGGGGGGGATGACCAGGGGCCTCTCCTTGATGACGTGGACCTCGGCCGACTCCCTGGCCAGCAGGAACGGGGTGGGGTCGGGCATGGCATCCACTGGTTCCCGCAAAAGTAGTTTCCGGCTCTCGGCCCCGAATCTGTAGACCTCCTCGAATTCGGGGTGCAGCGGGGCAGACAGGCTCTTTTTCATCCGGCGGCGGGGCGTCTCGGGCAGCTTGTCCCTGGGGGGTGCTGGCTTGTAGCTGGCCAGCACCGGGCTCCCGGACGGGCTGCCGTCCGAGGTGCCGCTGGAGCTGAGCAGCTTCCTCTTGGTGGCGTGCAGCTGGGAGGTCAGGTAGGCGATGGTGCCGGCGCGCTGCTCCAGCTCGCCGGACAGCAGGCTCAGCTTGTGGCTCTTGACCTTCAGCTCCTCCAGGTACTTCTTCTCCCGCTCCCTGGCCGTGCTCTCCAGCACGGCGACCGCCGCGTCCTTCTGCTCCAGCTCCTTCAGCAGCTCCTGGGTCTCCTTCTCCTTGGCTTTCAGCTGAGCTTCCAGTTCCTCACATCTCTTCTTGAGTTCGCTGCTTCTAGAAGATCCGTCTCCTAGAAGGACAAGGGGGGACCAGGTTACGAGCCCACCGGGGGGTGGGTGGGCAGGAAGACCTGGGAGGGTTCCCGCTCCCACTGCGGGGCCAGCGGCCGGTCCTACCCCGGGCGGGACCCCACCTCCGGGGCCTCTCCCCTCAGTACAGGGTGGGAGACCGGGGGCCACTGAGGCCCGGCCAGCTCTCGGTTCTCTGGTTGACCGTATTAAAGAATGTCTCCAAATTTAAAAACTGCCGAAGCTAAAACGGGCAATTTCAGAGTTTTCGACCTTGCGGATACTTAGGATTAAACCGGTAGCAGCTTGTCTGCTCAGGTGACGTTTATTAAATGCCGGCTCTGTTCAGGGCACTGCCGAGAAAGACGAGTGTAAACACTCTCCATCCAACGCACCGAAGCTCTGAAGGTGCAGAGGAGACAGGATGGCAGGCTGTCGCGCTCCCGACAGCCCCCTCTCGTCTCTCAGTGCGCGGCACCCGTGACTGGCCAGGGCCCAGCGCAGCCCTGGGCCTGCCCTGCCTGCCACCTGCTCCCGCTGCACCGTGCGCCCTCAGCCCCCGGCCGGGCTGTGGGATCTACCAGGGCAGCTGCGTGCGGTCCACGGGGGCAGGAGGCCCGGGTGGCCAGGCGGGCACCCGTGTGCGTGGGCACCGCTCAGATGAGGGCCCAGGTTCGGAGATGGTGACGCGCTGCCCAACCTCGGGGCGGAGAGGCGGCCGGAATCCAGGGCTATGGACCGGAGTTCGCTGGGCCGGAGGTTCAGGGCCCCTGGGGCTGCGCGTGTGCCCGACCCCACCTCCCCCAGGCACTAGAGCTGCTCTTTGCTGATCTTCCTCGCTTCTGGGGCAAGCTCCACCGCGCCCTCTCTGCACACAGCCTTTCTAGACGTTTCCATCTTCCCCTGTGAAAGCTGCACGGACACTGGCTGTGACAGCGGTGACTCCGTGTCACCTGAGGCACTATTCCCCAAGCCCCCGGAGCAGTCAGCCACGGGGGCACTTTAAGCAGATTCCCAGGTTCCTCCTGCACCCGCAACGGTGAAGTCAAACCTCCAGGTCAGGAATTGAGGCGCCCGTTCCCCACCCAGGCGCCTGAGTTCTTTGTGCGCCACTGGACGGCA
>NW_011889211.1:470524-472723 GCF_000151845.1 Pteropus vampyrus | reverse complement strand
GAGGCCCGGGTGGCCAGGCGGGCACCCGTGTGCGTGGGCACCGCTCAGATGAGGGCCCAGGTTCGGAGATGGTGACGCGCTGCCCAACCTCGGGGCGGAGAGGCGGCCGGGATCCCGGGCTATGGACCGGAGTTCGCTGGGCCGGAGGTTCAGGGCCCCTGGGGCTGCGCGTGTGCCCGACCCCACCTCCCCCAGGCGCTAGAGCTGCTCTTTGCTGATCTTCCTCGCTTCTGGGGCAAGCTCCACCGCGCCCTCTCTGCACACAGCCTTTCTAGACGTTTCCATCTTCCCCTGTGAAAGCTGCACGGACACTGGCTGTGGCAGCAGCGGCTCCGTGTCACCTGAGGCACTATTCCCCAAGCCCCCGGAGCAGTCAGCCACGGGGGCACTTTAAGCAGATTCCCAGGTTCCTCCTGCACCCGCAACGGTGAAGTCAAACCTCCAGGTCAGGAATTGAGGCGCCCGTTCCCCACCCAGGCGCCTGAGTTCTTTGTGCGCCACTGGACGGCAGTGACCTCCACCGCGGGGGAGGGCGGACGCCCCTGGACGGCAGTGACCTTCACCGCGGGGGACGGCGGACGCCCCTGGACGGCAGTGACCTCCACCGCGGGGGAGGGCCGACACCACTGGACGGCAGTGACCTCCACCGCGGGGGACGGCGGACGCCCCGCGAGCACCACCTGCTTTCACACCATCACCACGACAGTCCTGCCAGTCACTGGCATGGTCCCTGCAGCTGAGGAGGATGGCCTTGGGGCTCAGGACGGAGACAGACTAGCCTCGGCCCAGAGGGAGCAGGAAGTGAGGATGCCCCGATTTCTGTGACACAGATGGCAGGGCTGTGGGCTGGGCTCTCTGACTGGAGTTGACCTGTTCTCCCGAATCCCTGGAGGCCTGGTGTCTGGCCTAGGGGCTGTGGGTGGTGGGTGGTGCCTGGTGTCTTCCACAGTGGGTCCCCTGAGGGTGGGCTCCTGAAACGCACTTAGGAGACCGTGATGTGGGTGACACAGTGGGAACCTCAGTGCTTGGCAGCGCATTGAGCCTTGTGGGATGACAAGGGACGGGGCGCTCTCGCGAGTGCTGACTGCCACGCGAGGCCTACCTGCAAAAAGCCACCTCGACTCAGATGCGGACCCTGCACTTCCTGAACCCGTTTGGGGAGCAGGCTCTTTGTAACCGGCCACAGAGGCCCTGCAGCTTTCCTTCCCTTCTGCCACAGGCTGATCCCTGGGGATTGTGGTCAGGGGTGGGGGGGTGTTTCTGGGACTAGAGTCCGGAGAAAGCCGCTCAGCACCCTTGGGGAGCTACCGAGCAACCTGATCACTCAGCGCACATTCAGCGAGCAGCTGCCCTGTGCGGGGTCCCGTGCTACGCGGGAGGGACGCGGGATGGACACGGGAGGTGGGACCCGTCTCCTCTTTCTTTCTGCTTTAAATCACGCTATTTCTTGATTACAAAAGGGGCGCATGTTCGTCACAGAAAAGCGGAGAGCCAGGAAAGCACGCGGGAGGCATTCCGAACGTGTCAGCTGGAAGGGAACAAGCGCTCATGGCTCCGCCGGCCCCCGGCGGCACCCAGGGCTCCGAACTCCCCCGGCGGCCCTGGCCCCCTGGCCCCACGCGCAGCTCTTCACGGCAGATGCGTTTTCTCCTGTGTGTGACCGACCAGCGAACGTGGTGCCGACACGTACACAGCAGGGAACGCGTCGTCGCGGACCTTTGAGGGGGAAGCTCTTACCTGTCTGTTCTGAACTTTTGAGTGTCAGCTCATATGTTAAATCTAAAAAGAAAACCAAAGATGTTAATTCTGTGGGTTACGGTGCCCTTCAAAAGCCTCTGAAAATGCAGAATGACTGCCTCACTCAGGCAGAGGGTCCTGCCCGGACAGAGCAGGTGAGAGGCACGCACGGGAGCAGAAGAAACTGAGCGGCCACTGTCCTTGCTAGGGTTTGCGGGGGGCCTCAAACTATTCCTATTCCCCGAAACATATCCCGACATCCACAATTAGCAAGCCGCTTGCTTTTATGTTTGGTCATCGGTTCCAAAATGCATTGTAAATTCTGACTGCTGCATTTCGATCTTTCAAGTCCTCAGCATGCCAAGAAATGGCTTTACAGCCTTCTGCCTGGTGCGTGTCCATCAGGCAGAGGGGATGAGGGGCGTACTCTCACTGCGGTGTCACGGGCTAGCCACGGCAGAG
>NW_011889211.1:466341-470474 GCF_000151845.1 Pteropus vampyrus | reverse complement strand
GTCTCCTCTTTCTTTCTGCTTTAAATCACGCTATTTCTTGATTACAAAAGGGGCGCATGTTCGTCACAGAAAAGCGGAGAGCCAGGAAAGCACGCGGGAGGCATTCCGAACGTGTCAGCTGGAAGGGAACAAGCGCTCATGGCTCCGCCGGCCCCTGGCGGCACCCAGGGCTCCGAACTCCCCCGGCGGCCCTGGCCCCCTGGCCCCACGCGCAGCTCTTCACGGCAGATGCGTTTTCTCCTGTGTGTGACCGACCAGCGAACGTGGTGCCGACACGTACACAGCAGGGAACGCGTCGTCGCGGACCTTTGAGGGGGAAGCTCTTACCTGTCTGTTCTGAACTTTTGAGTGTCAGCTCATATGTTAAATCTAAAAAGAAAACCAAAGATGTTAATTCTGTGGGTTACGGTGCCCTTCAAAAGCCTCTGAAAATGCAGAATGACTGCCTCACTCAGGCAGAGGGTCCTGCCCGGACAGAGCAGGTGAGAGGCACGCACGGGAGCAGAAGAAACTGAGCGGCCACTGTCCTTGCTAGGGTTTGCGGGGGGCCTCAAACTATTCCTATTCCCCGAAACATATCCCGACATCCACAATTAGCAAGCCGCTTGCTTTTATGTTTGGTCATCGGTTCCAAAATGCATTGTAAATTCTGACTGCATTTCGATCTTTCAAGTCCTCAGCATGCCAAGAAATGGCTTTACAGCCTTCTGCCTGGTGCGTGTCCATCAGGCAGAGGGGATGAGGGGCGTACTCTCACTGCGGTGTCACGGGCTAGCCACGGCAGAGTGACACGCCCCTCTGGCTCGGCCGGGCACCAGCCCGCGTCTGAACGGCCCCCCGGCCCCGCCCCCCGGCCCCGCCCCGGCTTGGCGCCCCGGTACCTGTGCAGTGCCGCTGCAGTCGCCGGATCTCGGCGTGCAGGCCCTTGAGAGTGCTGGCGTGTTCCCGCTGCAGGAACAAGAGATTCTTCTGCGCGCTCTGCAGCTGGTTCTCCAGGTTTGTGGCTGCCATGGTGACATCCAGATGGCCTGTGGGAAACACAGACCTTGGTCGCTGCTCCCGACAACGACGGTCACGGGGAAGAGGACGCTGCCTGCTCACTGCCCTCCTTGCTTCGTGGGGTCACGGGCAGCGTGAGGCCCGGCTCCAGAGGCAGAGGGGACACATCAATTCCAGGGCTCCCTGGCCCCAAATCCTGGCCTCTCCACAGGCCACCTAACTTCAACAGACCGTGACCGGAAAACCGAGCGCCGGGCACATGGCGTGAATATGTTCTCGAGACAGTGTCTAGACCTGGCGTAAGGGAGGGGTTGTGGGGAGAGGTGGGCAGGACTCAGGGAAGACCCCCGAGTTCACAGACACAAGCCCCCCAGTCCTTCTTGGGAACCTCTCGAGAACCATCTCATAGGGCCACACGGTGAGCGCAGGAGCCTGGAGCCTGTCCCCGAACCCTGCCCCCTGCTCCACTGCGGCCTCGGGCATCTGTCATCAGCTGTTCATCAGAGCCTCAGACCCTCCTTTACTGTAACTGGAGAAAGGCGCTGAAGCCGACTGGTCTTCCTGGAAGAGGCACCACAGTAATTCGAGACGCCCTGAATCACGCAAGGGGCAGCGGAGACTGCCTGTCTGGAAACAATTCTCCAAGTGCAGAGCCTCAGCGCGTTTTCCCTGCGTCATTCATGCAGACCCCCAGCCGAGGCGAGGAAACGCCACTTCTCCGAGGCTGCCGCGCTGTGGCACGTCTGCAGGACAGCTCCGGAGACGGCACACCCCGGCACTGTCACTTTGCTGGGGGAACACCAGGCACTCCGTTACCTGTGAGACCAGCGACATGGCCACACCCCAGCTCCGGAGCACATGACAGTTCACGGCTGGCGCTCAGGACACACACTTTCCTTCCCACAGAGAGCGTCCACGACCGCCTCAGGCCACCGGCTCCGAGGGAAGGGAAGTAACGCAGGGAAGAACACAGCATAGCAGACGTGGCCTGAGGAAGGGAGTGAGCGCGACAAGTCCGGGAAGGAGCAGGGTGAAGGGGAACAGGCGCCCGTCAGGGGAAGAGCTGGCCTGGGACGCGGCGGCTCGGAGGGAACGGCCGTCTGGGGCGGGCGTGGTCGCGGGGTCTGCAGCCCTAGGGCTTATCATCTTTCCGATGGAAGTTTCGTTGCTAGGGAGGTAATTACTCCCGTGTGAAAAGAGGTGGCCGTGGGGGTGGCTGTCACGGTGCAGCTCGCGGTCAGAAGACGGGAAACAAACTCCAAACCCGGCGGGAAGAAGCAGGCTGCGTGAACGGCAGTGATCGTGTCCGGGATGGTGGACTCGCCCGGGCCGAATGGCTCAGGTGACGGCGGGCAGTTTCCATCAAACATCGGAGCAGGAAAGGTGCTGCCCCCCAAATCGTGCCTCCTCGGTGACCACAAACGCCTCCTACGGCCGTGGGGCCAGAGGCTCCTGACTGGCGGGAGCCACGGGTTCCTGCGATCCTTGCTGTCCGGCCAGCACGTGGCCTTGGGAGGACGATGGGGGCCTTAACGGGCCAACCACGCCACAGCGCGTCCACGGAGAGAACGTCTGAGCGCCGACAGCCTCCCTTGGGGGGAGCTGGCACCCACTGACTCCCGCTCAGCGGGGCCGAGTCGTCGGCTCCGGCATCGGTTTCGCACCTGGGACATTAATTCCTGGGGTCTGTGATGGGCTCTGGAAGCGGCCACCCCAGAGGAGATGCCTTGCCACTGACTTTAAAAGGAAAGGCCCAAATCTGTGATTCTGTCGGCTAATGGACACAAGCAGAGCCCGTATGTCAGGGGCTGGCCAAGGAAGAGAAGGGGCAGTTTCAATTTGACCCACAACCCCGAGGGTCTAGAATGACAGGAGAACAGGCCTAGGATGGCGTCTCGCCCCCTCGGGACGCGCATCACACCCGCCCGCTGTGCACTCTGCCTGTCCCCATTCCCAGCCCGTGGCACACCGCAGGCTGGAGACCCGACTTGCAAAAGCAGCCTCAAATCCATCTGCTCTCCCCCACCCCCATCCCCAAACCGCCGTCTCCTCCGCTCTCTCCCGCTTCCTCACTCCGTTCTCCACATCACAGCAAGAGCGACTTAAAAAACACGGGAGACTAAAAGCCTCCAGTGGTCTCACACCCGAGAACCAAGCGGGTTCACGCAGCCAGTCACGGGCCCTTCTGCCCGCGGCGCCTCACCTGCGGCTCGCCTCCAGGTGTTCCCCCTCGGCCCTCCTCGCGGGCGTCTCTGCCCAGGGCACTGCTCTAGGGTCTCCTCTTGCCCACCTCAGGTCCTGGCATAAGGTCACTTCCTCCCAGAGGTGCTGGCCCCAGACTGGGCGAGGGTGTGCGCTCCTGGCCCTTCGCCGTCTGCGATGGCACCTAAGCGTGAGTCGGTCCCCACCGCCGTGCACACTTCAGGCTTGATCTCCGCTGTTCCCCAAGCCCTTGCATGGTGCTGGCACACAGGGCCCCGTGGTCAGCACGGTCACCAGTGGGCCGGTCTGCTGAGTGTGCGTGCGGCAGCTTCAGGGGTGAAGGGCCTTTGTTCACGGGCTTTCTGCCTAATTTACAGGCAGGCCAAATGCTTCTGTCATGTCCACAGGGGCGGGAAGGGAGAAAACTAAGCTCGGCAGCCACCCCGTTCCGGCCAGCGAGGTATTCAATTTTATTGGTAACAAACTTACGATTTAAGTAAGGATTCACACTGTAACGGCCTCAGTGAGTCGGTGACTTTGAATTGTGCTCAATCTGTAATTGTTAATTTGCTGTCGTAAGGACAGAAATAAAAACATGCCTAGAAGCTTCCCACTGTCACAGGCGGCGGGGACAGCATGACGGGCTTCGATGGCTCTGTCTGGAGCTCCCGAGTCGAGCGCTGGAGGACGAGGGTTTTCGAGCCTGTGACATTTCACTTGGCATTCTTTCCCCTTCATTCACACCGTCGACTTAAAAGTCCCAGACGAGGCCGTCCTCACTTGCGCGGGGCGCCCTCCAGGTGTCGCGTATACATGAACAGGACAGTTCCTCTTAGGTCCTATGGCAAGTTCTCTAGGTTAATTTTCTGTTCACTCTGTATGTTCAGAAAATTAACACTTGGCAATGGCTTTCCGTTCCAAAGTCCGCGGAG
>NW_011889211.1:459837-465091 GCF_000151845.1 Pteropus vampyrus | reverse complement strand
TCCTATGGCAAGTTCTCTAGGTTAATTTTCTGTTCACTCTGTATGTTCAGAAAATTAACACTTGGCAATGGCTTTCCGTTCCAAAGTCCGCGGAGAGGGGGACGTGGCCGAGCCGGCCTCCCAGGACGGAGAGAAACATCAACACCATCTCCTCCCGATGACGTGCGCCCAGAGAAGGTTCTCGGGGAGGTATGAGGACCCGGCCTCACCGAGTCTACTCTGCAGCGGCGTGGGGACAAACGGCCTGTCAGCAGCTCAAGTCCACTTCTCATCCTAAATCAAAAGCAATGTCCTTCCCTCTCTTTCAGGCATTCATGTGTAAGCGGTGACATCATTTGATTTATGGGCCACCACGGCCTGTACGAAGAGTGCTCGCCCATCACGCAGGCCGCCTGAGGAAGAGCAGGCGTAGCCCCCCGAGAAGGGAGGAAACGTAAATCAAGGACTCCCGCCTCCGAGCCTGCGCGCCTGGCCCTCGGGTCGGTGGGCGAGGAGCTGGAGGCCGGGGTCCGCGTCGACTTCACGTGGAATCCAGATGCTTTCCAAACCGGGGCTGCCCGCTCCCCAGGGCTCTGAAGCCGAGGAGAATGGGCGCGGCGCAGGCCGGAGTCCCCAGCACAGCGCTCCCCGCCAGGGCGATGCTCCCCGCCAGGGCGACGCGACGGGCCTGGGACGCCGCTGCCCCGCTCCCCACACTCCGGGTGAGACGGTGACAACCGAACAGGCACTGCCCGAGCGTCCAGAGCGGCCGACACTGCCTGCGGGTCGCTGACGCCAACGGCGTTTTCCAGGGCGTCGGGGGACGGCGGGGCTTCCTGGGCCTTTGTGAGGCTGCGTCAGGGCGAAGGGCAAGGTGCCACCGCGCTGCACGTGTGTCCTGACCCTCGGGATCCCGGGGTGCCCAGTGCGAGAGCCCGGGCCACACTCACTGTCCTCCTGTCGAAGGCTGGGCTGCGTCACCACCGAGATGTCCTGGGCAACAGCAGCCACCAGTCCGGGGCAGCTCTGTCGCAGCGGGAGGGAGCCGCAGACTCAGGCCTCCCCTCCAGGCTCACACCTTTCTTCCTAACGGCTCTCCCAGGCACACGGCCTCCGGTGCTCCTGGAGTCCAGCCCCTCATTCCCAGGGGCCCTCGCCAGCCTGGGGTCCCTCCCGCCGATGTGCCCCATTAGCACAGCCGTCCTCTCTGCCCCTCGCGTCTGCCACACCGCTCCCAACCTGGGGCTTCTGCACGCCTGTGCCCTCGGCCTGGGACGCTCTCGGCAGACCGGCCCCGCCACCCCGCCAGCCTCCATCTGTCACATGTGGCCTCGCACGTCACGGGTGGTGCTGAGCGGCGGGCTCGAGAACCAGGCTGCAGCCTCCGGGATGTGCCGTGGCAGCGCCGATGTGGACACGGCCACACCCGTCCTTCCTCGCCGCGCCGCGAGCTGTCCCGCACAGGGCCCTGGACCCTCTTCCTCGCTAAGGAAATGGAACAGCTCTGCTAGGAGGGGCTCTCGCCACTTAGAAATGGGCAGTTTCTTTGCTGCTGTGCGATCAAAAGCAGACTCATCTCTCCGTCCCACACAGAGCCTGTGGAAATAGGGTAATAATTTTAGTATCTGAGAGAATAGCGCAGCGGTGCGCACGCGGTAGCCGTGCATCGGTTCTAACGGGCCGTTTCGGATCCTCGTCGTCTAAGTGATGGCCCATCCACACGGGGTGCTCCCACGCCGCGAGCCATCGGAGCTGGAGTCCCGCGGCCCTCTGCGCGCCTTCGGCCGGCCCGACGGGCACTGCCGGGCGCTGGACAGCGTGTGCGCGAGGACCTCTGTGGCTTTCTCGTGGGACCCCTCTGTGCTGCTCTGGCGTCCCACCGCTGAAGCACTGCCATCGAGAAAAGGCCGGCAGCAGGTGTGGTGATGAACCGTAAGAGAACGGGTGACTCCCGGGGGGAGGCGGTTTGCCGAGCAGACTCACGGGCTCGGAAAACGCCGAGCGAGGAGAGCCCTTCAGGTCCGCTGTGCCAACGCACCCTCACGTCGAGCTGAGACGTGGGGCCTCAAAGATGTTCTCAGCACGGTGGGGTAAGAGAGCGCAGAACGGATACCCCTGAGGTGTCAGACTACGTTTGAGGTTAAATCTTGTCATCTAAATCGTAATATCTAACTCACAGGGTTGTTTTAAGTGCTAAATGCAATCACTCGTGGTATCTGGCATTCAGTAAGTGCTCAATAACTGTTAGCTATATTATTTCAGGTAAATACTGGTCAAGAGTTATGTGACATACGTCCACGTTGCTTACTCCGTCCTACACGAGGGTACTTCCTGAACGTCGCCTAAGGGTGGAAATGAGCTAGTGGATATTCCAGTCACTCCCAAAGAGGGAAACATAAAAGCAAACCGAAGCATTTTCTGCAGGCCTATGTCTTCCATTTTCGCTGGAGAGGAGCCAGCCAGGGAAGTGAGGCAGAACAAGGTGCCCTGAGGGACAGTAAAACCTACTTCTTGCTCTGAAACAATCTATAGTACTTTACAAGAAGCTAAAAAGGTCCAAGGCTAATTAGGCCATCAACTCTCAATCTAAAATAACTTGCTTTTAGAAGAAAGGAAATTTACCGTCTCTGAAAACGAACACTGACGTTATGCTAGACTCACGACTCTCCTGGATAAAGAAACCGTTTAAAGCTGCAGGACCCTACAATTTCTATGTGTACATGTATTTAAGAAATTCAACTAGTGTGTTATCTGAGAACCGCCGCGAGTTAGGGCACCAAGAAAAAGGATGTCACTTCAAGAAAGCGGAAGCATTCAGCAATCATTTGGTAAGAAGGTCCACCATTACAAAGCAAAAGAGCACACTTTTTAATATACAAATAAATAAAAAATCTAGAAGGCATATAACAAAGTGTTAAAAGCATTGATCTTAGATGGGGAATGGTGGGCGATTTCTTTACTTTTTAAAAATTCTATTTCGGTACGACCTAAAGCTTTGATGAACACATATTTATAGTTGGAAAAAAATTATAAAGCGATTTCTCTTTAAAAAGATAATCACTAACTCTCCGCCAGCAAAGCAGCATCATGTTTTAATTATATTGTTCCAAGGCAGTCTCGGGTTGCTAGGGTTGTGACTGCTTTACCGGAACCAAGAAGAATTAACGGGAAGGCAGTTTTTACAAAAGCAACAATTTAGTGTCCCCACGACATACAGAAACTAATCACAGCGAGCACTCGAGTGCCTCCCGACCCACACGCATCACGCATTCCTGTAACTGACATTTTCCATCACAAAACACAAGACGCCGACAGCCGTCTCCCTCTGAAGGGATGCGCGGGCTAACATCAGAGGCGTGACAGACGTGACTGGGTAGGGTGCAGCTGGACATGGAAACATGACACGTGGCTGTCTGGAGCTGGCGGGCCCTGGGGGCCTGGGTGATGGAGTCACTACCTGTGTTTCTCCGGTTTGGTTGCCTCGTACTGGAAGGGCTTCTACCTCAAAACCACGTCAGGTGTCTGCGCCGGTCGGGGCTCAGCCCCTCTGTGAAAGTGTCCCAGGGAGCGGGTCTGTGTTTGAGACTAAACGTGTCCCTAAGTGGGCTGTGCAGGTCCAGGTGGGCAATGCATGTGCTCTCATGGCCTGCAGTCACGTGGTGCCTTCCGCCAGGGCCCCCCGGCCTCCCGGAAAACTGGCTGACTTAACAGCCAGAAAGCCCACACCCTGTGGCAGGACCCATCCCCACGGCAGGAGGCCGGGGCACCAGCACCCCAGCTCCTGCCCAGGAGGGCTTTGAAGTCCAGGCGTGACTCCAGAGCAGTCAGCTCAGGCCTTTGTACTGCAGAGAGGAAGTCTTCCAGAAAAGGTGGGGCTGTGGTGGCTCTGCTTGGCCCTTCCCGCCCTCCCTGCGTCCTCCTGCCACCTGCAGGGTGACCGCCCTCCAGCGATCACCCAAACAGCCTAGCTTCATAAGCTGGAGCTGAAAGCATTTACCACGAAATAGAGATGCTGCTTGTCAACTTCTAACAAGCTTGTCACTTACCAAGATGATCCTGAGCCACCAATTTAGGGACGGACAAACCTCACAGCTCACCACACGAATCATTCCACCTCTATTTTCCTCTATTTTGAGGCAGGTCATATTTGATTACTGTTTCCTTCCATTTCTACATTGAACTGTGACTGCTGTAGATTTTAACTGTCTACTGGTTGATAACTAAAAGATAATGTGACCCAAATGCCAAATTGCCTTTTCACTAATCAAGCAGGAGGTAAATCTGAGTGCTTGATGAGCACCATCTAAATTGTATTTCCTAGGCTCAGAAAACATGCTCGCTTGCTTTAAAAATCTCTCTATGGTCTGCCAAGCAGCTGGACCATTTCAACTGATTTAATAGAGCTTCTTTTATCTATTTTGTGGGCCTAATTATATTATAAATTTTAAGGAAGAAAAGGTATGATTAACTGAAGTTCTATTCATTTTAACTTAGCCATACTTTATTGCTTAGAGTAAAGGAAAATAGTTGTTTCATTAGTACTAACAGAAGATCTCAAGCTAACCCTTTATGGCGTGCTCTGAGGTGACTGTCGAAAGTGCTCTGCCTGGCCCCGGCCACGTTGTCCTGGATGGCGTTATTGTTTGGCCAGGCCATCAAGCAGGAACGTGTTGCCTCCTCTGACTTGCTCGTCCACAAAACGGTTATTTCAGAAGAGTTTAAACAGGGAGGACATTCGAGATCTTTGAAATTATTAAAATAGTCTAACAATAGTTAATTCAGTGAGTAAAGTTGCTATGGCTGGGCATTTAATTTTCATAATTATGTATTCTCCGGTGATGACTAATCCAATATTTGCCTTTATTGGACATTTATTTCTATGGAGTAACAGTTTGAGTACCGGTATTTTAAAAAGAAGATAAACCTATTCTCGGAAAAAGGCATTTACCTAGATCTTCATTTCCTGTAACTCTGATGGCTTCGGCATGTCCACTGAAGGCTGCTTGACCCTTTGATTCTCCATGTAGTGAGCTTACGGATCCGACATAGATTGCTCACTTGTTTAAAAGTTTCCTTTCCGAGAGCTTCTTGTGCTGTGCAGAACAGATCAGGCACATTTTACTGATATTTCAGGCTGACTCCCATAAAGTTCTTTCCACTCACAATGATGCTTTATTAGGTCAGGAAATGAGAGAATTCCCAGAATCCTATATTCCAGTTCTTCAGAAAAACTCCCCACCAAATACTGATCCATTAAGGTCTGTCATTTAAAATG
>NW_011889211.1:454274-456667 GCF_000151845.1 Pteropus vampyrus | reverse complement strand
GACTCCGCCACCAAAGCGCACGGAAAGCAACACGGAATTAAACCCTCGTGGCATCCGCACCCGGAACAGGCCGGGGGGCGGGGGGAGCTGGGATGGCTCACCCACCCCAGCGCCCGGAGCCTGTCCCCCACAGGAGCCGTGCGCACCCCGGCGGGCAGGGACCGTGTCCTGATTACTTTAGCACTGAGGAGGCACGTGAGACTTCTGGTTACCCGCCCCCCTCCATGGCAGCACATCATTGTGCCAGGTGAAGCTGTGCTCTGTCACCGGGAAGCACTGACATTCACTCATAGGTGTGAGAAGCCTGGTCACTAGGTTCACACTTGGGTTCCACGGTCCACAAAATCACGTCCACCTTTCTGCATGGACGACACTGGCCTTCGCTGCTAACCACCTCCAGCTTCACTCGGTTTTCCTCGAAGGCCCGGGGACGGACCATCTGCGATCGGCCCGAGTGTCAGACGTGCCGTGCCCTGCGCGGGCCTCCCGGGGCCTCCCTGGAAACGCACTGTCCTCTGACTGCAGCCTGCTGGCTGGCGGCACGCAACGTGGCATTCTAGAACGGCGACGGTCCGTCCCAAACTGCTCCGAGCTCCACCCTACGACCACCGGCGAGACATGAGGGCACCGCCCAACAGCGCTGAACCCAGCTGTCTCCAAGAAGGTCTCTCACCTCTGGCTTCATTCTGACTTAGATTTTTATTTTGTCTCCCCCTTAAGACCGGCCTTTGCCCTCACACAATCGGGTCTGGCTGTGCTCGCCTCTGGACCAGGTCCTAACGCCACAGCCTTCCCATGCTGATAAACCTCTTTTGGTCAAAAATGGACGACTTGACTGCTTTCCTGTTGGGAACAAATCCCTCTCTTGAAACCCATCGCACGGAGCAGAGGCCAAGGAGGATTACATGCCCTTCCTCCTCGTCAGAAAAGCCCGGTCCCCCTCCCCCGACCCAGCGCCATCGCCCACGTCAGTGAGCTCTCAGCTTCCACCGGAACCTTCTGGGCTGGTCACCAGGACTGAATCAAAGGTCAAGAGGATTCACTATTGGAGACGGAGACCGACCCCTCCTTGAAAACGATGGGCCATCCCTAAAAGCCCTATATTCTTGTCTGCGGGAACATAAAAGTGAAAAACAACACGACAAACCTTTATTATCAATGTGCGAGACAAATATTTCTAAAAACTGGATCTGCCACATGCCAGAAGCCACTGAGAAAGAAATGACAGCAGTGCCATTCACCTGAGTTGGTATGTGTGACGCTTTGAGAGAGGGGTTAAAAGCCTCCTTCGGTGTTTGGGGCATGGCATGAGCCTAACCTCCTGCACTGGTTCATTATTAGAAAATCAGATTAGAAACTAACAGACAAACAGGGCCATCCTGGATTATTATGCTATGACAGGTTGAGGAACCGGTGTCTTTATACCCGCGTTACACCAAAGTTGGCCCTTTCACAGTATGACTCTCATTTGTAGGTAAATGTCCAACTTTAAGGAAAGCAATATTTCAATAACACTGAGAGTTATAATTTTTATGTAGCAGCAATGCACAAGCACTGTTACATAAGAAAGTGGGCTTAAAAGAATGCCTTATAAACCCTCTTGCTATACAGTAAATGAGAAGGCCATAGAGTGCATTTAAAATAGATTGGGAAGGAAATGTGAAGAGAAAAAGATAACAAATCTTCTAAAAATCTAAATTTAATATCTTAAGTGTTTCCAAAGAGGCAATGAAGAGGAAAATTACAGCAGTGGAGTATTTTATAAGCCTCCGATTCCATTTATTACAAGTGTTCTTCCAACTTTTTTCTCTCCTTTGTTGTAAGCTCAATCTTAGTCTGCTCTCTGGTGTTGAGACTTGCATAAAAATATAAACTCCTGTTCTCCGATTAACAAAGAAGTCTTTTAAGACATATGTGCCCTCAGAGATTGTGGCGGGGAGCAGTAAAACGTAACCTTTAACCTCTAAAAAGGCTGCTTTCTAACTGGCTGCCTTACTTGAAAACTTGTCCTGGTCGTAATAGTTACAGTAGTGTGTGTGTGTGTATGTGTGTGTGTGTGTGTGTGTGTGTGTGCGTGTGCATGTGCGTGTGCGTGTTTTCCTGAAGGCGTAAATACTTATGAGAACTTGATATTTTTCCCTTCATGCGTAAAGTATAAAAAATAATGTGTTTCTTGTTCAAACTAAATCTGAGTGTCTTTGTGTAATTTAAAGGATCACACTCAAATTTGGGTCGTGGGCAACTGGCACAAAAGCATGAGACAAACTCATTTGCTAAAGAACAAAAGAGAGGAAGTATTTTTAAAAGGGTTTTTAAAAACTTAAGTACATGTATTCAGAATTGTTTTTCTCCCTCTAACTTCTTCCGAATTGGGGGAGGTCAGATGCTGTTTA
>NW_011889211.1:451122-453379 GCF_000151845.1 Pteropus vampyrus | reverse complement strand
CCGATTAACAAAGAAGTCTTTTAAGACATATGTGCCCTCAGAGATTGTGGCGGGGAGCAGTAAAACGTAACCTTTAACCTCTAAAAAGGCTGCTTTCTAACTGGCTGCCTTACTTGAAAACTTGTCCTGGTCGTAATAGTTACAGTAGAGAGAGAGAGAGAGAGAGAGAGAGAGAGAGAGAGAGAGAGAGAGAGAGAGTGTGTGTGTGTGTGTGTGTGTGTGTGTGTGTGTTTTTCCTGAAGGAGTAAATACTTATGAGAACTTGATATTTTTCCCTTCATGCGTAAAGTATAAAAAATAACGTGTTTCTTGTTCAAACTAAATCTGAGTGTCTTTGTCTAATTTAAAGGATCACACTCAAATTTGGGTGGTGGGCAACTGGCACAAAAGCATGAGACAAACTCATTTGCTAAAGAACAAAAGAGAGGAAGTAGTTTTAAAAGGGTTTTTAAAAACTTAAGTACATGTATTCAGAATTGTTTTTCTCCCTCTAACTTCTTCCGAATTGGGGGAGGTCAGATGCTGTTTAACTCCGTGGGCCTCGTGACCATTATGCGCCACTTCAGTCGTGTGCAGACAGCAGTTCCTGGGTGCTTTGGTGCTCACAGGAAACTCTGCTGGGCTTCTCGGGCCCAGAAGGGGTCCTAACCCCACCGACCCACACACCGCATGTGTTGTTATTGGCAGTCAGCAGCCTAACCTGTGTTGTAAAGGATGCAGCATCATCGCTGATGGAGTACCATTCCCAAGCCTGGCTTAGCACAAACAGGACACATCTCTTTCTTCTCCAAACACAAGGCTCCAAGTCACTAATCCTTTCAGTGTGCTGTAATTCTGCTTCTCCCCAGCTCTGTTTTACCTTCGGCTGCCAACATATATTTAAACACAACATATATTTTCCAGACGTACTGGAAAAAAGTCCAATGCAACTTACTGTAGGTGGATATGACTGGACTTTTTGCTGTGAAATTTGAGTCATGTTTGAGTAATGAAATAAACAGAAACTAAAATGCAGAGCAAGCACAAGAAGCAGCTCTCAATCTATATCTTTTAAGAAATAATTTCAGCTAAGAAAAAAGTTTATTCATCTTCACAACCTGCAATCAAAGAATGACAGACTTCATCCCATTTTTAAAGAGCTTTAAAAAAAAAAACCTGTTTGCCTTCGTAACAAAGGATTCTTTTCCTCTTGATTAAACGTTTATTATAGAAAATACATGTATCATTTAAAAAGAGTCTTTTTAAACAAAACATTGAATGAGAGCATTTTATTATCTGTGAGGGCCCATACAAAGTAGGATGAGAACCCCCTGATTAACGGGCTGACCTCTGCCTTAGTGAAAACCTTCCCCGGGTTCACGCTGGTGTCTGGGGATGTTATTATGCCCATGACTGTAGAAGCAGCGTAAGAAATGAAAAAGAACCCCAATGCCCTCTAACGCAGTTCCACTGGAGCCCTGAGGCCGTCCCTCCCCACCTCAGAAGGCTTCAGCCACAGCCGGGTGCTTGCTACCCGGACACCATTCCTGCCCATCGGGGAACCGGCTTATCCGGAAACTCCACAGGGAAAGAGCAGCTCCTTCTTCCCACAGTTGGAGGTTCTCATCAAAAGCAACTTTTGCTTTTATGTCAAAGAGAAATCTGTCCTATAAGCATTACTCGTCCGCTTCTGTACTCGGAAATTACTCTAAATCCATAAAACCCTTTGCTGCATGTCAGACGTTAAATATCCGAAGACAATTAGGGTACAATCCCTTCCTTGCTCAAACCTTTCTGCAGATTTTAACAATAAAGCTAGAGACATGAAAACTGGTGTCGTTACCGGCACCTACCTAACCAGTCCGGGCTACGCCAATCTGAGCCCAACGTATACTGCACTCTCATTTGTGAAATACATAAAGGTACCTAGTGGCTGCGCTTTATGGGTATTCAATGCAGCAGATAAAATTAACCTTAGCTAATAAACGCGTGTATCCCTACGTACTAGGAATTTTTTATGGCTGACCTTGTCCCAGATTGAAGAAAAAAGGCCCATGTATTTTCTTGCCAGAAATATAAGAAAATGCTTTATAATATAAAAACAAGTGTTTCTTAAAAGCATCAAGTTAACATCAGTATTGTTACAAGTTCACTTCACCAATTAAATAATGAAGATAAAATGAATTTACCTAACGAATAACAGGAGTTAAGAGTCCAAATGATCTATTATAAAAGGATTCACTTGTTTTTAAAAATAAAAACATCTGATTTCCAAGCA
>NW_011889211.1:449046-451072 GCF_000151845.1 Pteropus vampyrus | reverse complement strand
CAGACGTTAAATATCCGAAGACAATTAGGGTACAATCCCTTCCTTGCTCAAACCTTTCTGCAGATTTTAACAATAAAGCTAGAGACATGAAAACTGGTGTCGTTACCGGCACCTACCTAACCAGTCCGGGCTACGCCAATCTGAGCCCAATGTATACTGCACTCTCATTTGTGAAATACATAAAGGTACCTAGTGGCTGCGCTTTATGGGTATTCAATGCAGCAGATAAAATTAACCTTAGCTAATAAACGCGTGTATCCCTACGTACTAGGAATTTTTTATGGCTGACCTTGTCCCAGATTGAAGAAAAAAGGCCCATGTATTTTCTTGCCAGAAATATAAGAAAATGCTTTATAATATAAAAACAAGTGTTTCTTAAAAGCATCAAGTTAACATCAGTATTGTTACAAGTTCACTTCACCAATTAAATAATGAAGATAAAATGAATTTACCTAACGAATAACAGGAGTTAAGAGTCCAAATGATCTATTATAAAAGGATTCACTTGTTTTTAAAAATAAAAACATCTGATTTCCAAGCAACCTGTTTGTTAGATTGATGTATGTGCCACAGTAAAAATCTGATACAAATAATTGTTCTCTACTTTAGATTTTAAACACACCTAAATTTAATTTACTGAGTATAACACGATGCACAGAAATAATAACTATTTTAAGGTTTTCAGCAGTGTGTATGTATATGTAATCACACACATATATAATATATATACATCACAAGTCTTAAAATCTTCTTCCAAAAATGTTTCATGTAAGATGAACATTCAGCCAAAAGAAATACATAAATTCAAAACATCTCTGGAGTTAAAAATCACTTTAAATGTTAACACCTTTTTCCTTAAATTCAACGGCAAGAAAATGCAGGCCAATTCTTGACTGTGCAGAAAAAAAAAAAATCATTTAATAAAACAATAGCAATGCTTTTAAATAAATTTCAAACTTAAAGGTCTTTTAAAAACGGTAATTCTAGCTTTAACACTCTTACAGGTAGGTTTCTGGAAATGTATAACATTCAAGTATTACAGCCTGGTAGCTTGGATTTTGTTATAAAACCGATTACTGCAACTTAATTACAGAGCATGATCTTTCCTCTTAGGCCACCTCGTTTTCATTATCGGAATAGATGATACTACTAAATGTCAAAGCTCGAAATTAAACAATACAGGTCAGCATGAAAACGTTTTAGATAAACTGGAGTAGCAACTCACTGTAGCTGACGGCAGCTCTGTACCCAAGCCTGGAGCTCTGCTGCATATGTGCATTATGCTCAATTTCATGAATCACAAGCAAATTGTTATTTAGGGTAAACTGAAGCCCCCATCAAAGCTTTAGGAAAGGGCTGTAGAGTACTTACGTAAAGGGTTATCAGGCAGGAGACAATGCAACTTATCGGGGACGTTCTCTAACGTCCAAAGGGTGGTAAAACGCACTTAAAAAGGCGATGTGGATTCACACGGCCTCCTCCCCACAGCATCCCAGACAAAGCAGGGCCAGGCCCTCGGGCGCTCCTGGTGCACCTGCAATGCGGATCCCTCACCCTACAATCCCACCCCGGGGCTGGCCTCTCCTGCCCATCGGATTGGCTTGGGTGCGCGGTGCGGACGGCCCGCAGCCTGGATCGGAGCCCTGGCAAAGGGCATCCCCCTCCGCATAACGGGCTGGAAGACCCTGCGGGCAGCCGGCGCGAGGGTCGCTGCGCCTCACTTTTGCTCTCCTTTCCAGCACTTTTGTTTTCCTCCCGAGTTTCCGAAAGGGCACACCCTTCCCCACCCACGAACCTCTGGGGGTGGGACCGGGGGGACCCCCTTCCCCTGCAGTGAGGGCTTTAAAAATCATCGAAAGGAATTCCTGTCCCGACAGGTGCTCCCGCCGCCCACAGAGCCTCCCCGCAGGTACCGCCAGGTGAGCGGGGCAGGACTCGGTCACACCCCGGGCCCCGCCTCACCTGCGGGCGCGGCCGTCGCGGTCTTTCAGGCGGCTCCCCCCCTCGGCGCGGTCCTCCCGGCGGG
>NW_011889211.1:440865-447631 GCF_000151845.1 Pteropus vampyrus | reverse complement strand
GCCGCCGCCGGACGCCTCCATTGTTTGACCACAACGAGGGCCGGGTTCTCAGCCAGGTAAACCGAACGGCAGCGCGGTCGAGCTCCCTGTCTCAACTCCCACATCCAAAGGAATCCTCTCCTCTGCCAGGACTTTACTTCAGTTCTCTTGCTGTCTCCTGCTCTGACTAACTCCGTATGTCCACCTCCGAGACATATTCCCATCTGGACTAATCCGCCCGCATCTCTCTGCCAAGTCACCTCTCATTTCCCTCAAAATTCAGCTCCTTTGTGGATCCTCCCTTGCTGAACTCAAACGACTAAATCTCTCTAGGAGGAGCCTGCTCTGTCCTCTGCTAGTCGATAGTTTGCTTATTGCTCGTCTTATCACAGCAAAGGAGACCAGATAGGAATAAGGGAAAACCCTAAGTTACCGCTTTTTCAAAGGAACGTTTTGTGATAGTTTATTGTTTTAACAGGGTCGAACTGTTTTTGTGTTTGTATTTTGTCTTCTTCTTTAGAGGGGGCCCCCACTTCCTTTACAGATGCGTAGTTTTTTAGAGCAGAAAAATGACCTTGTTTGACCCACAGGTTAGTTGAAAATTTTAAATTAATTTTTAAGACAGTGAAGTCATATATTTTCTTTGTAAAAATTAAAACATCACAGAGATGACTAGTTTTTGATTACCAACCCCTGTCTCCAAAGATGACAACTACTTTGTGTTTGGTGTGTGTACTTCTGGGTCTTTTAAAGTACTTTACGTATGCGTGGACTTGATTGCCTTTGTTTTAACAAGTACTAGTGTACTTTTTCAGTTTTAGTATGTGATGTGTTAACTCATTTTGAAGAACTGCCTCACTTTCCATAGTTTGGGTAGACCGTAGTTTATTCAGCCATTTCCTGGATCGATGCAATTTAAGTTTTAACTTTATATTTAAAACAGCATTTTTTTTGTGTGGTGGTTCTCTGGTGAAATGAAATTTTAGTGAAGGGAACGCAAATCTACACTGGTTGCAGAGAGCAGGCGTTTATGATGGAGTCCTCTGCCCTTCCCCCATTGTGGCTATGACTACTACCTTCAGGTCCTGTGACCTTGAGGAGGATACTTAACCACTCAGCCTCAGTTTTCTTTTCTATAAATGGTGATAACACCTGCTCTGTTTACTCCACGGAGTTTAGTGATATGAAGTATGTGAAAGTGCTTTGTAAAGTAGTATATAAATGTTGGTTTTATTAGCCTTTATTAGATCCAAAAGGATTTTTTATTTGCAATATAATTTATATTTTCTTTTTTGATCAGACGTATGTATTACCGAATACTACAGATAGCCAACTCTGAATGCTTTTTAACTCATGATTTTGTTGGTTAATTTTTATCGAGTACTGTTAACATATTAGACTTCTTAATATTTTCCAAAGCACATTTTTCCTAGTGTTTTACATGTCCTAAAAAATGAGGCATATAAATTAGTTGACTATGAATAAAATATTAGCGAGTTGAACACTCCATAAAACTCTCATAATATTTAAAGAAAACTTATTTCCTAGTGATGTAGGTTTGTATGTGCGTTTTCCTGTGGCGGCACCAGGATCAGTTTAGCTTTATGTCCTTTGGATAAAATGGATTCTGTATAAATTTGTAGGCAGTATCAGAAAGAGTTTAGCAGTTTAGATATCGATTGATGTGATGCATCATTTGAAGATGTAAGAGATAGGATTAGGGGCTCTGTACAATCACACGACGGCATGTACAATCACAAACTGGTATCTGATAGGGAATTAAGTGGCACTGGCTATAAGGGAGTATTGAAAGGGTATCAAATTTTAGAGTGTGAGGAGAGGGCCCAGGAAAGGCCTTTTTTTTTTTTTTTTTTTTTTTTTAAGAAATAAGATTTGAGCAGTGAAATCAGAAGGGCGAGTAGGCGTTAATGTAGAATGAGGTGGGGGATAGTTTTCCAGGCAGGGGAATGGCATGTGGGGCGGTCCTGAAGGGGGAAAATGCTTTGCCCATTCCAGGAACTGAAAAGGATGACTTGTAGATAGATTATGGTGGGTGAGGGGGAGTGTGGCTAGGCTGGGGGCCAGATCATGTAGGGTCTTGTAGGGCGGGTTAAGGATGTTTTATCTTGAGTGAAATGGGAGACTATTACAAGGGTTGGGTTTTAGGCAGAGGAATGACATAATCAGATTTGCATTTTTAAACCACTCCAGCTGCTACATGTAGAATGTGGAGGCGTGGTGGGGGTAGAGAGTGGACGTGGGGGAGATGAGGTAGGCCATTTCAGAGATCTATCTAGAAGAGAAGTGGCCTTTCCCTTGGAGTGTACATTGAACGCAAACTACCAACTACACTAAGGTTAAAATAGATAACTTGGTTAAAAATTGTTTTCATTTATTTTTAAAAAGTGGGGAAAAGGACTTTTTTAA
Source organism: Pteropus vampyrus (assembly GCF_000151845.1). Classification (NCBI taxonomy): domain Eukaryota; kingdom Metazoa; phylum Chordata; class Mammalia; order Chiroptera; family Pteropodidae; genus Pteropus; species Pteropus vampyrus. The sequence continues at coordinate 445,225 of NW_011889211.1, read as the reverse complement.
GTGCAAAAAATACACATAAATGTTAAACTAGTTGTCCACAGCATATAAAAAAGTGTGAGTTAAGTCAAAAGTTGGGATATTATTTAAAATGGTTTTTATAAGTTTTGTTAAAACAGTAATACATGGAATAAAAGTGAGGTGAGGATCTAAAATGAAAAGAGAAATATTTGTAGATGCTATTGACACAAAAATGAGTAACTAAAAATTGAGGAAGCGACTGGGTACAGAATGCATATACAAAATTCATAGGTTTCTGAATACCAAAAATAACCGGTCAGAAACGAAAATGGAAAAAGAAAAAACAGGCTCTGATTACAACGCAACAGAAAAATATAAAACATCTAAGTACAGCGTTATTGACAAGAGCAGTTCACGTGAAGGAGACCATAAAACACCGTGAAAGATTGGAAAGACTGTCCTAAATGGAAAGACAGGTCGTGTTCTTGGATGTGATGTTTAACTATTACAGAAATGCCCATTTTGGGGTGAACTAGACAGAATAATTATGAGTAATGAGGTGGGACAAACCCTATCTGATGTTTAAGCACATAGAGGCACATTCATTTAAAACAGCATCGTGCTAGGTTTGGAGTATCTGTACCATGGGTCGCTGGAACCTATTCAGGCTGGAACCACAGGCTTTGCAATCAGACATACCTGAACTGGAATCTTCTAAGTAAGGAAAATAATACTTATCATGTGGGTGTTGTGAGCGAAAGAGATGTAGGTCCTGGTACCTACGGGGCACTCAAATCTGCATTTGAGTTAAAGTCAGTGTATTAGACTGATAAAAAATTTTTAAACTTCTTAAGAAAGGGAACCAAAACCTTAGGATTAAAAGCCAAACCACAAAGTAGGAAAATATTTGTGACAAACATAAGAGTTAATATCTTCAGTAGGTCAAGAATGCATAAAATTAATGAGAAAAATTACGAAAATTCACACTAGTGGTTACAGGATGTGGATAGACCACTAGGTAGAAATTTATTAAATATTTGGAAAGGTATAGTCTCACTAATGGTCAAATAATTTATAATCACTTCTACGGAAAAGTAAGATCCTATTCACAATGGCATAAAATTAGAAGATACTTAAGAATAAGACATAAATGTACAAGAGCTTTATGAAGAAAAGTAAAAACCTTTACCTAAAGAATTGAAAAGTTAACCTAAATAAACGGGCAGACATTACATGTTTATGGAAGAGACACATTGTAAAGATTGCAGTAGTCTACAAATAAAACTAATTCTTATTGACATCCCGGTGAGAATTGGTTTTGGACACTTGATAAATTGCTTCTAAAAGTCATCCAGAGGACTAAAGGTGCTAGAATGGCCAAGAACTTTTCAAATGGAAAAATAGTGATGGAGGATTTGCTGTCAGCTATCAAAAACATACTGTAATGCTGCAGTAACATAAATGGCGAGTGCAAGAATAGATAAATTGGTCCATGGACCAAAGTAGAATCCAGTACCACCCACATATATATATAGGAATTAAGTCTATAATATAAAATTGGTATTTTGAAACAGATGGGAAATGATTGTTCGAGATATAGTATAGGAATAATAATTCTCTGCGTAGAAAGAAAGATCCTACTTTCCCATATTCAAAATGAATTGTATTCGGATTAGAGAACTAACAACAACAAAAAACCTGTATTAGAAGAAGATGTGAGAGAATTTGTTATGTTGAAGGAGGTATTATGTTGGAAAATATGTTTTTAGGTAAGACCAAGACCCAAATTCATAAGATTGATAAATTTTGACCATGATCAAAGTTGATATTTGTGTGACAAAAGACATTACATGGTGGCAGACTTGGAAAAAAGTTTCTGTAATGTGAATAAACAGATAAAGGTTAATAGAATTGATACAATGAAGTAAATGGAAGATATGAATAGTTTTCGGAGAAATGAAAGTGTCAAAGCAGGGAAGAGAAGTGCAACCTTGCGTGTGATTGGGGAAATGGAAATTAAAGCAACTAGATTTCTTTCAGGGGCAAGAGGGCTATCAGGCAAAAATTAGAAAGATATCCAAGGACATAGAGAAAAAGGCATCCAATTCATTGTTGGCAAAAAAATTGGTTTGACCTTTTCGAATAATTTAGAGTCTATCTAAAATAAAAAACGACACACGTATGCTTTGATCTCGCAGGTACACATCAAGGAATCTACGATATTCTCATAAGAGGATATAAGTAAGTATGAATGCAGTCTATTATAGCATCGCTTACGATGAAAAATTGGAGGTAACCGCAAATAAGTGTTGGTACCACTATACTGTAGAGCGTTATGTAACTTTTAAAAAGAGAGGTAGATTTGTATGTATTGACATAGCCTGGATAGATGTCTAGAATAATTATTGAGCCAAAAAAAGCAAGTTTTATTCCATTTTTTGTGAGATGCAACATAATCGTGTGTGTGTTCATTCTGAATAAAATTAGGGAAAGGTCTAGACATCTATGAAAAACGTGACTGCTGAGGGGAAAAGCATGGGGAAACTGATTTTTTATTTCAGATGCTTTTTCGTTGTTTACTTTTTTAAAATAGCATTTACTTTTGTATTAAAGATGTTAGTTTCTCACTTATCAATTAAACAAAGTCCTAAATTTAGACTAAAAAATTATAGTACCTAGTACTTAAGAGAATGAGGTAACAATGTCACACTCGTATGTTACATTGGTCGCTTTTATCAAGAGCCTTAAAGTATTCTTACTCTGCCGTAGCAACCATGTAGGAACCATCAAAGGAGCATTTTGAAATAGAAGCTTTACACACAAAAGACACATATGGTAGAATTATTTTTAAGGGTGCTGTTGCATAATGGTTAAGTTATGATTCATCTACTGGATAATATAATGGCCATTAAAATGTTTATGAAGAAAATGTATTAAAATGTTAAGTAGAAGAATATGAGGACACAAAATTGCATATGTGATATGATTAAAATTCTTAAAAATCCTAACAGACATCCACAAAACCTATGATGGAAAAATGTCTAGAAGAAATTAGATGACAGTCTTAAAAATTGTGTACTTTGGGAGATAGGATGTTGGGTGACTTAAAAAGTTTGCTCTTTTATATTTTTCAACATTATATGTAATATGTTTATAATGGAACATTTGGTTTTAAAAAGTATATCTAGGACATATGTTAGTTGCATGGTTAATAGGTATGTGCACTTTTAAAAATATATTTGCCTTATCTATCGTATTAAAGCATACTCTAAAATGTACTCTGAAAACTAATATCTAAACATTTTTTCGTGCATTTGGAGTAAGTTTCAATGAATTTTGTTACTTCCAGTATTTGGAGGAAAATTGCTTCCTAACAATATGCAGAATAAAAATCGTCATTTCTGATTTTACTTGTAGAATAAATGCAGAAGCTTAAACATGGGCCATGGGATTTCCTAGTTTGACTCTTGCTACCTCACCGTGTTTCTAACACACAGATCTGGTCATAGGGCAGGTTGGATTTAACTGAGTCTTTGACGATGAGTAGGAGGTAGCCAGCTGGGCCAAGGGCAGAAGCATTGAGAGTGTAGTTATTATGCAGGGCCTACCTGCGAGAGGCTTGGCAGAGTGGAGCGTGGGTACCTTGGGGCGTGCAGCATAGGTGAGGCTGACGGGGTACCATAAAGGAAGATGGACTCATTCACTTACCCAGCGTTTTCATGGGCCTGCAGCAGGTACCGTGGATGTTTAGCAGCACGCAGTTTAATGGACAGCACGGCCACGCATGTGTGACAGAGAGGAGGTGTTAGGGGACGTGTGAAAGCTCTGGGAGTGCGTGGGAAAACACCATGCATAATCCAAATTCGAGGGTAAGGATGGAAGCCTGGGAGCCTTCCTAGGGAAAGGGGTGTCTAAGGTGCGACCTGAAGGTACTTGGGGGGGACAGCAAGTGTGAAGGCCTGCGGATAGAAGGAGCATGGGGGCGAGGAGAGGGTGGTGGCCGAGGCCCAGGAGCAAACAAGACCTGGGGAGTTTGGAGAAGTTTGGTTTGGCTGGAACTAGAATTGGAGTGGGTGGTGGTGAGAGATGAACCAAGAGAGGTAAATAGGAGCTAACGATGTTCAGAGTTTAAAAGCTATATGAAAAAGTTTGGAAATTACTCTAAAAGTTATGGGAACTCAGTGAATGATTTTAAGTAGGGTTATAAGTCATTTTTCATTTTAGAAATACGGTTTTCATGTGAATAATGGATTAGAGGGAGGCAAGACTCAAGGCTTTGGCAGATTCTGAGGCAGAGGATGGCAGCCTGAATTACAGGTGAGACAGTGTAGGTGTAACGGGTAGGTAGATTCGTGAGGGAGGGAGGAGAGAGGATCATAACTGGGTTCCTGGCTTGGGCACT
>NW_011889211.1:436887-438930 GCF_000151845.1 Pteropus vampyrus | reverse complement strand
CTCTCTCTGCCTCTTGTCTCCCATGTCTGTAACTCCTACCAGCTCACTCTGTAGACACAGTCTTTCCACTTCCCAATTTAAATTCTCAGGGAAGAGAATCTGGTTGGCTCAGCTTTGATCCTGTGTTTGCCACCATTTGGTTCACTGTTGTAGGGCCTCCTGGAGCAGATTTGCCTAGCAGTGTGCCTGAGCCTAGCAGGCTGGCCGGGGGTGAGTGCAGATGAGGGTGTTCATGAGACAGTGGTGTCCTGGCACCTGAGGCCTAAGTTCCAGTAACGGACAGGATCAGTAGATTTAAATGGTTCGAAATGTGGTAAAAAGAGTAAGGAGTTGGCAAAGGAGTTAGCCTAGTTTTAAAGTATTACCACAGCTAATCCACGTAGAAGAATCACAGAGTGGATAACCAGGGGCTATGGTAGGTATTCATTTGGATCTGGAAGAAGAGAGATTTTTTTAAAGTGAAATTTAATTTTGGAGTTGTATCAGAAGCATTTAAAGCTTAGTTTTAAAAAGCAGTGATTTTTATTGCTTCCTAATACTAAAGCATTTCTATATCTTTATTCTTATTGTAGAATATGTAGTGTCTCTTGTGTCACCTGATAATGAGAAATTCAGTAAAGCTATTCTAGAACTCATTTATTTTTCATACCCCTGCAAGTTCATAAAATAATCATAGCTTATTTCCACATCTTAGTTTGCAGTGCCTTCCATAGTATCGTGCCAGGTTTTGTGAAGAATCCCTTGTAGCCAGAGCCAACCTTTGTCCCAAAGATTATAAAGTCCGCCTCTTGGGTAAATGATAAAACAACTCAAAAATTATCTGAACCCTTTTTCTTCTGCCCAGTAAACCCTGTTATGTCCCTCTGGCTTTCAAATTATTTTTAGATGCATAGTTCAAATGTGTAGGATTAAGCTTCATAGAATTTAAGAATATTTCACTGATTTAAAGTACCTGGTATTGGCTAGTAAACATAAAGTCAGGTTTCTCAGTTAACCAATATTTGACAACTTATTACTACATTTCCACATTATGATAGGGATTAGGGCACATTGACCCCTAGATTCCCTTAGAATCAGGGAACCTGCAGAAACACTGTACAGTCTTCCTGATGCTTGCCCACTAGTTAGAGGTAGTAATCCACTGAAATTCAGGTTCCAGGACCTTGGCATAATATCTGCTAGGGTTTCTGAGCGAGTGTTTGAGTGCCCTCTGGAGGCTTTATGAACAGTGAAAAGACGATACTTGTGAAAGATTTTTTTAATAGCCAGTGTACTCGATGGTTCAGAGTGGTGTGCGTGTCATTTGGGAAGCCATAGGGACACTAGCCAGCACTTACGGAGGGCAGGAGCTCTCCAGGCAGGCTGGGAATTGGGGTTTATGTAGCGAGCAGAGCCCAGAGGCCGCTGAGTCACAGAGGTGAGCCGAGGGAGTGTGGTGGGAGATGCCCAGGAAGGTGGGGAATGACAGACGCCTTTGGGTTTGGCCAGGAGGAGCTTCAGTGCTGTGGAGTCAGGTTGAGGAATGAATGGGAAGTGAGCCTTTAGAAATTGAAGAAGCCTGGATGGGGAAACCGGGGCTAGGGGAAGGACGAATGACAGCTAGAGAAGGCTTAGGATTAACTGTTGGTTCTCCTTAAGATAGAAGAGACTTTGCATGGTATTTAAATGCTGGAAGAAGAGAAGTCAAGAGGAAACGGTTGAAAGCTGAGTAGGGTTGCGGGGGAAGGAGAGACTTGGCTTGCAAGTTCCTTGTTGGGGTCATTGTTGAGGGAAGATGTTACATTTTACAGGGACTTGGAATATGATGAATTAGTGATTTTCAGTTCTTCGTGGGATGATGGGGAAATATTCCCATAGGCAGTTGGCAATACAGGTAAGAAGACAGACTGGTTATAGGAGAATGTGGCATTATCATTCTGGGAAGGGCCCTCATTCAAGCCAGGCAGGCGGTTGAGCTAGAAAGTGGAGTCAGGACCTACCTTCAGAGGACACCTGTGTTTAGGAAGCAGGAGTAAAAGAAATGGTCAGTGCCCTCAGGGGAGC
>NW_011889211.1:425320-436837 GCF_000151845.1 Pteropus vampyrus | reverse complement strand
AGGACCTTGGCATAATATCTGCTAGGGTTTCTGAGCGAGTGTTTGAGTGCCCTCTGGAGGCTTTATGAACAGTGAAAAGACGATACTTGTGAAAGATTTTTTTAATAGCCAGTGTACTCGATGGTTCAGAGTGGTGTGCGTGTCATTTGGGAAGCCATGGGGACACTAGCCAGCACTTACGGAGGGCAGGAGCTCTCCAGGCAGGCTGGGAATTGGGGTTTATGTAGCGAGCAGAGCCCAGAGGCCGCTGAGTCACAGAGGTGAGCCGAGGGAGTGTGGTGGGAGATGCCCAGGAAGGTGGGGAATGACAGACGCCTTTGGGTTTGGCCAGGAGGAGCTTCAGTGCTGTGGAGTCAGGTTGAGGAATGAATGGGAAGTGAGCCTTTAGAAATTGAAGAAGCCTGGATGGGGAAACCGGGGCTAGGGGAAGGACGAATGACAGCTAGAGAAGGCTTAGGATTAACTGTTGGTTCTCCTTAAGATAGAAGAGACTTTGCATGGTATTTAAATGCTGGAAGAAGAAAAGTCAAGAGGAAACGGTTGAAAGCTGAGTAGGGTTGCGGGGGAAGGAGAGACTTGGCTTGCAAGTTCCTTGTTGGGGTCATTGTTGAGGGAAGATGTTACATTTTACAGGGACTTGGAATATGATGAATTAGTGATTTTCAGTTCTTCGTGGGATGATGGGGAAATATTCCCATAGGCAGTTGGCAATACAGGTAAGAAGACAGACTGGTTATAGGAGAATGTGGCATTATCATCCTGGGAAGGGCCCTCATTCAAGCCAGGCAGGCGGTTGAGCTAGAAAGTGGAGTCAGGACCTACCTTCAGAGGACACCTGTGTTTAGGAAGCAGGAGTAAAAGAAATGGTCAGTGCCCTCAGGGGAGCTGGTGGAGAGGTGAGACAGCGTGGGGAGTTGGGGACCGAGGAGACGTGTAAACTAGGAGCCAAAGAATGAACCATGGCGGATGGCGTTAGGATTTGGCGGGCAGGAGATGGTGGCTTTGAGAGTGGTTTTGCAGGAGTGGTGTGTGGGGGGCGTGTTTGGGAGTGGATTGAGGGCGTAGAGAGGAGGTGGAAACAGAGGTGTAGGCATTCGTGGGTGAGTTCAGCAGCGGAAGTGAAGAGCGAATCGGTGCCCATGGCCAGGCTGGAGCCGTGCTGAGAGCAGGCGGGGCGTGTCCGCGTGGGGTGCAGAGCCTAACCAGCGCCTAACCAGCGCCTAACCAGCGCCTAACCAACGCCTAACCAGCGCCTAACCAGCGCGACTGCCGGAAGGGAGCTCCTGCACTTTTTCTTTCCTTTCTTTTAAATCGTTGTCATCTCAGGTATGAGATGTAAAGTTTTGTGTAACTTCTGTGACCCCTCCTATTTTGCTCAGATTGGAACTCTGACCAAATGGAAGAGAGTGTTTAGGTCTGTTCGTGACATTTGAGGGGGTTCTTACACCAGGAAAGAGAGTAAATGTGACCAATTTTTGATTTATTCTGACAAATGTGAAAATTTGTTAAATCCTTTAAATGTATAGGACAAGTCGTAATCACGAATAACTTTTTTTTTTCTTTTTGATAAACTGAATAGGGTGGCTAATAGTTTGGCTTCATTTATTTAACATATTATTGAGAAAAGAAAATAGACTCAGTATCAGAAGTACTGAAATAATAAATTTTAATTTGGGAGATGAGGGTTGATTTATAACTTCGCACTGCTCGGTTTTGAGGGCTAAGGCATGGTATTTAAAGTGCGAACTTATACAAAGGGTAGGGCGAGCGGATTCCAACTTAAGCCCAAACTTGTCCACTTCTGCGGGGACTGGTTTGAAGACCTTGGAAGACCTCAGCACTCTTATCTCTGGTGGCCTTTACTATGTCATATACCAGACATTAAAATTGCACCCATGTCCTGCATGAAATTAGTTTATACAAAACTATGACTTAAGCTTCATGTGACTAGTCATAGACAAACATTTATTAACTTTGATTTTAGAGTTTTCTTTTCATGTTTTGCATCCAGTCAATATTTTTTTCAGGTTCAAACATTTTCATCAGCCCTTAAGTTGCTCTTAAGCCCTAGGGACTGTGCCCAAGGGCCGAGACAGCCCTGCTCTGCCAGGATAAGTACGGGATAAGTACGCATGTCTGCCGGGGTGCACTTGCCAGGAATCTGTTCGTTGGAGGCTCTAAGCCGCCTCCTGGGAAAATGCCACCCTCAGCAGAGCTGAAGTAACTTTGAGTTAGTGCTTTTTTGGTCGTGAGGAGCAGAGAGAGTAATTTAGAACATTTTAAGAAACAGGATGTGGTGTCAGCACGGTCAGGGACGAAGGCAGCTCAGAGGTGAGCGCCGTCTGCCCTGTAGTCAGCAGGCCTCTCGGCATCTCTTGCCATGTTTTCTCCCCAGCTGGGTCTGCCTCCTCACTGCTGTGGTTTGCTCATGACCTCCAGGTCCTGTTACATCAGAGCCTCAGCTTCACCTCTCACAGCTGATCACCTCGGGCTCAGAATCGGGAATCTGACTTTGTTGCTGCTTTTATTATTGATCCCAGCCACATCAGAGGTCGTGTGATGAAAAGGCCATGTTAAGCTCTCAATGTCTGTCCTTGGTCTCTAACCTGTGGCGAGGTGAGGGCAGTGGCCCTGTGGCCCATGGCAGACTGGGCCTGCCCTGAAAGCTGAGGCATTTCCCATTAGATGGGGTGCAGGTGAGCAGGCACGAGGTGGGCATGGGTGGTTCAGTAAGGAGGGCACAGCCTGGCCCAGAAGGAGACCCATTCAGACTTCCTCCAGATGTGTTCCTGCTAATAGCCTCCATTTAGGTCAACCCTTTGTTCCCATAGAGAAACTAAAGTCTAAGTATATGGAAAGCATTTCACTTTCCATTTTCTTCCTAGTTTATTCAGTCTCTGACATTGCATGGTCACTCAGGGCACTCTGTAGGGTCCTATTTCACATGTTAGTGATTTCTGCTAAACATGATACAGCGACTTCAGGTAGCTGTTAGCAAAGAGGTAATTCAAACCTCGTGTGCTTCACGTAGTTTTTCTCCCTCAAAGTCCTGGGGAACGGTATAGACATTCAGTAATTTAATACCATCCCCAGATTCACGAAATGTAGAACAAGTACTAAATGTCCCATCTGAATGTCAGAATGGTAGCATTTTGATGCCGAAGTCCCTTAATGTGTCGTCATACTTCCTAAGGAAAAGTGAAGTTCCCCAAACTACTCTTTGCAATTATCGAATATAGCAGAGGGGGGAGGTAATAGATGGAATAAATAAAATAATGATGGCTAATCTTTGTTGAACCCTTAAAATTTTCCAGGCACTATTTTAAGTACTTCTCATGCATTAACTTGTTTAATCCTTAAACTACCTTGTAAGGGTGTCTTACAGGGTCAGGTGCCTTTGTTACCCCCATTAACTCCATTCTTAACCTCTCTGGGGAAGGTTGCACAGCTAGTAGGTGGTAGTGCCAGGGTATGCACCGGACTCCAGTTTCTGCTCCTCCGCACCCCTCTCGACTGAAACATAAATGAGAAAAAATGCTTGGATTTTTTCTAGGATTCCAGCCCATCTGAGTCAGCTCTCCAGTGTCTGGTACCTGTGAACCTAAAACTCAGTTTGGGTAACATTCCTGCAGGAGGCCGGTTCTGATGCGCTCCTGGAGTGAAGTCGTGCGGGCTGCCTGGGTTTTCCTGCCCGGCGTTTCTCATGTTCTCAGCCCCTCTTTGCCTGTACATGCCTTGACTCCCATGTATTTATATAAATCCCGTAGGTAGTGGGTCTGCCCCGTCTTCCGAGCTGGGAACGCACATTTATGACAGCCAGTTCTTCAGCAGCTTTGTGATCCTGAGTTTGCCACCGTACAAACCTTCTACTTTTTTCTCTGCATCTCTCCAACCCAGCAGGCTCCAAGGCTTCTATAGCCCTTCAGCCACTGTGGGCCCTCCTCTGCTGCTGCTTCTGGAATGTCGGGGGGGTTTTGACTCCTGGCACTGTGGTAAGTTTTCCCCTTGATTCACCATTTTCCTACATGGAGAATTCCCCTCAAGTATTTCTAAACCGAAGCCATCTCTGGAGTTTTCTGAGCCTGTGCCCGTTGGGGCACAGTGAGGGAGAAAACCCCAGCTGCATGGTTTCCCTAAAGTCTTGCCTCTCTGGCTTTCGTGTTCCCTAGACCTTGGAGAACCCTCCTTATTAACTCTATAAAGACATCAGAGACCTCTTTGTCCTATTCAGAGTTCTTTGTTCCTCTGCAATTGGGCTTTCTCCCGGAGTTTCTCGTGAGCCATCACTGTTACGGCGTCACTCTGCCTGTCCCATTTCCCTCAGATGTCGTGGGGGCTTTTTCTGGACCAGAAACCCCGTTTCTGGACTCACGCCAGCCTCTGGTTTTCTTTCCCATTATTCCTTTAGTCACTGAGATAGCAAACTTTTTTCCAGCTGAGAGCGTTACTCCCTCAGTTCCTGGTGTGTGTTCCCAAAGCCTGAACAACAGCCTGGTCCTTAAATAGGAGGGCTCTGAAGTCCTCAGCCCTGGCGATTGTGGTTTTACGTGAGTCTCTGTGCGCACTTGATTCTGAGAGCCGTCATGTCTATGGTACAAGCATTTTTTCCTTTGAGCCATTGATTTGTGACCATTTTTAAATGATTTTTTTTCTTCACCTTAACTCAAGAAGAGAACACATGTCTTACATAGGACAGGTATTTATTCATCTTTGTCATTGCCGAAACCCAGAATACTCTAGCCGAATGTGCAGTCTGGGTCTGGTTCACACACCTAACGACATTTTGCATTATTTCCACGCACAGTGAGGAAGCGGAGAGGGGAGAACCCTGTCTCCGTAACCGCTGGACTTGGGGGCGTGCGGGCGGCTTTTTGTCTCTCCCGACTGCCACAGGTCGACTTCTCACTTCCGGGCTTCTCCCTTCCCCGACTTCACTTTCCCACTGTGTGGAGAGAATTGGGGAGGTAGAGGACATGCTGGTGACCTCCGTCCTAGTGGGCCCAGTTGCTATACCCGGTTAGAAGGCGAAGCCCACGGGCAGGTGGTAGCTTTTCTCTTGCCTAACTTCACATGGCCAGAGCGGGGACGCTGAAGCTGCTCCTGGACGGACCCGCCTGATTTCCAGGTGATGGCCCCGGTGGGAAGTCTGGGCAGGTATGCCTTGGCGTCGTGCAAGTGTTCTCTCTCCTCTCTGTCTCTTTCTGGCTCCATCCTTGCCCGTGCTGCCTTGGGTATCCTCAGCCACCCTGCTTAATATGAGCGATGAGGCCTGAGATATAGGTCCAGTATTGTATGAATTCCCATTCCTGCCAGTGCTCACTTTGGTCTCAAGCTCAAGGTTATCAGTGATCCAGGGAAAAGGAGTTCTCCATGTGATCCGGCCGAGCTTATGGAATGCCGCAGCGGGAATTGGAGTCTCAGGCCTAGCTAGTTCAGCCCCGTGCACGATTGATTCCGCCTGGAGTATGTAGACGTGAGGGTGGCTGCTGAGACCTCTGGCCGGGTTCGATGCTAGTCTTTGATCCCATGCGTTTCCACAGTCACGCCGACCCCCAACCAGTGCCAGTCCTGCCAAGTCAGCAGCCCAAGCGCCGGAGTTCTGCGCTGTTTGTCGTAACCATCCCTGGCCCTCTTTGAGAGTGGGGTGATGAGGAATCTCTATCCGTGCTAATCCTGACTTCGGATCGCCAGATCTCATCCGATTTCGGGACCTGTGTCGTCCCTGTGTGAGTCTTCACGTCCGGGAAGCGCTCTTGCACTTGTGCTTCCCGGGCAAGCTGCTCCACAGACCTCTGCCCCGGGCGTGCTTGCTTTGGTTTGCCAAACAGTGCAAGTTATGGGTTGTGACCCAGGTACAAAAATAGTCAGAATCCGAGATATTTAAAGTAGTCAAATTCATGGAAACAAAGTGGAATGGTGGTTCCTAGGGGCTGCGGGGCGGGGGAGGGGGGTTGGTCCCTGGGTACCGTGTTTCAGTTCTGCAAGATGAAAAGTTCTGGAGGTCTTTTTCACAATGCGAGTATGCTTTTCACACTGCTGGACTAACTACACACTTAGAAGTGGTTAAGATCAAATTGCTGTTACGTGGTGATGGTGGTGGTGGTTTTTTATCACAATTTAAAAAATGCATTTAGAAAAACAGCCAGAATCTCAAATCCCTGATCTTTTGACCTGCCAGCTACTATGATACCCCTACTCCCAATGTCACTGAGGACAGCCTTGCTAAAAATCCACTTTTTATTTCGATTAAGATCACCCAGGCCTGACTTTTTCCTTCCCTTAGTTAGCCAGGTTGGGCCCCGTGTGACTTCTTTTGCCTCTCCCCAGGGTAACTTGAGCTTTCTAGTCTTTTTTTTTTTTTTTCCCCTAGGCCTGAATGTGGATTTTGTCCCTTTGGGCCTTACTGTTCCCAATAGTAGAAGGAGGAAGCAGGTTTAATGAAGGAGAGCCATGCTCACCTGAGCGGTGAGCGTCATTAGAGTTCACCTGACATGAGCCTCCCCTGCTGCCTCCGCACCCCCGCCCCAGCCAGCTCCTGCTGGTCCTCTGAGCTGGAGCCGTCCCCTGGCCCCTTCCCAGGTGTGGAAGGCTGGCCTCTGGAGGAAGACAGATCCAAAGGAGTCAGCTGGGCAGAAGGGGCGGACGAAGGCAAATTCTGCAGGCCAGAGTGCGTTGCCAGCGCACTGACTCTCTGGGCATCCTGATTGTGTCCCAAAAGATTTTTTTTCAGACCCCCAACAGTGTCCCTCCTTCCTGAGGACAGAGTGAATAGTGAGGCATTTAACCCCCGCATTTTGAGAGTGAGAGTGAACATCTGCACGACTGGCAGTAGGTTTTACTGTCTCCATTTCATGGATGAGTAAACTGAAGCTGATGGTCACACAGTTATACGGTATCAGAGCAATAGTTTGAACTTAGGACTTTTGATTGAAAGTCCTGTGTTCTCACCAAATTATCATGATTCCTAATGCATATGTTTGTTACACATTTACTAGCGAGATAAGATAAACTCATGCCTTGAATGTGGTATTCACGTATGGGCCATCGCTGAAGCAGCTCATATTCTGTCCCATTACTCAGGCGTTTCTGTATGCCGTGTCGAAGAGCAGGGAAAATGACGAGTCCCAACCGTGAGGAGGTGTCACTAAAGTCGGATGTATTTTAAAACAGTCCTATAAGTAGAGGGTCAAGAGGGGAACCTTTGGGGCAGAAGCGAGGCGCAGGGGACACTCATAGGGACGGAAGCTGCGCTCGGCTTTGGAGAGGAGGGGCCCTGTGACAGGGAGGTGGGTGGTCAGGTCCTGGGAGCCTCCGCCTGAGCAGTGACGTTCCTGACGAATGAATGAGGGTGTCATGCACTAATTAAAATAGGGAGCCGAGGAGACTCATATTTACTTAGCCTCAGCTGTGCTGTGGGCACTTTCACATTCGTTATCTTCTTTAATTACCACAGCAAAGCTTTACAGACATCATTATCCAGAGTTTCACAGATCAGGCTGAGATCAGCCACGATCACGTAGCGAGTGGCAGAGCCAAGGCCTACACCCCCTCTGTGTCATTCTGCAGGCCTTTTTGTGGGAGGACTTGGCCGAAGGAAAGCAGAGGAATGTACACCTCTGTCATTCTTTATCGCTTTAATAACATACGCAGTTATCCTTCTCAGACTCGAGAAAGCCTGGCGTCATTCCCTCTGTACTTTCTGTCGCTCTTTTCTGGACCTAATTTCATAGTCTTTGTGGTAATTTCTAGTTAAAGAAAAATCAGATGCGTCGTCTTTTATCTTTTACCTTTTCTCCCTAAGGAGTCAGTAGGCCAGGTCACACGAAGAGCAGTTGTCCTGAGGACAAGGAGCAAGCAGCTCTCTTCCCTGTAGCTCATTAGAGCCCAGAGCCCAAATCCTTAGCTACTGCCCTTAGTTGCGGGAGGTCGGGGAACCTCAGGCACAGTCAGGGCGTGTTGTTGAGCTGCTGCCGAGTGGCCGCCAGCGCTGACTGCCGGACTGTGAGGGGCAGGCCCTGGGCTCCAGCTTTAGCAGTGCGTGGCAGTCTGACGATGGGTGCGGTGCGTGAGCACCCGAGCGGGCCCTTGGCTGGATTGGAGCCGGGACCGTGTTCTGTGGCTGGGGTGGTGTTGGGTGCGGTTCGGCCGCAGGGATTTAGGCTCAGGCCTTAGAGTACGTGCTTGGGCCACCGTAGGTGAGACTGCCCTCCCAATGTGACCACCTCCAGCTCGCCATGCCTGAGTGAGCCCGGGAAGACGAGGAAGCCCACCTCAGAACCACGGCCTGACCATTGGGCCTCCAAGGGTGTTGTCAGCTCAGATCGATGACGTGTGAGGAGTAGACTAGCTAGAGGCCTTTAGTGGCCACAGTAGAGTGCTTGGGAAGGCAAGGGGGACCTTCCTCCAGAGGCTTTCTGAGAGCCACTCCCAAGGCGAGAGGTCTCGGACCTTGTAAGATGGGGCTTCCCTGAGATCCGTTAGCGTCCAGTTGCCAAGGGAATGGGAGGAGCAGCTCTGGTATCCAGAAGAGTGGGGTACTCGAAAAAGGACGGGGACTCTGAAGGGCCTGTTCGGGACATGGGACCGCCCTCGGCAGCCAGGAGGATATCTTCCTGGCTGCCAGTGTCTTCTGTTCCAGGGCTGATGGTGATGGTAAAAGCAAAATAGAAAGGCTTTGGCATTGCACAGTCCTAATCAATGAGTTACAAGTGACTGCTGTAATGGATTTATTCTGAGACAAATAGCTGAGCAAAAATCAAGTGGACTGGGCCTATGTAGCTTAAGTAGTGAGGTCTTCCTGTACTTTGTCATGTGTATTTTAGACTGGACGTGTAGTGGAGATCAGCGAGGAGATCGACCCTGCCTGTCGCACGCCCAGATCCTTGAGGCAAGCAGGGAGTGGTGGCCTTGCACGGAACAGATAACCTCTTAGCCCTGGTCCTGGGCAGCATGAAGCCCATAAATGGCCTTTCCACTTATTTTTTGCGTGCCAAGGCCTGTAGGAAAAGGCCAAGCACAGGCCTTACTTCCCTTAGTGCTGCACTGCTGCCAAATTAATGTCTGATGGTGTTGATTTGGGGACTTCCTGATAATTTGTGAGGGAGGAGTTCCTGGCTGGGCTGGGAACATGTTCCACGTTCTGTCCTGTGAACAGGGGCATCCATTATGACCAGGGGGACAGTATACGATAGGGTTACATGGCCTTGGATCTGGAAATCGAAGTCCTACAAGGACACACTCGCAGATTGCTGTCTGCTGAGGCGGTTTCTGAACCCTTTATACAACGTCTCCCTGGGTAGAGAGTTTTTTCTTGTAGTAGTCACCTTTTAAAGTCTTCTGGTGTACAAAACTTGACTTGGAAAGTACTTCGGAGGAATTTGGGAGGCATTTTTCTTACATCCAGAATAAAAATGGCTGATGATGGAAGTTACTAGCTACAAGTCAGTGTTAATCTCAGAGTCTGTTCACTTTTGAGCTTTTAAAAAAAGTGAGCGTAAGATGGAATTTCAAACCCCCCCCCTTTTTTTTTCTCTGGATCCTTTTACACTTTAAAGTGTTAAGGACCCCCAAAGAGCTGTCTGTTCATGTGAGTTACAAGCATCAATACCTACCACAATAGAAATGAAAACTAAAAAATATTTATTGACTAATTTATTTTAAAAATGATGGTAAAACCATTACATGTTAACACAAATGACATTTTTATGAAAAACAGCTATTTTCTAAAAAAACATTTAGTAGGCAGACTGGCAATATTTACATTTTGGCAAATGTCTTTAAATGTATGAGGCTTAAATAAGACATCTGCTTCTGTATTCATTCTATTGCAATATGTTGTTTTCATTGAAGTAGATGAAGACATCCGGCCTTGCCCAGATAATGTAGTTGGAAAAGTGATTTTAGTAGCCTTTTCAGATATTGCGAGCTCATCTGTGACACAACACCAGAACCTGACAAGCAGTAGGTTCTTACAGGTGGGCTGCAACACGTGATCTGAAACTGGATCAACGTACTTCTTGTACTCTGGTGCATTGAAGCCACTGGTCGCTCTCACTTTGAATGGCTCTTTTTTAAAATTTATTATTTTTTAGGCGAGGCAACCCTTGGTTGACCTCATAGATTGCAAGGACCTTGTCAGCTTACAGTCCCTTATTTTTTTATTTTTTACTCCTACAGCACCTAGTCTTCCTAGGTGGTCTCCCATCCAAATACTAACCAGGCCCGACCCTGCTTAGCTTCCGAGATTTAAATGGATCTTCTACCCACAGTGATTTCACTACCGCACACATTGGTCCTTCGGAAAACATTGGTTCACTGAGTTACACACATCCTGCCATGTTCACATTTCATTATGTATAATATCCAGAAAGTCATGTCTGTTAGTGTCACTGTCAACCTCATCAGAAAGTCTCAAGTGTTGGGAAGCTGCGGAGCTCATGGTGGCAGACACAAGTTTTCCAAAATCCCAGTTTTTGCTTGAAAGCTCGGATTTGACCATTGGCAACAAATACCATCAGTTGTTTCCTGTTAACCGAAATGTCTGCCCAGTACCCAAGTCTGCATAACCAGGTTGTCAGTCATTCTTTCAAGTAAAAACGTTCTGTCAAAACAGAGATACAGTGTTAAATAGATTTAACAAACATCGAAGAGTCTGTTACGATCGAGTGGGATTTTTATAGTCAGTGCTTTATGAGAAAGATCTGCAGTATTAGAATTTCTTGAAGTGGTTGTATTTTCTCAAAAACAAGAAAAGTAATTTTCAGTTGACTTTTATGACAAAATAATGATATAGTTATTTTCAGATGATTTGAGGTTTTCTGAGCCAGCAGTCTGAATTGCAGATAACAGTACATTTTAGAGTGTGAACCCAGCTGAGCCGTGAGAGGGACGGACGGTGGGCTGAGCCCGGAGCAGAGTCCTGGTCGTATCTTCCACTGGCCCAAGGACGAGGCCTGGAATTGTGCGGGGCACGCATGTGTGTAGTTTGGTGGCAGGGTGCTGAGGGCCTTCTCCGAGGAGGACTCGTCGTGGCCGTCCGCTGGGAGCGAGGAGAGGCCGGGCGTCAGGGAGAGTGATCGCGGAGAAGGGGCCACCAGGTGTCGGGTAGCCCGGAGACCGCGGAGGCGCCTGGGGCTGATGATTTTCCCTGTTGGGCCATGAAGGCCAAAATGTGGATTGGAATGGGGTGCTGGTGTCTTCGGGGCAGATGGCCCCTTTGCACTTCGATCATTCCCATTTGACAAAAACGGCCCCGCAGAAACTCAGCTGAGTCTGCGTTCCTGCCTCACACTGCGCCTGCGGACGGCCCTGCGGGACTGGTCTCTGACCACCCTCGACTCTGGCAGCCACTCTGCTCTGGTCACGGCGCTCTCCTGCCCGGCACGCGACTGTTTCTGGCCCTCTCTGTGTTCCTGTCACCGCCAGGCTCCCCGCTCGTCCTCTCCTACTCAGCAGATGGCCTTGCTCCCTGCTTCACAGAGGACCGACAGCCAGGGACTCTGCCAGCGTCCCACTCCA
>NW_011889211.1:407387-423905 GCF_000151845.1 Pteropus vampyrus | reverse complement strand
TCCCCCTCGCCATGCACACCTTACCCTCGCCGCCCATCCTTGTGCGTGCTGTTCCCACAGGCCGCCGGCCCCCTTGCCCCTAGATCCCTCCTGTACACCCGAGCCCAGCTCTCCCCTCTGTGAGGCCGTGTTCCCCAGGCCTCACCCGTCCCACTCAGGGCCCAGAGCCCCCAACCCAGGCGACGGTTACTCTTGCGTAGTTTGGGTTTTACACAGCTGTGCAGACACCTTTGATGACCGCCTGCCTCCCACCAGACTGTGAGTCCGCGAGGGAAGGGAGTGGGCGTGCTGTTCACCGTGGAGGACACAGGCACTTGGTAAACATGGGTTGCTTGGGTGGCTTATTTGGAAGACAGATG
Source organism: Pteropus vampyrus (assembly GCF_000151845.1). Classification (NCBI taxonomy): domain Eukaryota; kingdom Metazoa; phylum Chordata; class Mammalia; order Chiroptera; family Pteropodidae; genus Pteropus; species Pteropus vampyrus. The sequence goes on along the minus strand of NW_011889211.1, from coordinate 423,546 downwards.
GAGGAATTTTCTATATTCACCGATTCTCTGCAGTGTCTGCTGATTGCAGAGCTTAGCTCAGGGAGAGGGAGGGAACAAACAAGGACACAGGTAAGCACACAGCCAGTGCGGTCACTGGAAAGGCACTGTGAGGGACACAGGATGACGTCGGCTGCTCTCTGAGACGGCGACAGCGGGCCGAGACCTAACTGGAAGAGACGCCTGTTCCCTGATGATCAGAGAGAAGCGTGGGTGGGGGAGTCGTTAGAGGTGCCGAGGGGAAACTGGCCCGGCGGGTTCCAGCTTGGAAGGGAGACGAGTGAGGGGGTGGTGGCCCGCGGGGTGGTGGAGGATCGGGTAGAGCCCGCGGCCAGCTCCTTGCAGCCTGCGTGGGCGGAGGGAGTGTGCGTCTTCAAGGGCGCCAGAAGGTTTAAGAGTGTGTGTGGAGCATTATTTTATGTTTGTAAAGGTCGCGTTCACTGCTCGTGGAGCCAGGTTGTGGAGGAGCGAGAGGGAAGCAAAGAGGTGTGACCGAGAGGCTGCGGACACAGCCTGCCGTGGCCCGGGCGGTGGCGGGGCGGGCAGCTGTCACGGAGAATGATTTGATAAGTGGGGGTGGGAGAGGAAGTGAGGCTAGCTGGCCAGGGGGTGTCAGTGCAGTTTACCAAAATGAGAGGAAAGAGGAAGGAACAGTGTGAGGGGGTTCTGGTTGGCAAAGGTGGTTTGGGTGCTCGTAGCAAAAGTTGGGGCCGTCTGGGGCTGGAAGTCAGGCTGGGGAGTCAGTGTCACCACGGTATTTCACGTCATGTGACTGGGTGAGATTATAAACTTGGAGAGAGGTTATAGACTTGGAAAAGGAGAGGATCCCCAGTTGGAGTCCTGGGGCATCCCAACATTTAGACATTGAACAGAGGAGGAGGAGTCCCCAGGAGAGGAAGTGAGTAGGAAGATGGTGGGCGGGGGGCTCCACGCGGGCCCGGGGGAAACGCATCACGTGGTGGTCCCATCGGGGAGACCAGGACAGTGAGGACAGTGCCTCCCTGCGGGCTCACGGGGGCCGGGACAGAGCTGCCTAGGTGCAGCGTAGAGACTGGAAGCTGACTGAGGGGGGGAGAGGTGTGACACCCTCTCGAGAAGCTTAGCTTTAAAGGGGAGCAGACATTTGGGCCGATAGCTGGGATGGGGCCGTGAGAACCAAGAAGTTTGTTTCAGGAAGGGGGGTACCAGAAGAAGCTTGTACGGGAATGGGGCTAAATGCAGGGCGGCCACGCTGGCAGGTCAGGAGAGACCGGCTGTGGGATCGGGTCTTCCGGAGGCCATGGGAAAGGCTGCTGGGGGCGTGGGGCGGCAGGGGAGGCAGGGCGCCCCGGAGCAAGGGCCGGGAGTGTGGAGAGCAGAGCCGTGGATGCAGGTGGCCGCGGGGCCTGCCGCAGGAAATGAGGGTGTCATCGACCTGCTTCTCTTCTCAATTATTTTGGTAGCTTATCAGCCGCAGCGAGGGAGTTAGAGGGAATTCAAGAAATTTAAGGAGAGAAGTGTGAAGCAGGAATTTTAAATACTGGGAAAGTGTATTTATGTACTAAAGGCTCTCAGAAGAATTTGTGGGGGACCTGGTGCCCATTTGAGGTTTGCAATCAAGAATCCAGTAAAGCCTGGTGTTAGCTAGGATGGTGTCTGCATGGATAGGTGGAGAGTCAGGTTTAAATGAGGTTGGATGTTGCTAAGATAGTGTGACAGGGAGAAGGACAGGAGCATTAAGGGTCAGTGCAGGAGGGGAGTCCTCAGTGCAGGAGCAGGCAGGGTGACAGGACGAAAGGTCGGGTTGCTGGGTGTGAGTCTGTGGGCAAGGGGTAACGGGAGTCAGTCAGCTGGAGGGGGCAGCACATGGTGTCAGAGAATGGGCTGCTTGGACAGATTTTGGGGTTGGTGACACAGTTACTGGTGACGAAGCCAGGCTTGACCATGGAAACGATGATGGAAGAGGAGAGTGGCTGGGAGAATGAGCCAAGGGCGGGCCCGCCACGCGTGAGCCAGAAAGGAAGCAGACAGGCAGGGGCTGATTAGTGGGACAAAAAAGATTAACAGGAGACTGGAGGGCCAGGGAGCAAAGGAAACCCTCAGTGGGTTAACGGAGTCAGAAAGCTGGAACAGCAGGATGTTTTGGTCAAAGGATAGAGTTTCTCTAAAGATAGATAAATTGCTAACAAACTTGTAAGTTGATGTCCTTGTCCCTGTGTGATGACGTGCCTGGGCTTGCATGGTTTAGGGTAGCAGTGGAGGCACAGTGTGTTTGGCCCCATGGATTGAATGCTGTTGTATAGCTTTCTCGTGGCTTCAGATCTTCAGGGATCTCATATGAGCAAAGGATTACTGGTTTTCTTTCTTTTTGTTATGGGAAATTTCAAATAAACTCAAAAGCAAAGGAAATGATAAAATGTACCCCTGTGTACCCATCACCCAGGTTCAGAACCCGTCAGTTTTTTGCTGTTCTTGCTTAATGTCCCCTTCTGCTTTTTTGCTCACGTGAAAAGTCAGTTTTTGACTGGAGTTGGGTTTTGTAGACGCCCCCGGTCACACACTGGCTGTTAGCAGGCTCACTGGTACTGTGAGCACTTGTGCAGCCAGAATTTCACAAAAGAAAATAAATACACAACACCAGTGTCTGTCCTTGAGTTTCCAAAGCATGCTGCTTCGCTTTTCCACTGACTGATAGCGTATCACACGTTTTCCTGTGTGTGATAGGCCAGGACATCTACGTTTTCTCGATTATATTGGAAGAAGAGAGATGTGAAAGAGTACTAGGTGGCATCCTTACCTGACGTCCTAAGACTAAGTGGGAAGGTATTTTTAAATCCTCTCCATTTCTGGCCTTGTCCTGTGGTGGAACGCCTTTCATGCGGCGTCGGCCCTTCATCGTATGTTCCCAGTCTTTCAAAAGGCATCACTGTCCCGTCCCCTGCCTAACCTTTCCTCTCGTCAGCCCCCTTCTGTCATCAGGTGCTAACAGGACGGGGCCTACGTCTCCCAGAACGTGCTCTCGTCCCCACCGGCGTGCCCTCTGCGAGCCTCGTTTTTGGCTGTGACAGTTTGGTTGCTCTGCAACAGTTTTCACTTCTTTAGTCAGTGGCGCCAGTTCCAGGTCTGGAGGCCTTTGTAGTTCCCGTGTCACGTAAGGCCACAGTCTCATTCAGGACGGCGCAGATGAGGCCTGCATGGAACGGCAGCCGCAGGCCACAGTTCAGGAGCAGCATCGCCTCCCGACCGCAGCGTGCTCGAATCCGCAGGGAGAGTTGGGAGCACTTGGCCCGAGCCTCCCTCCAAGGGCCGCAGCCTTGCCTCGCAGCCCGTGACTCCTGCATCCCCATCTCCGGGGGCCCTGTCCGGGGCCGGGGCTTCTGCTCCCTCAGAACACGGTTCCCTTGTCTTCAGGACTTGTCCTTGGACCCCCTTGCACTTCGGCATCAGTTACTTATCAGCTGATCCCTCAGTTTGACCTGTGCTGGGAGATGAGATTTAGATACTCTTTGGTGTCACAGAGTTTAGATGAGGCAGAGATGGCAGTGGCCAAACTACAGGAAGAGAAGGAAGTCTCTTTTTCAAAGAAGGTGGTGATTTGAGGCAGCTGGGCTAGCTCGAAGCTTCTTTTCTTTCAGATCTCGTTTTCCTGTTTGAGAAGTCCTGGAACGCAACGTGAATGCCTGGACTCTGGGGGGTGCTCCTGGGGGTCTCAGTGGATATAGACTGAGGGTCATCCTTGTAGTATTAGGTGACCTCAGTGCATGGCTCCTTCCTCCTCTGGTCAGACAGCTGGCCTCACAATCATGGGCTGACCCCTTGAGTGCCCTTATGGGACGCCGACTGTGAGACATGTCTCCAGGGAGAGCCTCTTGGAAACACTGTGTTTGGGACCGGTAGGGTTTGTAGTTGGATCTGCTCCCTGGACTCTCTCCCTTACGGGCGCAGGAGCAGTGGGCCGTGCTGTTTCGGGAAAGTCTGCAGTGGGGACCCTTTTTGTTCTTGTTTGTCCTCCTCTTGTTCTTCGCTTGGTCACATGGCAAATTTGCTGGCATTTCTTTTGCTTTGTCTTTTTTTTCTTTTTCCTGCGTAATGTAGCTAACCCACCTACCCCGCACCATGTGGCGGGGCTTACAGATGTGGCCCGGCGTCTTACCTGGAAGGAGTGGCAGTGCCTCATTCCTCCAGAGAAGTCGGCGGGGGTTCTGTGGGACGGCAGGAATTTCACGTCACTGATTTCGGGGTTGAGTCATCGCCCTTCTGAGCAGAATCAGCTTCCCCTGAGACCAGGCTGGATGAGCGCCCTGACCCTTACTGCTTCATTTCCAAGTGAGGGCGCGGGGAGAGCCGGGGCAGGAAGGAGTAGCGGAGTGCTCCTCACTGCGCTGAAGCCATCGCCTCTCTCCGTTCTCCAGTGACCTCTGCGGGGCACATGTCCTCACCTGCTCAGGATCAACTGGGGAAGTCACAATTGGGGGAATATATCTGTTTAGTTCAGTTTCACTTTCTGCAGGAGGAGCAGGAAAACTGTTTTCGCACCATGAACTGATTTTTTTATCGTGAAAAATTTCAAACATACACAAAGGTAGAAAATATTTTATTCATGTGTCCATCACCTGAATTCAACAGTTATAACAGTTTTGCTGCACTTGCTACATTGTTTTTTTTTTTTTTTTTTTTTGCTGAAGCATCTTAAGATACATCTCAGACATGTTTCATTCCTACAAACTTCAGTACACTTCTCTAGAAATAGAGACGTCGGTTTACATAACTGCGGTGGCGTTGTCACACCTGTCAACAGGAGGTCTTATGATCTGCCACCCAGCCCCGCAGCATGCTTCCTTCCTTGTCTCCTTTCAGCAGCTGGCTCTCTACCTCATGTTACATTTGATCGCTACGGCTCAAGTCTCTTTCATCTGGAGTATCACCCCGCCCCCTATTCCAGGCCATTTCTTTGTTGCAAAACCAGGCCGTTGTCCCCCAGGCCGCTCACATTTTGGTATTTTTCTGCCTGCATCCCGGTAGTTCCTCTGTCCTTCCTAGTTCCTCCAAATGGAAGTGAGTCCTGGAGGCTTGATGAGATTCCGGGTCGCTCTTTTGGTGGGAGTGTTTCAAGGTGGTGCCGCGTTTCCTATCAGACCGCGTTGAGCGGCGCACAAGGTCTGGTTGTGGCTCCTAGAGCTGTGCTAAGATTGATCAGTAGGTTGGGGTGGTGACAGCACGGTCCTCTCAGTGCGAAGTTCATGGCCAGCCTTCCACCTGTTTCACCCGTTCCTTATCATGCCCTGGCCCAGGTATTTCATTGGGGTTGTAGAGTTGCTAGCTGGGATGCTGCAGAGTCTTGCAAGGTAAGTTCACGAAGGAAAGATGGGACAGATGCTCAGTTCTTTCCTTTTAATTGCCAATTTTTAACAAAGGTGAAAAGTTGGTGTCCTGGTTACTTCCCATTTTGTCCAGTGCCTTGAGTCTCTTTCTCTCCGCCTCTTCTATCCCTCTTTTTCTCTCTGCTCCCCCTCGCCCGCAGTCATTGTGGAATCATGGGGTTTCGTGTGCTTGATGTGTTTCAGCAGATCGCGTCCACCTTTCCTTTGATGGGTGGACACAATCTGCTGAAACACATCAAGCATCAGGGTTCCTGTTTTCGGCCAGTGGGCGTGTCTTTATATATCGGCATCTCGAGAGCTCCTTCGGCATGACTCTCTGGCACTCTGGCATAACGAGATGTCCCAGACTCATTTTATGAAGAGCCACTCTGGCCTTGAAACCGGCTGTTGTCCCAGGGTCCCTGTGCCATCAGGTGGGAAAGGGTGTTAAGGGAAGGGACTGTCGCTGTCAGTCATCTTTGCTTCCAGGCCTTTTTGGTGGACAGACCTAAAACAAAGACATGCGTTCAAGCTGTTACTTCTACATTAAATCTTATGTTACAGGATTTTTTCCCCTTAACTGTGATTTTGTATTTGTATCTCGTTTCTCCTACACTGTGTCCTGCGGTTCTTGACAACGTTAGCACCCTTACTTGTTGGTATTCTCTTCCTTTATAAAAACACCAGTGTTTTGACAACTAACAGTTAAACTGTTGAAAGCTTGATTTCTCTGCATCTTTATCACCAGAATATGTCCTTCTGAGGATATATATTTGTGGGTATGTCACCAATTTGAAAGTTAAGGTTCATTTTCTGCATTTTGCTTTACAGTTTTAGGGACTGTTTTTCTTTTTTGTTTACTTACATTTTTTGAATATTTAAATATTTATGTTTCCAAAGTTAAAACTACCTAACAAACAAGGTACATTCGGAGAAGTTTTACTCCACCCTTTTCTCCTTTTTCCCCTTTAGATAACCATTTGAATGCAGTTCGTATCAGCCTTCTCCGTGCTTATGTTTATACAGTATATAAACAAATACGTACCTTCACATTCTCTTTTTTTTTTTTTTTGCACAAAAGGTAGCATGGTTTATAAAGTATTCTGTGCCTGACTTTTGTTTTTCACTGAACAGTATGAGCTGGTTTATTCCACATTAGTATGTGATGGTCGCCTTCCTCCCTGCTGTGAAGTGGCTGGGCATGTCTCGTTGTAGGAGGCACCGAGGTGGCATCAGCCAGACCCCTCCCAGGTGGTTGGGCCTGGGGTTGGCTATAGATTCGCTGTGACAGATACTGCCTCAGTGAATAAACTGGGACATCATTCCTGTTTTTGTCACTGCGTCTTGGGATTACTCTCTGGAAGTGTGATCACTAGGTCAAAGGGTAGAGGCAGATGTACTTTTTCTAGACATTGCCTGTGTTTTTGCTGAAACTTTGTTCCTAACCCTTCCACCTAGAAGCAGTCCGATTTTTTTTGTCATTTTAGTGTTAAAGAAATCTCCTTAATCACCCACGTACCCCATCTTTGCATGGAACATACTGAAAGTGTTATTCTAAGAGCCACTGAGTTCCTTAATTAACTGCAGCGTCGCTCAGGGGGTCTAGAGCACAGGAGATGAGAAGCTTGCGGAGACGTGGGCCGAGGTCTGAAAGGGAATATTGTGAGACTGACCCTCTTCTCTTTGCTCCTCATGCTGTCTGTTGTATATTTTATCCCGTGTTGGTTATCGAGAGAGACTGGTAAGAGGGCACTGGGCAGGGCCTTTTTGTCTGCTCTACCAGAAAGCGGCGGGTCACGCCTGGGGGGCTGGCGGGTACCGTAAGGGGCTGGAGAGCGTTGTACAGGTACGGTGAGCGCCTTCCTTCACTGAATAGAACCGGGAGCAACACAGGAGTTCCTCCCTCGGGGCGTTCACGTCCTAGTACAGGAGATAGGTCAAACCCAAGGACAGGAAGATAATTACAAGTTCCATGTGCTTTGAAGGAATCAAGATTAAAATAGAACCTCCACCAGGGGCCCCCTTTAGGTAGAGGCGGGGCCTCTGACACACCACGGGCTCCGGGCGGAGAGAGCATTTCAGGCACAGGACCAGTCTGTACAAAGGCCCGAGGCAGGCACCGTGGGGGAGGGCAGGGCCAGGTCCTGGCAGGACCTTGAGCTTTAGCTTAAGGATTTGGAGTTTACATCAGGAAATCACTGAGGACAGTTAAGCAAGGGAATGACATCTGATACCCATCTGTCGTGTGTGTATTCCTTATAGATGGGAAGGCTGCTCGAATACCATGTTACGCTCCAGAAGCAGCAGCATTGTCCCTTCTGAAGTTCAGAGCGGAGGTAGTTTTCCTTCTCGCTCTTTGCGCAGGACAGCTGCTTCTCTCACTCACTGTAGGGCCTCTGAGGACTTCTGTTCCGCATTTCCTTGATGCTCAGGGAGTTGCAGTAGGTGGTTGTCACTGGGTTGTGTACACGGGCTGTGACAGGAACGTGACCTCTACACATCTCCAGACCTGCAACCCCCGGAGACACCTCTCCGGGAGATAAGAGCCGCTTTCTCAAGACCAGGAAAGGTCTGTGTCACTGCCGTCCCATTTACGTGAAACTAATTACGGAATCAGCAGTTTGCTGGGCGAAGAAGGCATCGTCAGTGTCTCTGTTTCTGTTTCCGTTGCAGGAGATGCAGTGACGCCTGCGTAGGGACCTCAGGGCAGGAGCCGCACGCGCGCCGAGGGCCTCGCTTCCTGGGAAGCCCTGTCTGATGTGTGGCAGGCAGAATGCCACTCTGACGCCTCGCGGGGAGCCCACACGGGACCGAGACCAGCACGCAGTATCTCACCCTCAGCTGCAAGGGGCACCGTGCAGTCCTTTTCGTAGAAGTGAGAAGTCCGAGACTGTTCTGCGAGAGGAAGATTCCAGGGTCTTAAAAACGCAGAGGTCTGCACCTTGGGAGCCCCTTGGAATGTTGACAGCTCGGGACCTGAAAGGAAGTTCTGTGTGGATGAGTTAACAGAATTCGAGTGGAAGTAAATGTCACTTTACACCCAGTAGTAGTACCGAGTGGGGAACACTATGCAGGAAGAAACCTTCCGTAGGAAGACAGGCAGGGAAGAGCTTAGGCCAGCCTTGACCCTACCGCATAGAGCGAGCCTGAGACGAGCTGCCAGAACGGCCGAATGAGAGACTGGATGAACTAGCAACCCTGTAACTACGGTAGTTGTAAGGAAATTTTCTCCTCTAAGTCACGATACCAAATAGGAAAAATGATCTACAAGTGCCCCATGTGTAGGGAGTTCTTCTCTGAGAGAGCAGACCTTTTTATGCATCAGAAAATTCACACTGCTGAGAAGCCCCATAAATGTGACAAGTGTGATAAGGGTTTCTTTCATATATCAGAGCTTCATATTCATTGGAGAGACCACACAGGAGAGAAGGTCTATAAATGCGATGATTGTGGTAAGGATTTTAGTACTACAACAAAACTTAACAGACATAAGAAAATCCACACAGTGGAAAAGCCCTATAAATGTTACGAGTGTGGCAAAGCTTTCAATTGGAGCTCACATCTTCAGATTCACATGAGGGTTCACACAGGTGAGAAGCCGTATGTCTGTAGCGAGTGTGGAAGGGGCTTTAGTAATAGTTCAAACCTTTGCATGCATCAGAGAGTCCATACCGGAGAGAAGCCCTTTAAATGTGAAGAGTGTGGGAAGGCCTTCAGGCACACTTCCAGCCTCTGCATGCATCAAAGAGTTCACACAGGAGAGAAACCCTATAAATGTTATGAGTGTGGGAAGGCCTTCAGCCAGAGCTCGAGCCTCTGCATCCATCAGAGAGTGCACACGGGGGAGAAGCCCTACAGGTGTTGTGGGTGTGGGAAGGCCTTCAGCCAGAGCTCCAGCCTCTGCATCCACCAGAGAGTGCACACTGGGGAGAAGCCTTTTAAGTGTGACGAGTGTGGGAAGGCCTTCAGCCAGAGCACCAGCCTCTGCATCCACCAGAGGGTGCACACCAAGGAGAGAAACCATCTCAAAATATCAGTTATATAAAGCGTTTTGCTAAGAGTTAAAAATCTTAAAACCCATAAGTGCCACTAGGAAGGAAACCCTGTAAATACCTGCATTTCCCCAAGAAATTTTCACAGCAAGCCCCAGCAGAACATTCTTTTCAAAGAGGCGTATGTGAGGTTGATTTTTTTTGATTCATGCCAAGTGTGTTCCACAACTTGACTTCGAATCCGGTATCCCTCTGGTGTCTGCCCAAGATGGGCTGTGAGGTCCCAGCGTTTCCCATCCCCCAACGTGGGTGTGCGTCTCTTGCGATTCTGGCACCATGCCTCCGGAGTTGAAATGCTACACAGGAAACCATGATCATTACCCAGCCACCTGCGTCACCTTCTGTTGACGCTTCATTCAACAGTTACCCCAGGTACTCCCCTCGTCGGGAGCTCACGACCCCCTTTTGATCCAAGTATACCGAAAACTGCGCTTGAAAATGGACAGCTCCCACTGAGACGGTGTCCTGGTATTTCTGAGGTTCCCCTTGATTCAGCCCCTACCTATCTTTTTATATGTCCCATTATTTCTGAACCCACTTTACCTGTATGTCCTCAAAATATTCATAAATATCCACCCCTTCCTAGATGGCATTAAATTTCATTTTAGGTTTTAGGTGACTCAGTTCCCATTCACTTGGCCTATCAGAAATCGTTGATAGACATACGTGCCCTCGAACTCTTTTTAATTTTGTGGATTCTGCTAATCACTGTGTCTCTGTTAGACTTACTTTTCTAGTGGCTACATCACATATTTTTAACTTGAATTTTTTGGAAATAGCTGAATGTAAATAGGAAGAAGCAAGCAGAGTTAGAACTTTTCTCCATCCAGATTGCCTCGGGCTCCGTTTGTGACAGGCAGCTCGGCCCCAGCTGGGGGAGGCCGGAGGAGTGGGTGGTAGAAGGGGTCACTAATAATGCTTGGTCTCCGTTTCTGTCGTTTGGGCAATAATGAATAGGAGGCCTCGATACCCCTTCATCGAGGGCCGTGTATCAGTTCCTTCTTAGGCATGAATGTCTATGCGGATTACCTTTTTCTTTCTTCATTCATTCGTTCAACAAGTATTTATTGAACACCTCCTATGTGCCAGGCACTGTGCTGGGTGCCGGGAATACCACTGAATCAGGCAGTCAAGGGCCCTGCTCGTGGAGTTTACTTCTGGTGGAGGAGACAGGCGTTAAGCAAGTAAACATAAATAATGTAGTTTGAGATAGTGATTAAGTGCTATGAAGAAAATAAACTAGGGTGATGATTTAGAGGGTGGGGGGGTGGGGGTGGGGGTGGCGTTAGGTAGCGGTCAGGCAAGGCCTTTCTGGGGTGGCATTGGAGCGGACAGCGGGGGCAAGGAGCACCCGCCGGCAGAGCACGGGTGCTGCGGTGGGACCCTGCCGGCGCCTTTGAGGAGCTGACGCGGCAGGTGCTGAGTGTCTTGAGCAGCGGGAGGGGGACGTACTGAGCTGCTCAGTATGTGACGTTTATAGGCCTTTTTTTTTTTTTTTTTTTTGGCTAGATATTAAAAACTCATGTGGAGGAACTCAAGGAATGTTTAGACCAAAAGTCCCCAATGACAGGAACAAAAAGCAACTAATTTTTGACTTTGTTTCCCTTCTCATTCCTGTTTCCATTGATTTCCCACATGTCCTTTTGCTCAGGAAGTCTTTGGGGAAATTGAGGATCTTTGAAGCTCTGAAATGGGTGAGCACGTTAGTGTGTCTGTCAGCTGTCAGGTTGGAAAATGGACTACCCGAAATAGTCACGGAAATACTGAAACCTTGATTTTCTCCTCGTATTCGAATTCATTTCTTCTGCTTGACTGGAAGGGGATTTTGTACAACCAAAACCTCAGTGCATAAAGGAGGTGCAGAAGGAGCATGTCATTCCACAGGCGGGCTGTGAAACTAGCTGTGGGACTTGGGGTTGGTTGGTCACTGCCTGGGTTTTAGCCCGGACACCTCCGAACAGGCCTCTGGGAAGTCACTTCTCACACACTCCCGCCGTCTCACAAAGGGAGGGCGGCCCAGGTATTGTTCAAAGCCCCTTCCAGGTCTGAATTCCTCGACTATTTACTGTCCGTGTCTTATCACTCACGTCACAGTAGTGTGAAGAGTTAGAAGCCTAGGCTTTTTAGTTGATAGCCAGTTCAGATATCATTGATAGAGTTTTAGTTTTAGGAAAAATTGGTTTGATTTCTAGCTTTATTAGGTATGTGAGCTTGGGCAAATCACTTAACCTTTGAGTCTAGTTTTCTCACAAAATGAGGATATTAGGCTGAACGATTTCCGAGTTTCCAGCTAGTCCTAGAGTTCTATATTTCTACATAGTTGAATTATTTTATCATGCCGTTGCTGGGGGATATGACTAACACTTTTGAAGCTACTAATTTTATGTCGAGCTTTAAAGTCCATAATTGTTATCTTTGGAAAATATTATTTGACCTACAGTATGTCCAAATCAATTTAATAAAATCACTTTATAACAGGGTTCTGTGCTTGACAGTAGTTGTATGAACTCAGAGGCCGTGTGTGCGTGTGTGCGTGTGCATGCGTGTGTGCGTGCGGTGGGGGTTGGCTTGTGCATCGTGCCGAGGGTGACCGTGTGACTTAACCGTCAGAGCTGGGCACTTCAGGGTAAAGTGGGGGGTTGCTATTAATACTTAAATGAGGACGTCGGGCCTAAATGGGGACTGTCCCAAGCAAGTAGCAAGTGACTGGCTTGCACGAGGAACAGTTCAAAGAGCAGGCAAAGGCGCCCGCGCGTCTGGGAAGCACGCCCCCTGGGGGGACAGCCCTGCAGCGCAGCTCGTGTGTTTCTACGGTGGTTTCCAGGCCTAGGGTCCCACACACTCGGCTGTTTTAAGAAAAAAACAACAGTATAGGTTTTTTAATTGTTGACAATAAATTCACATTCTCTTTGTGACCCCTTTTTGTCATTCGTAGTATGTGACTGGTGCCCGTAGGCTTTTATTTCAGTCTGCTGACCGTGGCCCTCTGCTGGTCAGGCTGCCATACTCTTAGCTGCGCTGCGGGGGCCCGTGTTCCACACAGCGGCCTTTGACAGTGCTGCTGGCATCTGCCAGCTTTGAGGGACAAGTCTCCATTCCATTTGGACCATTGAGGTGGAAGCAGTCCAAAGCCCCTTGCGATGTGAGTGGGTCCAGAAGAGGCCGCATCTGGGCTCAAGTGTCACCGCCGAGACACTCCTGGTGTCTGAAGAACTGGAGCGTGAGAGCGAAGTCAAGGCCGACGTCCCGGTTTCTAACATCCTGGACATCTTTCGGCCAGGAAGTGATCTCGAGTCAGAGGGTCCAGCGGCAGTCCAGGTGGCCTGCCGTGAGCATGGGTGCCCAGGCCCATCCGGTGGTCTTGAGGAGGTCGGAGAGGGCCTCTGGTGCTGTGAGAGCCTGGACATGCCTTCCAAAGGACCGTCCAACTCTTGGTTCTGAAAAATGTAAAATTATAAAGCAATATTTCTGTGCGAGTTGCTCTTATTCTCAGGAATTTGAAAAATAGGTGGATGGAAAGCAACTACCAGAAGCAGATGGAGAAAGCACTCAGTGTTCACTGGAGCCCGTGAGGAAGCGGTGAGGGTCGGTGCCAGCACAGTGCGGGAGCATCACCAAGCCCGAGGAGGAAGAAGGCAGCACGGCACTCAGCTGTGATGTCACGCCATTTCTCAGGTGTCTCATCTATCAGACGGCTTTGGAGATACCTAATTCTTGAGAAAGTTGGGGAAACTAAGTAAAATAAGCAGATACGAAGTGCCTACATTTAGTAATACAACAAAAAAACATTACTGATCCCAGTTGCCTCTGAAGGAAGATGAGTTAGGTTCTTTGGAGTTTTTGTCCTGCTGAGCACGGTGATGGGTTTGGGCATCTGACTTTGAGCTGGAAAGGGCTGAAGTGCTCCACGTGGTCGGGGGGCAGGGGGAAGCCCTGGACTCCCCCAGGATAGTCTGGGACAGGAAACCATGGCAGGATAGACAGGGGACTCTGGGAGAAGGACCCAGTGGTGTAGGGCAGTGTAAGGTCGCATGCTTGTGTATCTGAACCACAAATCTTTGTCCTCGAAGCCTTTGGATGCTGCTTGGTCCGAGTGGGTGTCTTAGGCTGAGTGCTGGGTCCAGGCTGAAGTGGGGCAGGACACACATACCCCCCATGATAAATGTAGGAGCCGGAAGAGGTGGCCACGGGACCGTAAGCTCCGGGGAACATGCAGAAATCTTGGGAGGCGCGCTTCCACAGGCCGTGCCGCCCTGGGCCCCGAGGGGCACAGAGGCACCCAGTGTCTGTCACCACTCAGCATACTTAAGGTAGAATTATTTTAAGATCATGAGTAAATGAAAGCTTTTTATCATCCCCGTATTATATTTAAAGTTTTTAAGGGGCACATGAGCAAATCCAAAGATCCCAAGGCCTTGTGTTTACAGCACACGTCAGCAAGAACTTGGCACAGATCTTGATGGGTGGTGACTTACACCAAAGTGCTTTTATTCAGATTTCGGCATATACAAATAAGATACCTTTTAAAGTCAAGTGCTAGCATGCACAGGTTGCTCTTAATGCTTTTCAGGGGAATTTATACATTTTATAGGCTCTCTGTTTTGTGTACTCTGTCAGTTACTCTTTCTAAATACTGCTCAGAATGTGTCCCCTCAGAGATGTCCCCTTGTCCTCTGTGCTGACTCTGGATCATGAATTATGGCGGGTGTGTTGTGTTTAGATAGAGTTTTTAAACCAAGGACCTGTAAATGGGTTTGGGAGCTCTAGAACCTTCTTAAATTGTCTGCAGAATTTTATGTCTATGGGGTCTATGCATTGTTCTAGGAAGGAGGGCTTTCATTAGTCACTTTGTGACTAATAGATAATGCTAATCGCGGCACGCCATCTGACTTAGCCACGCAGTTAATTATTTATCGTGCAGGGACCTTGGGCAGAGGGGCGTTTGAGAGTTCATTCAGAACAGTGGTGGGTCGCTGGAACCAATAGAAAATGATGCGTGTGACAGACGGGAGAAAACCTGCTACGCCGTGTCGTGATGAAAAGCCGTTGGCATAAAACGAACGATGCCTGTGCCGTGTGGTTGCACCGGGCTTGATGGGGGAGCAGCGTCGCGATGTCACGAGGTGTGCTTACGAGGCACGTTCTGCGACAGTGCAGGAACGTTTGTGTCGATGAGAACGGCCGTGTCAGAGGGGCTGCTTGGGCGTGAGTGGAAAGAAACGGCTATGTGAATGGAAAACTCTGGAACTACAGCTGAGTCTCTCCTGATTGCAGAGGGGGCAATTCTTGCTGTAAAATAAGGGTGAGGTCCCCAGTGCTGGCGTGGTCTGTGTTTAGATTCTCAAATAAACCTATTCATGTCGCTTGGTGCCGTGTTTGATTTTCTGTGTCCCATGTCACTTGCCTGAAGTAACAGAGTTAAAATAATATCTCTCGATCAACATCTGAATCGTCATAACCATCATAGGCTGTTGTAGGAGAGCATTGGCCCCGAACCCCTAGTTTAATCCCATGGGGGTTAAAATGAAACACTCTTGTAGTCGCTGTTTCGTGAACAGTTTATCTGTAGTCGCTTTTACCTCTTGGACACAAGAATTATTTGGAAGAGTTGGTTTCATTTTTAAAAATTTTATTTTATCTCTTTTTCATTAATCACTAACATTCCTGCTTTTAAGAACTGACACA
This sequence comes from Pteropus vampyrus, assembly GCF_000151845.1. Taxonomy (NCBI): domain Eukaryota; kingdom Metazoa; phylum Chordata; class Mammalia; order Chiroptera; family Pteropodidae; genus Pteropus; species Pteropus vampyrus. The sequence goes on along the minus strand of NW_011889211.1, from coordinate 408,452 downwards.
TATGTGCAAAAAAACAAACGAAGAGGAGTTAGAGAAGGGATAAAGTTAGAGAAGGGATATCCCCCCCCCCAAAATTCACATTTCATAATAGAATTTCAGAACTCTTCATTATAATAGAAAAATAAGGTTATCTTTGTTTCCCACATGAATTTGTAGACAAAATTATACCTGCTACACAAGCTTATGTGACAATGAGTTAAGGAGAAATTTGGTGGCTTTTTTGCTACTGTGGACAAGTTCAATAAAAAAACATGAAGCGGTGATTCTAGAAGCACCAGCCTACCTCCGACCAAGTAAGATCCACCGAGCCTTGTAGGTTTGAGTTCTAGGATGCTTTGCTTTTCCTGTGGCAGGAGCGGTTAGGTTTTGTCCCAGGAGAGGGGCGGGCCCTGCCTCTGGGGGGCTGAACCCGGAAATGCTTCAGAGGTGGGAGGGTCCAGGGTGGGGTGGCTGCACACCATCCTGGCTGCTGAGGACTCCACGCTGTACTGGGGAACGAGGCAAAGTACATGTGAACTTGACCTGGAGGAGAGAGGGATCCCCATGCTTGCACGATGGCACAGGTGTCAACACAGCGACTAGGTCAGCAGAGCGAGGCCCCACGCAGGAAGCCCGCCGGTGACAGCAGACTCGAGTGGATTCCACTCGGTTCAGGCAAAGAAAAGGGCATTTCTTGCACATGAAAAGTCACAAAGCGATCGATACCTTTGAACTTGGCTTATTCAAATCCTTTGCACCGTAGTTACTTGTTTTATTCAACCCAGCAAGTGTCGGAGGGATCATCTTCCCCTGTGACTCTGATCTGGTTATTTTCTCCGTGTATTTCTAATTCTGTGCTGTTTACTGTACAAATGCCCCCAATTTCATTTTCAGTTGGCCCTTTTATGGGGATAAAATACCAGTCTTCATCCCATGAAATGGTGTGTGCTCGAGTTCTGTGTTCTTACAAGTCTTCACGTACATACACATACGTGTATATGCCTATCCTGACTTTTCCTGAAGAAATGGCCGAGTTCTGTCCCTGTGCTGCAGTTCGATTAGTGTTTAATTGGCACGCATCTTGGC
>NW_011889211.1:403512-405894 GCF_000151845.1 Pteropus vampyrus | reverse complement strand
TCTCTCCCCGTATATCTTGTTGGTTCTGTTTCTCCTAGTGTGTTGGCCTTGGTGCGCATACTGATGGAGACCCACGTCCCATACGTCTGTACTGCTAACAGTTCTAAATCAAGTTCAGTGTAATACGTTCATTCTCCCTCGGGAGTGGCCTTAGCGTGCTGTGACTCCTCAGAGTTCCATGCTGGTCGCAGTGGTCCAAGAGGGTGGACACCCCACCCGCAGTCCAAGCGCTGCCACCCCGCCCCCAGCCCTGTGGCCAGCCCTTCGTGGGCCCTCGGGCTGGGCTGGCCATGCCAGCAGCCCGCTCATAGGAGGGTGCCCGGAAGAGAGGTCTCCTGCAGGCCCGGAGAGCAGGCCTAGGCTGTTTGAGGGGGATTCTCGGGGCAGGGGCTGGTATACTTGGAGCCCAGCCCTAAGTCGGCTCATCCCTGTGGCCCCTGCGAGGGTCCGAGTGGTCACCTGCTCATCCAGGCCCAAGGGCAGTGCAGACCGACCATGCACATCCAAAGATGTCATTAGCGAAGGTGTCAGGCGAGGCTGGCCCAACTCAAATTTCTGCCCCATGTGGATAAGCAACAGTAATGTCGTTTGAACAGTCATTTCGAGGAAAGAAACGGAAACCAAAGCCGTGAGCGCCGATCTTCAATGACCCACCCAAGGCTACCTCTTGTCAGTATTCTCGGGCCTCTTATGGTGTCCCCAGCCCTCTAGCTTCACGCTGACCACGCCGTTTGACCTTCCCCAGGTCGAGCGGCAAGAAGACATGTGAGTAACACTCTTTCTGGTGTAAGCGTTTCTATCAGCGAAAGCGCTAAGCCAGGTCCTCGAGAGAGCTGGGCTGCAAGATGCCTGGACCACAGGGCACTGCCAGCCTCACGGGCTCGACGCAGGACATTCCTGGAGACCGGAGAGCCCCCCCCAACCCCGTCATGAGGGACGCTGGCGAAACGGCTCGTGCCCGTCATCAGCACTTAAGCACCAACCGGGGTGTCTCCTCTCCTTTTCCCATGCTTGCAGAGAAGTCGCACAGAGTAGTTTGCAAGTGCCCCAAACTCCTCAGGTTTCTCTGATAGTTGCCTCTGAGTATTGACACGATTTTAACATTCAATTTTAATACGCTGACTAATGGAGCAAAGCAACGACTGGGGTAATCCCCATGAGTGTGGAACAGCAAGGTAGATGGAATTCATTATATTTTATTCGGCTTCATGATTTGGTCCTGAGTAATATAATTTTTAGCTTACATTCTTTGAGCGAATGCGAGCTACATAGGCGGTAGGGGAAGGGCCTGTAATTTTGTGGAAAACGGCCAAGTTGGGACTCATTTTTTCTCCTCTGTGAAGAACCGTACTCTATCAGGGGCTGATTCACTCATAGGTAGTTGAATATTAATCACATACAAAAGAGTTTGTGTTCTCGGCATAGTTTAGGGTATTTTTTAAGACCACAAAATAGTGAGAGATGTTTGTTTTTCTTTTACGAAACAAACAAAGCAAACCCCTAGGACCAAAGAGTAGTTTGCTTTGTTATTCACTTTTTACTGGAAATAATGTTGCTATTGCCTTTGTTAGAGAGTGGATACACTTATAAACAAAAATCAAAAGAAACCCTTGAGATACAGTTTATTAGCATGACAGGGTTAAAACGCTAGTTATTTAACATAGGGAAATAAGAGGCGCTGAGCATTAAAAACCTGACAGTTCTGTGTTCTGTGGCTAAAGGTCTCGAAAATTAAGTCCTTGGTCGTTTTGGGTCCAGCAAGTTGGTGCTGAGTAATCAATCAATCTCTCTCTGAAAAATGAAGCCGCCATGTGGCTTAAGCTGGATGGATGTGCCCCCTCTAGTGGTCACAAGGGGTAGGGCAGGGCTGTACTCCTGGTTCTTTGTAATTAATTAATTATCCATCCCGTCTCCAATCCCCAAACAACTTCTTAAATTTTTTTTCTTTAGGGAGTGGGGAGCAAAATCTCTCACCCTCCACTTGTTCTCTGAAGTAATTTAAAAATACAATTTTTAAAAAATGTTGAGCGTCATGCCTCAAATCCATTGACTTGGCTTCATGCATTTAAATTTTCTCAATTCTTTCCAAGTTTCATTATTAACTGTAGGCTAGTTCTTCAAAGCTCACTCATCGAAAAGATGAAAGCAATATAATTAATAGTGCAAAGAGGACTTTTATGGCAAGAGGTAGTATTATATAAAAACTTAAAGCCTGACGTAACTTCATCAGGCCATTTTGGGGGTAATATAAAATGAAAGTTGATGGTCAATGCATATGCATCATTAGGTTACAAACCGTTACTTCATTTGTGCCGTGGATTCAAAACGCAGGCTCCCTTCCAAGGGCTTGGACCACTGCACGGAAATCGTACCACGAATAAC
>NW_011889211.1:393711-403462 GCF_000151845.1 Pteropus vampyrus | reverse complement strand
TTGTTCTCTGAAGTAATTTAAAAATACAATTTTTAAAAAATGTTGAGCGTCATGCCTCAAATCCATTGACTTGGCTTCATGCATTTAAATTTTCTCAATTCTTTCCAAGTTTCATTATTAACTGTAGGCTAGTTCTTCAAAGCTCACTCATCGAAAAGATGAAAGCAATATAATTAATAGTGCAAAGAGGACTTTTATGGCAAGAGGTAGTATTATATAAAAACTTAAAGCCTGACGTAACTTCATCAGGCCATTTTGGGGGTAATATAAAATGAAAGTTGATGGTCAATGCATATGCATCATTAGGTTACAAACCGTTACTTCATTTGTGCCGTGGATTCAAAACGCAGGCTCCCTTCCAAGGGCTTGGACCACTGCACGGAAATCGTACCACGAATAACGTTTTTAAAAAAAACCCCGACAACTGCTTGGTCAGGCGTGGCAGGAATCATCTTTAATCAGACAGCCTATCGATGAAGCTACACTTTTTGGCCCTAAAAGTCCTGAGCACCCATGTCAGCAGATGGACACGATCACCCCTCCTCATTCTCCTGAGGGGCTCATCATAACCATCATCAGACCAAAAGAATTTCTGCTAAAAATATAAGAGTGTTAAAAAGATGGGTAGACAACATGGCCGCACAGAGCAGATTTTAGCCTAGAGACCAGAAAAGCTTATGAGCTTGTAAATGGTTGGAGCATTTCCTTCTCCTCTGCCTCCTTTTCTCCCCCTCAAGGTGACAATATGTGGAACTTACAAAGCGCCTTTTTATTTTAAAAGTGGACATGTCTGTCTGGACATATCTATCGTCGTAGCAATTCAAAAGGGAAAAGATAGTCCCTCTCTGCTTTATACACGGGGTGCTAGAAGGAGCGTTCAGTGACTTGCAGAAGCGAGAGGGTAAAGCTGACCCCAACCCCATGTCTCCTGAAACCACCGTGTGATCCAGCAATGCCACTCCTGGGTACACGCTCGGAAGAATTGAAAACAGCAAGGACTCAAACAGACATTTGCACACCCATGTTCACAGCAGCATCATTCACGGTAGGCAAAAGGTGGAAGGAATCCAAATGTCCATCGATGTGTGGATGGGTAAACAAAATATGATCTATTCGTGCGATGGAGTGTTATTCAGCCTTAAAAGGGAAGGGCGTTCTGACACATTCGACAATACGGATGAACCTGGAGGACGTTATACTAAGTGAAATACGCCAGACAAACGGACAATTATGGTATGATTCCATTTATATGAGGGACCTAGAGTAGTCAAATTCATAGAGATGGAGAGTAGCGTGGGGGGTTTTAGGGGCTGGAAAGAAGGGAGAATGGAGAGTTGGTGTTTAGTGGGTACAGAGTTTCTGTCTGGGAAGATGGACAAGTTTTTGAGGCAGGCAGCGGTGACAGACAGTTGCACAGCAATGTAAGTACACTTCACGCCACTAAGTGTTTACTTACGTGAAAGCCACCTTGCCAGGGGCTGAAAATCGGGGAATGAGATCAGACATGCTGTTCGCTGCACATGTTTTAGCCTCGTAGGAGAGAAACTTCCAAAAAACAGTCACGGCAGCGTCCTCAGAACAGCTGTAGACACATGAGCCAAGTACAGCATCAGTGCCGAGGTCCGCCTGAGTCCCCCTAGGTAGGGCTGTGGGAGCCAGGCGGGGCTCCCAACAGGAGGGCTTTGGGGGCTGCGTAGGGGTTCGCCGAGGCGATGGTGCACCCCAGCCACGCTCCAGAGCCACCCGGGGTGGGGTGGGGGCTGGTGAAAACCCACATCGCTGAGCCCCACCCCGAGTTTCCTGTCCAGCGGGCGCAGGGTGGGGCCTGAGAGTTTTTGTCTCTGTTAGGTTCCCAGGGGTGCTGACGCCGTAAGGACCACGCTTTGAGAACTGTGATTTACGCGAAGACCTGAAGCGTGACGTCACGGCGCGCGTTTGGGGAACCGTGAGTAACTCAGCGTTGCTGGGATGCGAGGTGTCTGAGCCTTAGGTGTAGAGCATTAGGGAAGGGCCTCGGGTGCCAAGGAGGTGCGGGCAAGGAGAGCACGGACGGCCGATTGGTGCGTGCGGCAGCAGGCCCGGCCATGCGCTGTTCGAGCCTAATGCTGTGTCGTCACATCGTGGTCAGTGGGCGTTGCGCCCATTTCACAGACGGCGTAACTGTGGTGCCGTCACACGGTTAACTGGTTGGGAAGAGATGTAGGAGGCAGAGGGCCCCAGACTTGGTGGCTGCTAGAATACGGGGAGCGACATCTAAATTTTCACCGGGTGAGGACGCCGTGCGGGCTGGGGCAAGTCCGCGGAAATTCTGTCCGGCGCACGGGAACGGCTTAGCTCTTTGTCACAGTCACGGTCCTTTCCGCTTCGGCCGCTCGCTGCCTGGTTCATCGTCTTTCATTTTTCCGTTTCGCTCGCTCTCTTCACCTTTCCCTTCTGACGCGACGCGTTACCACGAGACCAAAGTCGTCAGGCGACACCTCCATCCTCTTCCTGGGTTTAATGTCTAACGGGAAGAATGTGAGGATGCGGCCGGACAGGTGAAGGACAGGACTTTAACCCCTGTTGGAGCCCAGGCTCCTCGAAAGCTTGTCTTCTGTTTATGATGAAACGTTTCAGAGAGAGGAAACGGAGTGATCGACAGCCGTGCGCCAGTCACGTGGGTGTCATGGTTATTAATATGCAATTTTAGCTTCGTTTCCCTCTGCGGGGGAGTGTGTTTCAGACACTGTGACACCTCCCCTCTACATGCTTGAATATGCTTCTCTGAAAATAAGGCTGTTTTCCTATTAACCACAGCACCATCACGCTACGTAAACCATAAACAGAATTCATTCAGTCTTCCAATAGTCTGCCCGGCGTCCTATCTGTCCATTCTTCCAGCTTGGTTGTTCGATGCGTTTCAGAGTGTCCCCCAGACAGCAGTGTCCCTGCCCCCAAACACTCGAGCACGGGTGTCATTTACAGCAGTTCAGTATTTGTTGAATTTTTTTCATTTGGGGTTAAATGTACGTCTGATGGCATACACACGTTTTTAGTGTAATATTTGACGAGTTAAGACAAATGCACACCCAAACCCCTATCGAAATATGAAACAGCATCGTTGCCCCGGAAAGTTCCCCCGAGCCCCTCCCCGTCCAGCCGCAGACGGCCCCCGCTCTGACGTGGCCTGTCCTTGCGGCTTCTGGAACGTCCCAGAACCAGAAGTGCCCCGCGCGCGCCGTGGCGTGTGGCCTTTCACGCGTCAGGGTGTTCAGTATCCACCCTCGCTGTGCACGTCCCGACGGTAACGTCACAGCGTGCAGCGTGACACGGAGGCGCCGCCGTCATCCCGCCACCTGCTGGCGGACAGACACGTGGGCCGTCTCTTCACGTGTGAGTGTTCGCACGTGAACACTCGTGTGCAGGGTCGGTGGGTGTGCCCGGCCCTCCCAGACGCCCCTGCCCTGGCTTGCTCTGACCGCCGTCCGGCCGGGCTCTGGCGTGGTGGCCGGTTGCTGCGCCTCCACTGTGCCTTTGACCCCGAAGCGGGAGAGATGTACCCGCAGCTCCCGTGGTCTGCTGGGCGTGAGGAGGAGCTACATTCTCTGAGGGACGGCTGCTGAGCCACCTGTGTCCCCCCGTTTGCTGCTGGCATGCTTGAACTGCGGCCCTGCCTGTGCTTGGGGGAGCCTCAGACGGCGGTAATCCAGCCCGTTCCTCCCTCCCTCTCCACTGTCTCCCTCTCCTGTTGGGGAGGACGTAGTGTCAGTCCGCAGCCACCAGGGGGCGCTGCTCGCCTGGAACGATTTACATTGGTACGTTGGTCCCCGGCGAAGAAAGATACAGTGTTTCGGAAAATGATCTTTTAAGAGTTTCCTTCCGTGTTTTCCGTTCCATTGAGTTCAGTGGTGACGTTTGTTCAATTTTCCCATAAATATGTGCTGAAGCCCCCCGTGTCTAATCCATGGGCCAGGCACTGTGGTGGCGAGGGACCGCCGCGTTGTCCTGGCCCGTGACTCTCGTGTCCCAGTGGGGAAGGGCAGGCAGCGGTGGCATCTCGGCATGTGCTTGGTGTCAGAAGAATGGTGTCAAGCGTTTGACACTCAGGTGGCTGTGAGCTGGGACCCGATGATGTCGGGAGCAAAGGGGAGGAGGCCAGAGGTCCTGGAACGTAGGAAATATTTCGAGGGGCTGGAAGAGACCAGGTGGCCGCGGACTGGGAAGTCCGGGACAAAAGTAACTTTGTTATTTTGGATGCCATGGGTGAGTTTGGGGCTGGGCAGCGACTGGTGGCGGTGAGTGGGCGGGTAGAGAGGGGAGGGAGGGGGGGTCGGGGCAGCGAGGTGGGTCCAGTTGGGGAGTGATGGGACGCCATTGGGAGAATGACCAGGAATCGTCTCTGAATACCATAGGAGTGAACGAGACCAGCTGGGAGAGTAGAGGAAGAAGGAATGTTCTGGAATGTTCTCGGAGCACTCTTGTTCTGAATATTGGTTTAAAAGTCAAATACCTTGCGTTATGTTCACACTCTTTCACTCCGGTGCTTTCAAGTAAGGTCAGTGGTGAGCTGTTTTGCCTATTAAAGAAAAAATTATTCTGACCCTTTTTAAGATGGGAAGGGAGGACTTTATGCCGGGCTATTTCGATGTCGAAAATACGAGAAGTGGGACTAACGGGCTCCACGCCGAATACAGGCAAGACGGGGGCGGGGCAGGGGGATCGGCAGTCCATGGCGGGGGCGGGGGGTTTTCTAAACCGATGTCGTAGGATTCTCGCTGCAGCCGGACCAGGGCGACAGAAGACGGGGCCCAAGGCCAAGGCCGGGTGGAGCATAGGGCTCGGAGGAGGCCGACTCAGCTTTGGAAGAGGGGAGACCGTTTGCCAGTCTTCAGGCCTTAGCCAGACGGTCCGTAAATGCGAATTCCAATTTCCGAAGCGGGAAGACTTTTTTAAAGGGGAAAGTATTCTGATTATTTAGGCGGGAGCGTGATAGTGGTGAAATGGATAAATAAATTTCTTGGAAGCGAGATGAAACCCTACAACATTTTCGTACAAATAGAAAGCTTTCCCGAAATTGGAAGTCAGTGGGAACCGTTTGTTTGATTTACAAAAAGAAAGGAAGTGGCAGGTAAAGGAATTAAGTGATCTTTTGTTTCTACTTTTGCTGAAAGAAATGCTATTAAGTTAAACAGGTTTATAAAATAAAATGGAAGTGCGAAGTGCTTTTGGTGCGTTGACACAGGGTCGTATCGTTGGTGCTGCTGGGTCCCCCGCTAATAGGTGATTTGCATACGCTTAGATGATCTATGTAAACGTTCACCCTCTGGCCCCACGCTTTTAAGTGTAGGGTGCAGATGTTTCTCTGAAAACCGATATTTTTCTTTTTTTTTTTTCCCATTCTCCTGCAAGCTTCCGTTTTCATCACCAGGGGGCAGTAAAGTGCACGGGCTCTGGACCCAACTCCAGAAGCATCTCATGCTAGCGAGTGGCTTTCGTTTACCTCCCCGTGAAACGGGATAATGATAGCGCCACCTCGCAGGATTTGCCGAGCGAACGCCTGGCAGGGCTGGCACAGCCCCTGGCACACGGGCGTGATGCCCGCTCCTCACCAACGCTGCCCTTGACCCGAGACCCGAGTTCGCACGTGTAACAGTGTAACATCCAGCCAGTTAACGCTGCTTTGCGAATTAAAGGGGAACCATTTTTTTTTTTTTCCGATTTGCCCACGAAGCTTCGGTCGGTCTCTGAGCTTCTCGTGTTATGTGGTGAGGATGTGTTGGCAGCACTCACTGGATACAAGAACATTCGAAAGACCATGTTCATGCTTATTTTCTCCGGGGGTGTCCGACTTTCGAACTCCCTTTCTCCCTTCTATTTAAACCCACGGGTGTTAAAACGGGATGAGTGTGCAGAACCCTAGGGAACACGCTTCATCGTGGACGTGGCCTGCGGGGACGGCAGGGGCTGGGAGCGGGCCGGACCGCCGGGCCGGGAGCCGCGGGCAGAGGCAGCAGCTCCGGTCCCTTTCCCTGCTCCTCCGGCTCGGCCGCCCGTGATTCGGCCCTGGGTGACTTTGCAGTAGGATAGAGCGACCTTCTCCTCTGCTCGGAGAACATTTTCAACCACGGAAGAGTTTATGGGGTGGGGGGGAGGGGGGCACTGATAAAAGGAACGAATGAAAGAACGAAAAAGGAAAATAAATGAAAACAACCAGATTTTGTTTGCGCCTGGTGGGGCAGGAAGAAAGAATAAAACTCCCCAATGTAGGATCATTTGACCTGGGACGGTTCTTTTCACAGAGACTAGGATTTGTTGAGTGTCTGGTCCTTCACGAAGGACCAGACACTCATCGGTAGGAGGGTTTTTTCCCAACTGTCTGTATCTAATACCATAGACATCGTTACAGCAGGTAACTGTTATTAAAGGAGTAACCTTTTTTATGATATATTTCTTTACAAACACATTTCGTCTTAATCGCGCCAAATACAAGATTTGCTGATTGAAATCTCGAGGCAGCCACATAAGCGAGTGTGACCAACTGTGGCAGCGGCTTCAGCCAGAATTCCCGATTCTGCCTCTCCGGTGACCAGTGGGGACGCGAAGGGCCCGGGTATTATATAAGGGTGAAGAAGCCTCTTGGGAAATCAGCACTGTCAGTCGCCTGGGTTTGTAGCCCATCTCCCCAGCGACCAGGAGGCGGCCCAGGTGTCTCATTCAAGGGTCAGCCCGGGATTCGCCACTCCCGTCACCAGCCAGCGTTGTCTGGAAACGCCACAGGCTGAAGGCCACGCTTCCCCTTCGGGCGCGTTGTCGTGCACCGTGGACGCAGAGACGGAAAGATGAGAAGCGGCCCCGTCTCGCGTTCCTTTCGGCCAGCGCGCCTCGGCCTCAGCGCCGGTCACCGCTCCGGACGCTCGCTGCTCCGCCGTGGGGCGTCCCAGGCCCCGCAGGGCCTTGAGCAGCATCCCCGGCCTCATCCCCCAGATGCCGGTAGCACCCCCACCCCCGCTGTGGTCCTTCACGCCCGATAGAAGTCGCCCCGGACGACAGCGCAGCCCAGAACGGGGGCGCGGTCTGCCTGAAGCACAGAGAAGAGAAGGGACGGCTCTCTGTGTTCCTTAATTCACATTTTTGTTGTAGGCACCTCAGCTCCGCCACTAAATCAAGCAGAGTTCTGTGCTCATTGCAGCGCCCCCCCCCCACCCAAGGAGGGACGTGGGTGCTCGTTGGTCCCCTGCAGAGGTCAAGGAGCTGTGCTTCTGTGCCACCTGGACGGGGTACCTGGGCTTGGACTGGAGCCAAATGTGTGACCTTCCTCACGCCCTCCGGGGGAATGGCACTTTGGGATTCTCCACGTGAGGGGGGTGGGGGCGGAGAAGGAAATATCGTGGGACAATATTGGCAGATGCTCATGCCAAGTGTCGACTTGTCCCCTCTTCGTATCCGAAGGACCTCGTCTCCCGGAGGCGAGAGAGGGACGGGTCTGCACGTAGTGGAATCTGGTATGTGCCTCCGGGGACAGAAGATGGAAGCGCCGAAGCTACGTGGTCCCTCAGGTTTGAACAAAGGGGCACAAAGAAGTCGAGTGTCCCTTTGTGGCTGTGTCCCTTCTCCCGGCCCGGTGGCTCGTGGGGTCTAAGGCATAACGGAGGGTGGCCAGCCCATCTCCGGCCACAGGAGGGCATGTCCCCCAAGCCACAGGTGCGGGTGTCTGTTTGCTGGAGCGGGGTGCGGGCGCACGGTCGGGGGACAGCAGCAGGAAGACACGGATGCTGCTGTCCGTGTCTCTTGTGTCACGTCATTTCGGATTGTTAACTTCTAATATGTTTTCGAGGCACATACTGTGTAGTCTACCAGCCCCCCCTTATGTCACACAGGCGCTTGGCAACCGTGGAGGCGGGTGCTCAGGTCTCCCTTTAAGGAACAACTTGTGGTCCAGCTGTCAGGAGTACAGTGACCTGGCGGCCCCCAGCTGTCCCGTTCTGCCTTCAGGCTCCATCGTGGCTTTTGGGCAGAGGCAGACGGCAGAGCCGGTGACAGAGCGTGGCAGGGACGCTGGGCCCGGCCATCTCTGCCCCTGTCGGGTTGGCCGACACCTCAGAGCTGCACGGGGCTCTGAGCTCTGGCCCAGAGCTGCTTCCTGTCCCCTTCGTCTTTCACAGGTGCCACCCCGGCCAGCCCCTTGTCCTCCTAACTCTGTCTGAGCGTCCGCTTCCTGGAGGCCCCGCTGGCACGGAGCTCATCTCTTTTCCTCATGGGGACGCATGATTGGAGCTACGTGGAGATGCTCTTGGGTGCCGTGTGTCAGTGCGTGAGGGAAGGGAGGGCGTGGAGCATAGCTCCGGGCCCAGATGCGACCTCATTCCCTCTGCACCGCACCCCCAGGTGGGAGGGGCTCGTCCGCTCTCCCGGAGTCTGCTCACTCGGCGTTTCACAGGCGGGGAGCAGCGAGCCCGCCCTAGGGCCCGCGCCTGGGGAGTTTCATGAGCACAGAGTAGGCTGGTGTCTTTCCAAATGGGAAATTATTATTATTATTTTTTTGTAGACCAGGGTCCCAAAAGGATGTCATTCGGCCGAGGAAGAGGCCTCTCTTTGTCTCTTTATCCCGCGGGCAACAGCTCGCCCTCCCCCTCCCCGTTGCGTGAGTGTCTGTGGAGACCTGGTCCGTCCTGTGTGTGAGGTTGTCCAGGTGCCAGCTGCCCCGGGGGAAAGCTGATGGAAATGAGCATCCCGCTTGACAGCCCCTGAACTGCTTTTCCTTAAAAAAAAAGAAAAAAAGAAAAAAATCTCTGCTCTTCATTTTTAGGAAATTCCTGTGAGGCCAGGGTCAGTAGGGCCAGACTTCCATCGCCTCTTTCTAGCTCTTTCCAGCCCTGGTACTGCTGGCTCTTCGTGTTATTTCGGAACCTCTGGGCCCTACGAGCCTCGACCTCACTCACCCCTTCCACCCGTCACAGCGCCGAGCCTCCTCCGAGGGTCAGTTCAGCATCATGCCATGACCCTAGGATGCTGGTCTGTCTGAGCCTCCCCAGAAAACCATGTGAGCACTGATCTCGGCCGCCACCAGGTAGCCTAAGCCCCACCCCCAGTCCAGTGGCCTCCCTAACAGCCACGCTCCCTGCTCCCTCGCTGATTTCGGTCGGGTGGCCAGTGCTGGCCCCAGGATGAATCACGGTCAAGTTAAGTCAGTGAGGCCATCCTGTTCCTGTTGACAGTGGTTGGTCATTGGGGTGGGCATGTGACCCAGTTTGGCCAATGAGGCTGAAGGAGAAGTCTCGGGGGAGCTCATGGGAAAGATTTTCCTTTGGGACATAATGAGAGAACAGCTTAATGTCCACTGAAGTCCTAAGGAGTCCTCAGACTGAGCCAGCCCATGTGAAATGGCTGATATTTATTTGACTGTCTTTGACCTAAAAGAAACGACAGTTTTGTATAGTCCGCCCTAACACATCGCTGGCCCAGAGGAAATAGAACAAAAAGAGTAAAACAGTGAAAGAGAGTGTGACGGCCACAAAGGGCAGAGGCCGCCACGGTCTTCAAAGTTGGAAGACATTTTCCCGGAGATGAAGGCAGTGCTGAATTTCGGCTGAGGAGAACGCACTGCGTTTCTAGAAAACTTTGGTTGGTGTGGTCCACACTAGACCTACATGGGTTCCGTCAACGAGCTGTAAGGTCAGTCATTGAGCTTTGAGAAGGAAAAAAATGTTTTTCAGATATTTGGGTAGAAAAGGAAAATAACATTTAGGAGGGAAAATAAAACCTTAGGCTTCTT
>NW_011889211.1:391678-392467 GCF_000151845.1 Pteropus vampyrus | reverse complement strand
AGTGCACAGGAGAGTTAAATGGTGCTGCCTAATTCTAGATGGAGTTGGGAATACTGATGCCCTCCAAGCTCTAAAGTGTTTTCATCATCCACGTTACATAATTCCAGAGAAAAAATTAAAAGGACTTTGTCTTTCGTTGTGAAAAACACAATCTTAAATCCATCAATTCCTTGTTTTACTTCACTTTCTTATTCTTTACATTTAAGTAAAATTAAGTGCATTTTTAAAATTTGAAAATAATGTGTTTAGAGTGATATCATGTGTATAAAACTTGGTGTGTCTGCATACCTGCCCAGCTACTCACCCGTTATCTACGTGCCCACCGGCCATCCTTCCGTCTCTGTGTGCAGGCGTAGAGAATGTCCAGAACAGCATCACCTAATCGTGACAATGAATGTTATTTGGGGGGTAGTAGGATTTGGGACTTGCTGTTTCATTTCCATACTTCTTTAATAATTGACACGGTATCATTTTTATAAAAACAACATCATGCTGGCTTCCCTACCTCCCGATATGATCCATTTCACTCTCTGCCCTTGTTTCCTTGAGGGAAAAACCAGGCCCTTGAGCACGATGTCAAGACCTCCTTATGACCTGGCACTGTCGACCTCTCTGGTCTTCTGTGTCCCACTCGCTACCCTCCCCTCTCGAGCCCCAGTCTCCACCAGTCCCCAGCTCCCTCTCCTGTCGTGCTTGGCAAGTCCTTCCCCTTTAAGTGTCCACCTGGCCAACCTCTTCCACACCGAGAACGTCATCCCCGTAAGCGCTGGGGCCATATTTATCTTGTTC
>NW_011889211.1:383672-390618 GCF_000151845.1 Pteropus vampyrus | reverse complement strand
TTTTATAAAAACAACATCATGCTGGCTTCCCTACCTCCCGATATGATCCATTTCACTCTCTGCCCTTGTTTCCTTGAGGGAAAAACCAGGCCCTTGAGCACGATGTCGAGACCTCCTTATGACCTGGCACTGCCGACCTCTCTGGTCTTCCGTGTCCCACTCACTACCCTCCCCTCTCGAGCCCCAGTCCCCACCAGGACACCCAGCTCCCTCTCCTGTCGTGCCTGGCAAGTCCTTCCCCTTTAAGTGTCCACCTGGCCAACCTCTTCCACACCGAGAACGTCATCCCCGTAAGCGCTGGGGCCATATTTATCTTGTTCTCTGTCATGTTCCCAGCTCCTGGTGCAATGCCTGGTACGGAGTCAATCTTAATAAATTAATTGTAGGAAGGAAGCTACGAAGGAGGGAAAACGGGACAGATAAATTCAGTAAGTACTAACCTGCTGCCTACCCCACTTCTAGCTAAAAATCCTGGCTCGTCGTTCATTTCTTCATCTCTAATAGAATAATAAATAGGCAATAATAAATAAAAGGCGAAATGACCTGCGGATTCTACTGAAGGCTGTAGGTATAACCGCAGTGCCAGGAAGCCCTATGATTAGATTTTGCAGATTTCAAGATCTTGTCGATTTTAGCTGTAAGAAGTGGAGTTGATCTATTTTAGGCGTAATCTGTGTCTTTCCCACGGGCTCTTGTGCATGTCTGTGTGCATGCGGTCATTCTCAATGGAAAGAAGTAAACACTTGTTAGCCCTGTAAATTCTTTCTTTCTGGGTATTTATAGACATTGTGGAAACGCGATCCCGTTGGGTTGAGATTTGAATCTGTTTCTAAATGTCTGCTGGTGACAGGCTGTCACACCTCCGGTGGCCTTACCCGGCTCATCTCTCATCCCGAAGAGTGGGTTAGATTGAGGCGTGAGTGCTTGGCGTCCTCGGAAAGTCATTCAAAAAGATTTAGTAAGGACAGAGAAAACTCACTAAAGCCTTCTGAGAAACGACCGTTTTGGAAGGATGCGGACGTGGCCTTAGCTTGCTGTGTGGCCCCAAGTGCAGATGAGGTGTCTGTAGGGCTTATAGACCAAGTCATCTGGGATTTAGGCTCCCGGTGGTAAAGAAATCAGTTGGATTCTTTGGTGCGATTTTTTTTTTTTTTTAAACCAAAATGCATTAATCTCTTTTCTTGGCTCATGTGTCCTGTGGAAGCTGGGGCTTTTCACAGTGGGCGGGGTGACGGGGTTCGTTCCGTGCGCTCCCAGCACCTGGATGCACACGTGGGAGCCTGAGGCCTTGTCATCCTGTGCTAACAACACAACCCACAGCGTCTGACCAATTATTTTACCTCCTACGGAGTCAGTTTTGTTTGTTTGTTTGTTTGTTTTTTTTACATGAAAAAGCAGTTGCCTTATCAGTAGTGTAGAGGTGGGGGAGGATGAGATGTAAAGATGGCCTGGAGAGTAAAGGGCATCGCGGAAACGCACGTGACTGGCCCCCCAGCATCATCTCCCGATGTCCGGGGCCCACCGTCACCTTTCTGCTTCCGAGGTGCCCTCGGTCCTGCGAGTATTGACTCGAGGTTGGGAAGGACCCCCGAAGCTCAGACATCGCTCCCAGGTCTCTGTGTGGCAGCCCCTTCGCAAACTGATTCCACAGCCCTGCTTCTCAGCCCACGATCCTTAACGGGAGGTCCGTAGGAGAAGGGGAAGGGGACAGAAGCAGACGGTCCCCGTTGGTCACCGCCTCCGAGCTCCAGCGGGCAGGGTGGGGACGCGTCTTAAAGGAGAGAGGGGAGGGGGAGCTCAGCGGGAAGGGAGCAGGAGTGACAAAGCCACCGCTCAGGAAAATCCAGGCAGGTTACGGAGGAAGGAGGGAGGGGACACTCCGCCTCCCGTGCCGAACGCGAAACAGCGACAGAAAACGTCGCCGCGATGTGTCCGTAGAGAAAAAACGGGGTCTGCTCCACGTCCCCTCGCCTCCCCCCGTCCCCCGTGCGTGTTTCCTGTGCAGGCAGCTCCGGGAGACGCTTCCTGCGAAGGTTATTTCCAAAGCCGTTCCCTCCTCCCCCTCCCTCTCACAAGGCAGCCGGCATCGTCACTGCAGAGAGCCACCGCAAGGGGACAGCCAAGTACGACACATTCGAACGATGGCCCTTCCTCTTCCAACACACAGGAGAGCAACGCGACGCGCGTCCTCCGAAGAGTCCCTCTCCGTTTTTTTCTAGAATCAAGAAGTTTCCCGTAATACATTGGCCTGTTTTTAAATCCACTTTCCGTTAACTGGAAGGAAGGAGTGGAAAAAAATACAATGAATCGTGGAAAGACAGGAACCTGGGTGTAACTGTCACGGGCGAGGTTGTGTAGGTGCGTGGAAGCCTCCCCTTTACAAACCACTGTGGTTATGTTTTTAGAATTAGAATTGGTCTCGGGATGGCCGGAGAGAAGGTTCGGGAAAGGAACAGCTCTGCTTTTATTTTACGGTTCAGACCACAGGTCCGTTGACTTCCTCCATTCAGCAAATAAGCGTGTTGATCGCCTGCCATATACAGTGTAGCAGATGCCAGAGGGCGCCTTAGACAGTCTGTGCCCTCGAGAGATTAACATCTGATTAGGGGACGGGTTTGCAGTTGGCTGTAACAGAAAGTTAAGCTCGTCACAGCCCCCAGGAAATCACAGTGTTAAGAGGTGACATTCTGTAGGGTTGGGGCTAGGAGACGCTTCATGGGGTTGGCTCAGAAATGACACGCATCACGTCGACACGTATTTCCAGAGCAAGTCGTGTAGCCAAGCCTGTCATCAGTGGGGCAAGGAAGTGTATTCGTCCCTCAGAAACAGACCCAGGAAATCGGGAGTTTTCGATAAGAAGAGTAATGGAGGGGACTTAGTCACCAAGCAGGAAACCACGATAAAGCCATAATAATTGAGGAGGATGACGTCAAATTGAGAATTACAAGGAGATCAGGGACTGAAGAGGGATCTCAGGTCCAAGGGTGTGTTTAATTGCATTGCAGGCGTCACCCCCAAACAGCGGGAGGGGTAGCTTGGTTAATAAATAGTTTGGGGGGGAAATTGACTGGAAAAAAATCACTTAAGAGTCTCATCTTTTCCCATATGCCAAATAAATTTTATGGCATCACGGATATACATGTATCGGTAAAATCATGGACGGATTAGAAGGAAATGGGCATGATGTTTAGGGTGCGGACGTTCGTTCTTTCCAAGTATAAAAACGATCGAAAAAAATCCCTAAGAAAAAGTAGCTTGGTCACTTAAACGTTTCAATTTTCACGCGTGTGTTTTTTCCTATAGAAAATGAAAAGACAAAGATGAGCTATGGAAATAAGTACTTGTCCACATGTTAGAGTCATATTTTTAAATGTGCAAAGCTCTCACGTTAACTAATAAAAATAAGACTGGGATCCTAAAAAAAAAAAAAAAAAAAGGAGCAGAAACTACAGAGAATTCCCAGAAGAGGAAATATAATTGGACAATGAAGAATTGCAGATGAGAAGCTGAACACGTTGTCAGCCTCAGCTGTACAGAACAAATACAAACCAACGGCAGGAGACAGCGCGTCTTGACTTACTCAGTGGGTGTGTAAACGTGGATAAATGGGTCCGTTTAGGTATGCGTCCACACACACGTGGATGTGTGTATATGTTTACTTAAATATACACGTCCATTCGTAAGTCAGATAACGCTTCTTTTATTATGGAAAATTGAACGTTCAGTTCCGTGTATCTGCCAGATGGATTTAGCCGTTGTTAGCAGTTTGCCATGATTGTTTTATCATCTGTCCGTCATCTATCAAGCGATCGATCCATAGAGCTGCGTGCGTATGTTTTTTGCGCAGTCATTTGAAAGCAAGTCACCGACGTGACCATCCTCCACCCCAAACACTCCTTCAGCGTGCATCTCTAATAAATAACAACTTTCTCCTACAAAACACAAAACCCCCCTTTATCACATCTAATAAAGGTAACGATAACTCTCTCATATCGCTTAATATTCAGATTTCTCTAATTGTTCACAAAATATGTTTCTTACCACGTTTTTTCAAAACAGGGACCCGGGAACTCTCTCTCTTTGCATCTGATTTTGTTCCTTCTCGTCCCCCGCCTCTGCCCCCACCATAACACTGACCTTCTCAAGAGACGGTGTTCCACACGTCTTTAAATCAGCTGCGGGTTCCTGGCAGGCGAGGCAGTATTTTATTTCTTCAGTACGTCCCCGAGTACTTAACGCAGCCATGAATTGGGAGCCGAGAAAATGCGCTCAGAGTGATCGCTTGTGCTGTGGTCACTAGGAGAGTGGGCACATGGGGACGGGCGCCTTTGTCCTGGTTGATTTGCCGGTTAATTAACTTTCATTCCACTTTCAGGAGGTGACCCTAAAACATTCGACTTCCGCATTACCTGCTCTCACCTACTCGCTCCGTTGCCCGGGGCGGTAGAGGGGGCTTTGATTTGGTCTCTGTCCTGAGGCCCACACAGGGACCGTTGCCCTCACTGACTTCACAGGTGATGGGCGAGCTGCAGAGCGGCTGGACCGGGCGCAGGTGAATTCTCCCACCTGGATGGCCCTTCCTTTGCCTGGGGCCCCGTTAGGTGCTGTCGCAAACACCGCCCCTGGGGACCTTCCCTCGCTGTTTTTTAATCACCGGTGTTCCGAGTGGACACTCGCTGCCACCCGCCATCAGGGCGAGGACTTGTCACCCTCCTCTGTTTTGGAGGGTTTGGCTGAGGAAGGAGAAGCTAGCACAGCAGTTAGGGACCTCCATAGATTCCGTTCCGGCCTCCTTGCCCTCCCCGCATTGCCCACAGGTCGTGCTTTTCCCCCGTTCTCAAAGTTTAGCCTTTGGAGCCCTTTCTTATGTGCATTAGGGCTTTCCGGGAGCCGTGGGACGGCTTCAGGAGGAAAGCCACCCACGGGTCTGGGGAGCATCCAGCATTGTTTATTTGGAGCCTTACAGGGCATTGAATTAACATTGCACGGTTGGGAGGAAATCTCGGGCGTCAGAGTCAGGTTCTGCCAGCGTGTCGCGCATCAGGAGAAACGAGAGGATTTGGCTTCGTGCGCCGAGCTCCAAGCGCTTGCGCTTCCTCACGGCCCGTGGTAAACGTTTCCTGGAAGGTCCAGAGTGAGCTGGTTTCCAGCCACTGGGGCATCTTAAAATAGATCATTATGGGGAACGTAGAAGTAAAAGGCATCATTTCTGGGAACTTCGGAAGCACAAGGAAGTGCTCTTGACCGACAGAAAGAGCAATGGGGAGAAAGCAGAGCCCGGGAGCTGGGCAGCCTTCAGCTCAGTATCTCCTAGGGAGCTCGTCCTTGTGGGAGGCCCCGGGGGACTACGCGGAGCTCAGAAGGAGCCAGAGGGGGGCGATGCTGGTGGTGGTGCCGATGGTG
The DNA here is from genome assembly GCF_000151845.1 of Pteropus vampyrus. Lineage (NCBI taxonomy): Eukaryota > Metazoa > Chordata > Mammalia > Chiroptera > Pteropodidae > Pteropus > Pteropus vampyrus. The sequence continues at coordinate 385,215 of NW_011889211.1, read as the reverse complement.
CCGATGACGAGGCCGATGGTGACGGTGACGGCGATAAACGGTGGGGACGATGGCGAGGATGACGCTTAGGTCTCTTTAGGACACCTAGCTGCCTCAGAATCTGAGCACATGTACGTATTTGTAGTAACACCCCCGTGTTTGTGATTGGGGCAACACAATTGTCGTTGCTAAACAAACAGCGGGGCTGTCACCACTCGCACCCCTTCTTCTGTCTCCCTGCACCCCACCCCTTGCCCATCTCAGCTCCGTGTCCGCTTCTCAGCAGCCGCACTCCACCCGCTGGACTAGGGAGCGCCCCCTGGCGGCTGCTCCTGAGGCACCTGCCAGCCCGGACGGATTGCACTTGAACTTGTGTTTATCCGTCCTGTCCGTCTGTCAGCTCTGGGAGTCCCCACACCTCGTGTCCGCCTCACGTCCATGCTGTTTCCCAGTCCTCCCGGCAAGGAGCAGGTGTGCTCACGGCAGGGGCGTGTCAGTGAGTGTGCACACGCGGGAAGAGCCGGAAGCGCACCGGGGCCTCCACGCGTGAGACAGCCAAGAATCTGGACAGCTCGTTGCCAGACAAAACAGACACGCACCACGCCAGGTATGGGAAACGCCTTTTAAAAGGTCAACCTAAATTGGATTCAAAGAAATGCCGATTAAAGTAACGTTTCCCACGTCCAATCAGCAGCGAGGAAAATAAAAGAGTACGCAGTACCGTTGCCGTGAAGGAGCGTCTCGGAAAGGTACGGTTTTGGGGTGTAAACTCTGGAAACTATTTAGCAATAGTACCAGAGCAGACATGAGGATAACGATCATCATGGGAACAACCCGAACCCCCGTCGTTCCATCTGCGGAGGTCCCACCGTGAGAGCGATATTTGTATTATTTTACGTGTGTTAACTCATCCCCACACTATAAAACTCCTCTGGGCGGGCCCGTTGCCAGCCCATTTCATAGCCGAGGAAACGGGCAGAAAGCAGGGCCCTGTCTTATCACACGGATAGTAACGGGTGGGATCTGAACCCCAGGCAGTCCTGCAAGATCTGCTCCCCTGTCCTGCCCAGGAAGGCTGTGCCCTTGGCCTCCACGTTTCACCGCTGGGAGTCTAGCTCCAGGGAACGTTTCTAAATAAAGGGGATCACGCGCGCACGTGTTCACGGAGGCGCCATTCCTCCGCGCTCCCCGTTCCCTCGGTTATTCTGTTGTCGTCAAAAAGCCGTTTATGGTGGGTAGGAAATAGCGCGAAAAATGGTTTTGTGGAGATTTTACATGGCGACAAACTCAAGACTTAAGCTATGACCCCCAAACTGCATGCTCGGCGCCCTAATCGTAAAACTTAATCGGAAAGATATAATATTAAGGAACAAGAGCTAGACCCAGAATTAAACGCATAGCCACGCTCTCAGAGGTGAAAGCGTCTCACACAGCTATGCCTAGAAAAGACTGGAAGGAAGCCCACCAAAGTGATCGCGGTTGGCTTGGGCAGTTTCCATTTCTCCTTTGTACTTTTCTAGAAGTCTCTCCCTCTCTTCCTCTCCCTCTCCCTCTCCCTCTCCCT
>NW_011889211.1:381579-383622 GCF_000151845.1 Pteropus vampyrus | reverse complement strand
CTAAACAAACAGCGGGGCTGTCACCACTCGCACCCCTTCTTCTGTCTCCCTGCACCCCACCCCTTGCCCATCTCAGCTCCGTGTCCGCTTCTCAGCAGCCGCACTCCACCCGCTGGACTAGGGAGCGCCCCCTGGCGGCTGCTCCTGAGGCACCTGCCAGCCCGGACGGATTGCACTTGAACTTGTGTTTATCCGTCCTGTCCTGTCTATCAGCTCTGGGAGTCCCCACACCTCGTGTCCGCCTCACGTCTATGCTGTTTCCCAGTCCTCCCGGCAAGGAGCAGGTGTGCTCACGGCAGGGGCGTGTCAGTGAGTGTGCACACGCGGGAAGAGCCGGAAGCGCACCGGGGCCTCCACGCGTGAGACAGCCAAGAATCTGGACAGCTCGTTGCCAGACAAAACAGACACGCACCACGCCAGGTATGGGAAACGCCTTTTAAAAGGTCAACCTAAATTGGATTCAAAGAAATGCCGATTAAAGTAACGTTTCCCACGTCCAATCAGCAGCGAGGAAAATAAAAGAGTACGCAGTACCGTTGCCGTGAAGGAGCGTCTCGGAAAGGTACGGTTTTGGGGTGTAAACTCTGGAAACTATTTAGCAATAGTACCAGAGCAGACATGAGGATAACGATCATCATGGGAACAACCCGAACCCCCGTCGTTCCATCTGCGGAGGTCCCACCGTGAGAGCGATACCTGTATTATTTTACGTGTGTTAACTCATCCCCACACTATAAAACTCCTCTGGGCGGGCCCGTTGCCAGCCCATTTCATAGCCGAGGAAACGGGCAGAAAGCAGGGACCTGTCTTATCACACGGATAGTAACGGGTGGGATCTGAACCCCAGGCAGTCCTGCAAGTTCTGCTCCCCTGTCCTGCCCAGGAAGGCTGTGCCCTTGGCCTCCACGTTTCACCGCTGGGAGTCTAGCTCAAGGGAACGTTTCTAAATAAAGGGGATCACGCGCGCACGTGTCCACGGAGGCGCCATTCCTCCGCGCTCCCCGTTCCCTCGGTTATTCTGTTGTCGTCAAAAAGCCGTTTATGGTGGGTAGGAAATACCGCGAAAAATGGTTTTGTGGAGATTTTACATGGCGACAAACTCAAGACTTAAGCTATGACCCCCAAACTGCATGCTCGGCGCCCTAATCCTAAAACTTAATCGGAAAGATATAAATATTAAGGAACAAGAGCTAGACCCAGAATTAAACGCATAGCCACGCTCTCAGAGGTGAAAGCGTCCCACACAGCTATGCCTAGAAAAGACTGGAAGGAAGCCCACCAAAGTGATCGCGGTTGGCTTGGGCAGTTTCCATTTCTCCTTTGTACTTTTCTAGAAGTCTCTCCCTCTCTTCCTCTCCCTCTCCCTCTCCCTCTCCCTCTCCCTCCCTCCCTCCCTCCCTCTCTCTCTCTCTCTCTCTCTCTCTCTCTCTCTCTCTCTCTGTCTCACAAGCACTGTTACTTTTAGAATTAAAAAAAATATTTAAAATAAAGAAAAACAAGGGTTTTGTGCCGGGACCAGTTGGGGGGATGCAGAAAGGAAGCATTAAAGTTAAACCTTGGAGAAAAGTGGATTGATGGACGTTTCAAATCGTGTTGAAATCTGGAGATTGAGAAGAGGGAGGTCTCACCGAAAACGTGGCTCCAGGAGAGTGTGTGGGCCCCGTCACCTGCAGAGGCCTTTGTGCCTGGTGAGGGCTCACTGCAGTGTCCTCTAGGGCTGATTCTGGGAGGAATAACTACCCCGGCAATGGAGAAAGCCAGGGAAAGCTTCTCCCCTGTCCTCCCCGCCTCCCCCCGCCCCTGCCCATCACGTGCCTCATTCACCTCCTAGCTTGATTTGGAAGGCGAGAGGGGTGGGTCATTGTCCTCCTCCTCCTAAGCCAGGCCATGCCTCCGGGGCCCCGCAGTGGCAGGGATGAGTAGTTCTGGGGAAGGCCGTATGGTCTGCAGAGCCTGACAGCTTTGTGAGCTGGCCCTTTACAGAAAGTGTTCGCCGATCCCTGCCCTGGCCCAAGCTCTTCTCCCGAGTGTCTCTGTTACTAG
>NW_011889211.1:377700-378034 GCF_000151845.1 Pteropus vampyrus | reverse complement strand
CCCGTTTCCTCTCTCCTTCAGGGAAAAGCTCTTTATCTTTAACAAAAAAAATACTTTTTACTTTGCAGTTATTATAGACTCCACAGAAAGTCGCACAAATAGTGCACACCGTCCTGCGTTCCCGTCACTCGGCTTCCCCCAACAGTTAACGCCTTATGTAGCAGTGGGACAGTGTCAAAACAGAACAGGCATGGCCGAGCCTGTCGTTCATCCTTCATCTCTTAACGGTCACATTGCTTAGTAAGCCGATTCCATCTTCAAGATTCTTAACTTGCTCGGAGAATAGTTATTTAATATGTATGTCTTTCCGGTGAGGGGCGCCCTCTTCCCCCAC
>NW_011889211.1:376694-377650 GCF_000151845.1 Pteropus vampyrus | reverse complement strand
CCCGTTTCCTCTCTCCTTCAGGGAAAAGCTCTTTATCTTTAACAAAAAAAATACTTTTTACTTTGCAGTTATTATAGACTCCACAGAAAGTCGCAGAAATAGTGCACACCGTCCTGCGTTCCCGTCACTCGGCTTCCCCCAACAGTTAACGCCTTATGTAGCAGTGGGACAGTGTCAGAACGGAACAGGCATGGCCGAGCCTGTCGTTCATCCTTCATCTCTTAACGGTCACATTGCTAAGTAAGCCGATTCCATCTTCAAGATTCTTAACTTGCTCGGAGAATAGTTATTTAATATGTATGTCTTTCCGGTGAGGGGCGCCCTCTTCCCCCACCTGCTCCCTTCCGGCTGGTCCCATCGGGCCTGCACCCCCCCTGTGAGGTGCTTAAGGGGGACATGGGGGAGACTCGAAAACCGAGCTCCGGTCTCGCTGGCACCTTTGGAAAACGGCCCCAGACACCTCGTCTTAGCCGATCTCCATTTATTTTCATCTGATGAGTGAGAGGGGATGAAACAGGGACGAGCCCACCGCTCCCGGTGACAAGCTCCGATTACAGATCCGATGAGAAAGCTGTTCACCCCGGGGCCGTCCGCGTGCGTCTGCCAGGTGGGCAGCCTCCCGCGACGTGGATCGTTGCCGGCCCGCTGCCCGGCATCCTGCAGGGGCCAGGGGACGCGTGGCCTGGTCAGTGGGCCGACGATCAGAGTCGAGTCTGCTGGGAAGCTGGGCAGTGGACATGGCCTCTCGGTCCTCACACTGGCCACTTCAGTGACCCAATGCAGTGCGGTCCTCCGACACCAGATGGCTGTCCCCCGACTGAACTCGATTCCGACGCTATCTACCCGGAGATAGTGTAGGCCCCACAAAACTCACCCCGCCCTCAGCTGCCAGTCACAGGTCCACGCTGTCACCTCTGCTTCTGACTGCCCGGCTGTTCATCAGAGAGTCCCACAGA
>NW_011889211.1:375919-376644 GCF_000151845.1 Pteropus vampyrus | reverse complement strand
TCCATCTTCAAGATTCTTAACTTGCTCGGAGAATAGTTATTTAATATGTATGTCTTTCCGGTGAGGGGCGCCCTCTTCCCCCACCTGCTCCCTTCTGGCTGGTCCCATCGGGCCTGCGCCCCCCCTGTGAGGTGCTTAAGGGGGGCATGGGGGAGACTGGAAAACCGAGCTCCCGGTCTCGCTGGCACCTTTGGAAAACGGTCCGACACCTCGTCTTAGCCGATCTCCATTTATTTTCATCGGATGAGTGAGAGGGGATGAAACAGGGACGAGCCCACCGCTCCCGGTGACAAGCTCCGATTACAGATCCGATGAGAAAGCTGTTCACCCCCGGGCCGTCTGCGTGCGTCTGCCAGGTGGGCAGCCTCCCGCAACGTGGATCGTTGCCGGCCCGCTGCCCGGCATCCTGCAGGGGCCAGGGGACGCGTGGCCTGGTCAGTGGGCCGACGACCAGAGTCGAGTCTGCTGGGAAGCTGGGCAGTGGACATGGCCTCTCGGTCCTCACACTGGCCGCTTCAGTGACCCGATGCAGTGCGGTCCTCCGACACCAGATGGCTGTCCCCCGACTGAACTCGATTCCGACGCTATCTACCCGGAGATAGTGTAGGCCCCACAGACGGAGGGCTCAGTCCACAAAACTCACCCCGCCCTCAGCTGCCAGTCACAGGTCCACGCTGTCACCTCTGCTTCTGACTGCCCGGCTGTTCATCAGAGAGTCCCACAGA
>NW_011889211.1:375534-375869 GCF_000151845.1 Pteropus vampyrus | reverse complement strand
GTCATTAATATGTAAATTCCATTGGCTGAGAAGGTTGACTTTTGGTCATAAAATGCCTCTTTCCTCCCGATAATCCTGTCTGACTCTCCAGCTGTCTGGAAACAGAATAGTGAAACAGAATAGTTTAAAACCTTTGGAGCCAAATACTTTCTTTAAAAAAAAAAAAAAAATCCAAACTCCATGGCAAGAAATGTGAGACCAATTAGTTAATTATGCGAGGAATCCTGGAGTACCAACCTTGAATAATAGTAAGACCTCACGTTTGGATGGCATTTTAAGACTTGGAAAAAGTACTTTCCCGTACGTTATCCTCCCCGATCCCTAGGAATGTGTGA
>NW_011889211.1:374197-375484 GCF_000151845.1 Pteropus vampyrus | reverse complement strand
CCACAAAACTCACCCCGCCCTCAGCTGCCAGTCACAGGTCCACGCTGTCACCTCTGCTTCTGACTGCCCGGCTGTTCATCAGAGAGTCCCACAGACGCGTCCTAGATGGCTCATGGACCGCGGGAAAACAGTTCACTTACTAGGTTTCTGGTTTATAGAGCAGGGTACGACTCAGGACAGCCAGATGGCGGAGAAGCACGGGGCAGGGCAGGTGGATGGGCGTGGGGCTTCCGTGTTGCCAGCCTCTACGTGGTCACCAGCGCAGAAGCTCTCAACCGCATCCTTGAGTTCTTCTGGAGGCTTCAGCACTCGGGTGTGATTGATCATTGGCCATTGGTGATCGATTTGACCTCCAGCCCCTCTCCCCTTCCTGGCGGTGGAGAGGCGGGGCTGTGAGCTCCAGCCCTGCGGTCACAGGCTTGGTGCCCCTGACAACCAGCCCCCATCCTTAGGGCCTTCCAACACTTCATTAAACTGTGGTTCGGGGTCACAAAAGACACCTTCATCTCGCTCATCGCCGAGGAAATTCCAAGCGTTTGAGGAGCTCTGTGCCAGGACCGGGGATGGGGACCGAATCTAATTTCTAATAAATCACAATATCGCGAGACGGAATCCACTTTTTTTTTTTTTTTTTTTTAACGTGTCCCCATCTGTCTCAAACCAGCCTTTCTGGAACATTCCGTTGCAGCTGGTGAATGGACTTGAGGTTTTCTTTCTCCTTCTGAGCAAACGAAGGTGACCGGGCCGCTGGGGAAACAGTGCCTAAGGATATGAGAACAGGCCCGGAGTTTGTCTTGGCTGGGGTGGCAGCGTGGTTACCTCGATTGGGGCCGGCCTTTCGGAGACGCATTTGAAGCGAGGCCACCCTCGTCAGCGTGGGGCGAAGGCGACGGGGAGAAACCTTTCGTGACAGCCGCGGTCCTCCTGTGCCTGTGACAGCACATCTAAGTTGTTTGCAAAGATGCCTCGGAGAACTCATCTTCTTTATGCTTTCTGACTGAGTCCATTCGTTTTATGTCACATGGTGTAAAGCATCCAGGAACGAACCGCTGCCAACACGCCTGGGGTCTGGAAGGAAAGCCTTCGGCGGGTGCATTGGTACCTCCTGAAGGCTAAGGTCACTCAGTCTGCACTGGGATGTCGGCCGCGGGAGTGTCTGCCAACCGGGTGACCGCCAGCATCAAGGACTCACCGTCCGTGGGACTTACAGCTGGAAGACCTCGTGTCCGTTCCTTGGCCTCTCGTTCTTCATCCGTTAAATGGGGAGCGAGAAGCAGAACGACAGCC
>NW_011889211.1:362736-364772 GCF_000151845.1 Pteropus vampyrus | reverse complement strand
GAATAATAGTAAGACCTCACGTTTGGATGGCATTTTAAGACTTGGAAAAAGTACTTTCCCGTACGTTATCCTCCCCGATCCCTAGGAATGTGTGACTTTATTGCTGCGACCTTGCTCCAGGAGTGTAAAGACCACCAAAATGTGACACCTCAGCTCTCCAGCGTCACCGCCACATTCTCTTCCTTAACAAATTAATTCCTTGTGAGGAAATGCAACCTCAGCTTATTCAGATAGGTCGATGTGGGACCTAATGGAGAGAAAAGAAAATGACGCATACGCTTTAAAAAAAGTCTCTTAAAATCCTTCCTTGGCTTTCCATTGTTTTGGGATCGAACCTCCCCCCCGCCCCGCCCCTGACTCCAAATTTTAACATGGTTAGCAAGGCCCAGCATGATTTGGCCACCGTCAGCCTCTCCTCAATCTCATTTCTTGATAATTTCCCTTGACCCTTCTTTCCTCGGTCCAAACTGGCCTTTGGAAAGTTCTTGCAGTGTATGCCACGTCTCCTTCCACTTGTCCCCCACTGTCCTTCTATGCGGCCCTTCCCCTGCTCACTGCCTGCTCATTCAGTAGTCACTTCCTCGGGAAAAGACCCGCCCCTTCTCCCCATTGACATTTATAGTCATCGTTCTATATCTTCCTAGAAACAATGTTCCTTTCCTCCAGAGTAGGAGTAAATAAACTATAGCCCTCGGGCCAAATCTGGCCCTCCATCTGCTTTTATAAATAAAGTTTTATGTGCACACCGGCACGTTCACTTATTTACATATTGTCTATAGCTGTTTTCCTTTTTAAAAATGTATGTATTTTCTCCAGCTTTTTGAGGCGTGATCGACAAATAACAATTGTATATGTTTAGGTTGTACAACACGCTGTTTCGATATCCGCGTGCGTTGTGAAATGACTGTCACGGCCAAGCTAATTAACGCATCCATCACTGCACAGAGATAGGCCTTTTTTTCCCATGGCGAGATCTGCAATCTTAGCAATAATCCAATATTATTAACTACGATCACCGTGCTGAGATCCTGAGAGCTCATGCATCTTTTCACTGCAAGCGCGTGTTCTCTGACCAACATGCCCACTTGGCTCCCCACCCCCAGCCCTGGCACCCACCATTCTAACTCTCTCTCACTGTGAGTTCAGCTTTTTTTGCGGGGAGGATTCTGCATGTAAGTGAGATCGTACAGTCTTTGTCATTCGGTGTCTGGCCGACTTCGCTTAGCAGAATGTCCTCCAGGTTCATCCTTGCTGTTGCGAGTGGCAGGGCTTCCTTCCTTTAAAAGGCTGGATAATAGTCTGCTATCTATGTGTCCACCACATTCCATCTGTCCATCCACTGATGCATGCGTGGGTGGTTTTTCGTCTGTCGGCTGCTGCGAATAATACTTCGGGCTGTTTTCTGGCAGAGCTGAGTAGTTGCCGCAGAGACCGTATGGCCCACACTCCCTAAAACACCAGCTCTCTGGTCCTTTATGCAAAAGTCTGTTGACCCGGCTTCAGAGCATCGCTATTGGTTTGCCGTGCTACGCTCGCCGTTCAGATTATGTGATTATCCGTTGCCTCTTCTAAACTGTGGGCTCTGAACTTGGCAGTTGCTCAAGAAATAGCATTGAATGAAAGGGGAAAAAATGAATGGGAAAAAAGAGGAATTTAAAAAAAAAGAATGAAAGGAAATGAGAAAAAAAAGAAACAAAGGTCGGACCTTCTTGCGATGATCCGTGATGCTGAAAATTCTGATCTTTTGCGAGAAGCCGTCATGCTCCGTCTTCACCAACCCTCCTTCGGTGGGTCATACTGAGCCGTCAGCAGGACAGACTGAGGCTGGAGATGGGATCGAACGCCGTCAGCGGGTTCTAGATCGGGCGTGGACAGCTGTTGCCCACCCTGGCCGGGCCCGTTCGCATGGTGCTCGGGAATTCGGAGACCACGCCCTCTTCCCAACTGGAAAAGTGTATAAACTTCAGATGGGGCCGTGGTATTCTAGGCAAATCTCCTCCCGTCTTCGAGAAGGACCAGATCTCGGTCGTGCATCT
>NW_011889211.1:360962-362686 GCF_000151845.1 Pteropus vampyrus | reverse complement strand
GCAGCACGCGGGGACGCATGAGGAGTCCCCACTCTTGGGGTGGTGGCGAGTATCACATGGAAAGCTCTTACAGCGGTACACGGCTCGGCGTAACCCTGGGAATGATGGTTTACCTTCGGTGACATAAATCCACTCGTCCTGAGGGACACCCACAAGCGAGTGTCAAGAGGAGGGGCGAGCCAGGGTGGCTGCAGGGGTGCAAATGAAAACCCCCAGGATCACAGTCAGGAGCATGGAGGCGGGAGAGGACAGACGGTGACGCCCAGAGTCAGGTGGTGTGGGAGGCGTGACAGCAGGGACCCGAGGGGCCTCGCCTCCCTGGGCACTGGACAGTGGACCTGCCGAGCGGGGCCACCCGACCTGGCAGCCACCAGCCACACGTGGCTCTGGCACAGGTTTGGTCCGACTCTGGATGGGCCGCAAGTGTCAAATGCACACTGGGTTTCGAACACTTAGGACACAAAGGGGACGTTTATAATTAACCATTTGTTACTCTGATTACATGTTGAGATGGTAAGATTTTGGACGTCCTGAGTTACAACACCTCCTCGTTAAATTACTCTCACCGACTTCGTGATGCCTTTTTAAACGCGGCTACTAGGAAATTTGCAAGCGCGTCTGCTCGTGCTAACGCCATGCTGGAACTAACCGTGCCGCCGAACGTGCCGCCCCCTCTGGGATCCTGTCTCCTCGTCCGTAAAACCTTCAGGGTCTGTGCAGGGCGTCCTGGGGTTTGGCGCCCAGACGTAGTTCGGGGAGCAGAAAGGTAGGAGGGAGGAGAGGCACGGGGAAGCCGAGGCTGGGGCTGCTTTCTCGGGAGGCTGACGATGCAGGCTGGGCAGGAGAGGGGCCCCGGACCCCAGCCACGCTGCCACCGCGGGCGCCCGGCCGGGGCACGGTCCGGGAGCGGGATGGATGGCGAGGGAGCGGGCAGACGCACGGCGGAGCGGGGAAGGGATGCAGGGCGGCTCGCCCAGGGGCACGAAGGTTTCAGAGCGAAGAGCTGGGCGGGAGTTAACTCAGGAGGGGCCGGGGGACAAGGAACGGGGGAGAGACAGATGAAACGCTTAGCCCACTTCTCAAAACTCTGCCTTGACGGACAAAGGACGTAAATTGGGTCCTGCAAAGGATGGCAGTGAACGGGTGCCGTGGGAAGTCAGCATGGGGACGGATTCGCCGCAGGAGGAAAGTCCGAGCCGGGGCCGTGATTGGCGGGGCCACAGCGCTTGCTGCAGAGCGGGGAAGGGGGCTCCGGCCGGTGGTATGCCCGCCGGGTGGGGCCGCACAGGAAAGGCCCCAGACGCCGAGATGTAAGTGACGCCACCTCAGCTCCAAAGAGATCAAAATCAGAGACAAAACGAGCACGCGCTAACCAACCTGCTGTCCTGGGGTTCGCTCCTGCGACTCAGAAGGGGTTCACAGTCTCTTAGTCCCCCCCAAACCTCTTGGGGCTGGAGCACCTTTGCCAACCACCAGTTGCAGTATCGGGGTTGGGAGGCAGCGCCAGAAGCCCCTCCGCAGCCAGCCCCGGAGGTTCGCGGCGTGTCCCCTTTGAAGTCTTGCTCCTGCCTCGCCTCTCACGGGAGCGGTGACCCTCTCTGTCATGGTGTCCCTGCTTCGGACAGAGGCCCAGGGAAACCGCCACCACCGTTTTCTTACATGTGATGCCGTCGCCCGGTCTTGCCTGCCTGGTGAAGGCACTGGTCCCTGTCTCTCCTGGGAAG
>NW_011889211.1:359207-360912 GCF_000151845.1 Pteropus vampyrus | reverse complement strand
GCCGAGATGTAAGTGACGCCACCTCAGCTCCAAAGAGATCAAAATCAGAGACAAAACGAGCACGCGCTAACCAACCTGCTGTCCTGGGGTTCGCTCCTGCGACTCAGAAGGGGTTCACAGTCTCTTAGTCCCCCCCAAACCTCTTGGGGCTGGAGCACCTTTGCCAACCGCCAGTTGCAGTATCGGGGTTGGGAGGCAGCGCCAGAAGCCCCTCCGCAGCCAGCCCCGGAGGTTCGCGGCGTGTCCCCTTTGAAGTCTTGCTCCTGCCTCGCCTCTCACGGGAGCGGTGACCCTCTCTGTCATGGTGTCCCTGCTTCGGACAGAGGCCCAGGGAAACCGCCACCACCGTTTTCTTACATGTGATGCCGTCGCCCGGTCTTGCCTGCCTGGTGAAGGCACTGGTCCCTGTCTCTCCTGGGAAGGGGGGTGGCGTGGCCGGGTTACACCACTGTCGCGTTGACAGGTGGGACCAGTCGGGGGTGGTACAACCTCGATGGCCGTCTCCTCCATGCTCTGGTTCCATGCGGAACCCCCTTATCCTTTCTGATGGGGGACCCAGCCTGCCAGCTGCTAACGCCGCATCACCGCCCTTCCCAGCGGGCAGCTCCCCCCTCCGTCTGTCTCCTGTTGCCACCAGACCGAGGACAGCGTGTGCTCCTTTTCCTGGCTCCTGGCCCGCAACTCCGGCAAACACGATCTTGGCATTTGGTGAGAAAAACATAGGAGGCTTCTTTCCCCCACTGTCCCCTCCCTTTTAAAAAGAGTCAGCCTTTGAAGTGTTGATTTTCCTGCGACTTTGGCTGGATCTCAGAGCAGGAAGTGTCTCATGCCCCTCGCTCTGTTCCTCCCCCGCCGTCCTTTGTCCCCACCGTCCCTTGTCCTCTCTCTGTGGCGCAGCCTGCTTTGCCGAAGCGGCCAGCAGTGGAGCTGAAACACCGCAGTGTGGAAGACCAGGCGGGACCTCTCGTCCTTCCAAGGAAGCCTCGGTGCCCCCAGCTGGAAAAGCCCGTCGCTCACGCCTCGAGCCTGCGGGCCGCTCCGACCGACGGGCGCCGCATCCGGATGCGTTGACGGACACGTTTAATTTCGCAGAGGCCAGCGGTTCTCGTAGAGGTTTGTCCCGTCTCCCTAGGGAGGACCTCTTTCTTAGCCGGATGCCGAAAGCAGAGGAAAAGTCCTAGCAGCGGCACCTGCGCGTGTGGCCCTGGACGGGTCACGATCAGCTCTGCCGTGCCTCGTCCCCTGAGATCTAATGCTGATGAAACCAGGCCGCAGGGAGGGTCAATGCTGGCTTCGTGTGACAGTCACGTGACGGTGTGTGGCACCGATGGCACTGGCGCTCAGGGCCCCGGGCGCCGGGCACACTCCTGCCCCGCAGCGGCCGGCGTCTCGGCTCCCTGGGGAGGAGCGGGGAGGAGCGTCTCAGAGATCCGGCTCCTGGGCCCGGCCCAGTGCCCTGGCCCTGACCGTCCGGGTTGTTCCTTCTCACACTTCACCCTCCGGCATTGGCCCTGGGCACCGACACACAGGACTTGACAACTGGCCGTTCAGTCGCGCGCTCCGTGTTCGGTGGGACGTCCTTTAAATCCTGGCGCTGATCTGAGGACACAGCTAGCGGCCTTTTGTCTTTAGAGGGGCACGAGGCTGCATTCTTCTCACGGACCTGCCGGGGTTCCCGCGGAGGGTCCCACAGGGCGCCGTGCTT
>NW_011889211.1:356738-359157 GCF_000151845.1 Pteropus vampyrus | reverse complement strand
GCACCGACGGTGCCTTGTTGGGGTGCTCTGTGTGAGTGGGTGACCGGGGACAAGCGTGGAGATAGTCCCCGGTACCCTGGACGTCTCGGTGAGAACGAATACCCCTGACGTTCGTACATTGTGACAAAGGACTCATCACAAAGGTCCGGGACAGCGGCCCTCATCCCGCGGCCGGAGTAGCCGACGGGAGACCGTTGGAAGGTGGAGGCATCGTCAGTGCCAGACAGAAGGATAATTTTGCAACGGCAGCTTGGAGGCCGAAGAAAGAAAGAAAAAAATAAAGAGCTGGAGAGAAATGCCTGGGGAGTTGGCAGGAACGAAGGCATAAAAATTCTACCAGAAACGGCCACTGGAGTTTTCAACCAGAGAGCGATTCTGAACTGAAGCGAATGAACCAGAACTAAAAGTCTAATTTCCTTCTCGCGTTGAAGGAAAATTGAAAAATCTCAGTCCTCCCTGGATCCCAGTGGAAATAATTGCCGGCTCCCTCGAAAACAGGAGAACAGAGACCTGGGCCATTTCACGCCGGGGGCTTCTCCTCCGTCTCCTCCTGTCTGTCTGCCCCGACCCAGGCACCGCTCCCCTGCCCATGGTCACCAGCCTCCCACGCCACGGTCACGCGGCAATTCCGTTTTAGGTCCCGCGAAGTGACTTTGGCATTTGGTTTTCAAAAATGTCTTCTCTAGCTCAATCTGAGCCTTCTTCAGGTTGGCTCGTGGGAAAAATGCCAGAGGCGAGCGGAGTCGTCGCTGTGACCCCCCAGCAACGCGGCCCTGTCCCCCGCAGATGCGACAGCTTGGGCTGGAACCCAGACCCACGGGCCACCAGATCTGGGGGCTTGTTAAAAACGCCTTGTCCCCTCGTCTGCGTGCCGTGCGGGTCTGGAAGGCTGGCAGCCACGGGAGCGAGAGTCTGTTCCTGTGCAAAGAACTTCGCAGACCCAAGGTGCAATCATCAGTTGTGTTAAGGCGAGAACAGAGCTCGGCAGGCATCACCCCAGCCCCGCACCCTCCTCCAGAAAACCTCGGGTGATGTCGGCCCAATGCGGCAGAGGGCCCCTTCCCAGCCCTCCAAAACGCCTTCGGGGTGAGTGGTCCCAGCGCCTAGGGAAAGACATCCCGGAGACAGAACAGCATTTAAAGTGCTTCTGGGGACTATCAATAAAGCCCTGGGGAAATCAACGTGTCCCCACGCCTCCAAAGCTGACTGTGGCGGCAGAAGCTGAGGTTCTGTTTCTCCAAGTAGTGGGGGCCCACTGGGCCCCGAGCGCCCAATTCTGAGAAGCACACTGTCTGGGAGGGCAGAGGGAAGGGAAGGCCACTTCTGCCCGGGGAACCACAATTAGGGCTCCCAGACGGGGTCTTTGGGGGCTGCCGTGGGCGTGGGGATGGACGCATGTCCTTTAGGACTGTGGTTTCTAAGTGATGTTCTGCAAGGCCCAGGGGTAGAGGGGCATGGTGCTTGGGGTGCCAGCAGCGCCTGGCCGTGCCCTCCCACAGGGCGAGCGGTCTGCAGGGAGAGAGGACGTGCCTGCTCAGAGCTGACAGTGGCTCCCGCAGGCCCAAGGTAAGACTAGCGAGCCCAGGGAGGGGGGACAGATTTAAGGCAGCGCTGACTTTCAGGTACAAATGCAGAGGCCTCTGCCTCACACTCATCCCAGCTCTGGCCCCAGACAACTCTTGTTACCTGGGGTCCCAGAACCGCCTGCCCAAATGGCCCAAGCCTGGGACACACCGCCTTGCTGGGGTGTGTGTCCCCAGCCCTGAGGGGTGGCCAGAGTCAGCTTTAAGGGGAGTGTGGGAGGGGCTGGGGTCCATGCAGAGGGGTGGTCCTCGGGGTGCAGGATGTAGGATGAGTCCCTCGCATCCGGTAAAGAGACAGCAGGGCCTCGAGCACCGTCGTCTCGTTCAGCACCCTTCCGACAACACTGACAAAACAAACCCGCTTCGTGGCCAGGGCCACGTGTAGTCGACTCCTTCTCCCCGTGTCTGTGTGGGTTTTGTCCCGAAACCTGGGCTGGTGCCAGCATCCCAAAGGCGTGCAGTGAGGTGGCTGGTGTGTCCATGTTGTCCCGGTCTGAGTGAGCGTGGGCGGGTGTCAGTGGCCCTGGAACAGAAGGGCCTCCCGTCCTGGGTGGGCACCGCCTGGTGCCCTGAGCTGCTGGGAGAGGAATTTAAAACCCGAGCGGTTATCGGGGTTATAGCCGTTGGATCGACAGACGTGACCAGCGTAGGGAAATCGGAAAGCGCCTGGAGGAACATCGGTTGGCACGCGCCAAGACGCACTGAGATGGCTGCCGTCACCCTCCGGCTCGCGAAGAAGCTTTTCTCCCCAAGTTCAGCCGTTTCTTTCACGTGCCCCTGTGGCGTCCAGAATGTCAGTGTGGGCACCGTGGGTGTCCACGTTCTGTTCTCTCCAC
>NW_011889211.1:353595-356688 GCF_000151845.1 Pteropus vampyrus | reverse complement strand
ATGTCAGTGTGGGCACCGTGGGTGTCCACGTTCTGTTCTCTCCACGGTGTCCCGACGCGGGCTTGTGGGATTTCGTGGGTGACCAGTAAGCAAGCGGTCCCCCAAGTGTCGTGCCCGCTCTCCTTGCTCAACTGTGAGGTCCACTGGGGCTCCGGGCTCTTAGGCTCCAGTGAGAGGTGCCTCGAATGGCCTGTGGGGTAACGGGGTGTGCTGGGAGGAGACTGTGCGTGTGCGTGTGCGTGTGACACATGTGCGTGTGCGTCTGTCTGTCTATACTATACGTATATGTGTGTGCATGTGCACGTGTGTGTATGTATTTGTGTAGATGTGTGTATGACTGTGTGTATATATGTGCGCACGTGTGTACGAGGTGTGTGTATATGCATGTGCGTGCGTGTGCGTGTGTGTAGGCGCGTGAGGTTTGCGATCTCTCTTCACAGTCACTAAAAGCACAGCTCAGACCATTTCTGGAGGTGGCGTTTTGGCCCATTTCCTGTTTGTCCCGAGAATACTCGCTGGTGGCTCCGGCGGCTGCAGCATTCACCCCGAGATCACTCACAGATCGCAGTCCTAACCTCCCCCCAAAGTCTGCCACAAAATGTCTCGCTTTTATTATTATTTCCACATCACTCTAGTATGTCGATAGTCTTTGGACACACATGACACGGGTCTGTCTATAGCGTTCTGTTTTCAGTAGTGCCGTTTCCATTTACGAAACATAGTGGTTCTTCATCGCCGAGAACGTCACATCCTAGAAAACACGGCGTTCCTACGTAACGCTGCAGCGAGCCGCACTGTTTCCTGTTCTCAACGGGACATGGGTTAAAGACCGTCCCATCCTCTTCCCCATTCGAGATGCGAGTTCCAGAGAGAGGGAGTGACCGTCCAAGGTCACTGCCGTGCCAGGCCCTGGGGCTCGTCCTGCGGCGTCTACGGCGGGAGAGAGAAGCTGGCAGGTGGCTCCCCAGAGGTACCCTCCGTGCTTGTCCCAGCACCCCATCGATAAACTCCCAGGCAAATCGGCTTATGTCTCTTTTGGGTTGCAAGGGAGAGAAACCCTAACCGGGTTAAGAACAAAAAATAACTTCTTGTCTACAGCCTTGCCACCCCGAACAAGCCCGATCTCGTCTGACCTCGGAAGCTAAGCAGGGTCGGGCCCAGTGAGTACTTGGATGGGACACCACCTAGGAAGACCAGGTGCTGTAGGCATAAAAAATAAAAGTAATAAGGGATTGTGAGCTGACAAGGTCCTTGCAATATGTGAGGTCAACCAAGGGCCGCCTCACCTAAAAAAACAAAACAAAACATAACTTATTGTCTCATTTGACTACAGTTGCCAGCTTAGGGTATAGTTGGATGTAGGGGTCTAAACAGTGTCATCGAGATGCAGTTCTGGACTCTCTCTTTTTCCCTCTAATTCTTCTCCATGTTGAGTCCATCTCGGGCTCTTCCTGGTGGCCACTGGCAGTGGCACTCTCACCTGTGGTGGTCACCGGATAACGGCCCCAGCTCCAGGGCTTTAAAGAGAGTGAGTGCCTTGGTCTCAGCATGCCTGTCGCTATCCGTAGTTGCTCATTGGCTCTCGTCAAGTCACATGACTGCCCTTGAACCAATCGCCGTGGCCCTGGGTCCTGGGTCCCTGCTGCCCACCTGGAGCCCCGTCTGAACTCTTTGTGTGAGAGTTAGGCAGGGAGTGGCTCCCCAGAGGGAAAGGGGGATACCTCTCCAGGAAAAAGGAACAGATGCTGGGCAGCAAATCGTCAGATGTCTGCTTGATCAGCAAACCTTATTATGTTAAAATAAAGATATTAAACACTCTCGAATGTGTCTAAACCTGGGGGCACCCCAATCCTTTGTCCATCAGTCCATCTGCACGAGTGATGGCCTTGATTTTTCTAGGTCCACAGGGTCCATCACGTGCCTCCACAGTCTTTGAAATTTATAAAACTTTTTTTACATCCAGAGTGGGGCCCAAGGTCCAAAAATTGCTTGTTTAATTAAATGAATTACTTAATACTCTAAAGCTTTGTGATGATATAAAGTACAAATTTTATATACCCGGGGCACAAGAAGTTTTAATAGACTCGACCTGTGTTCCAAATTAAAAAACAATGTTAAATTCCTTTGTAGCCCTAGCAGCACGAGTCCCCCCGCTCGTGGTGACATTGTTCTCGCCGAAAATGCATAATGGTGGTGGGTGTGGGGGAGGGAGGAAAAAAAAAAAAAAAAAAAAAAAAAAAAAAAAAAGAGAGAGAAAGAAAACCCCTCTTATTTCCAAATCACTACCAGTGGAATTTTAAAAATTATTTACACACTTAGCCCTGAGTCCCTTTATACAGGACGAGTTTGGCAGGAAGGCCCGAGGCAATAATTTAAAACAGAGGTCGGGAGTGTGTATCAAGAACTCCCCAGTTTTCCAAAATAAATGTGCTATCAGATCCACAGACGAGGTGGCTTTTCCTAAGAAAAGACCGTGACTTTGGAAGCCGGGACCCGGTCGGTGCTGCGTGAAGGGAGCTGACGGACGGCACAGGGCGGTTACTTTCTGTGGGTTCCAGAAAAGAGGAAGAGGAGAGAAGGGGCAGCTGCTCATCGCAGATCATGGCGTTCGAATTCGCGTAGAGCTTACGCGCTCACGGGGAGTCGTGAATGCGCAGCGATGTCGCGTGTTCGTTTCAATTCACTAGTCAGTGTCTAAGAAACTTTATATGTTGAGTTTTGTTCTGAAATACCAGGAAGACTCCACTCTCTGCCTGCCGACGTGGACATTGCGAAGGTGACAGAGAATGGACGTGTCACCGGGTTGGGGACATAAGTCAGTAAGGGCAGGCGTCACTGTCGAATGGCTGCGTGAACTTGGGCTATGTAGAAACGCGTTTGGAAAGGCTGTGCCGGCAGGGAAGGAAGGGATGGCATCTAATCTCGTTGCCCCTAAAATGTCTTTCTCGGAGCGAGCATCTGCTGATGATGCTGCCAGGGCCCCACCAAGGCGTCGTTAGCTCGGCTCAGCCTCCAAAGGCCACTGGTTGAAACCGCGTCCCCTGATCCACTTTGGCCACCCAGGAGGCCGGAAGTGCTGGTGGATCGCCACCC
>NW_011889211.1:350897-353085 GCF_000151845.1 Pteropus vampyrus | reverse complement strand
GTGATTTCTGAGAGGGGCCCTGGATTTGGGTTTGTCTGATGTTGTCCCGTGTTTAAAACGAGCTTATGCATTTTCGGCGAGAACAATGTCACCACGAGCGGGGGGACTCGTGCTGCTGATAAACCTCAAGACTAGGGGCCTTAACCTCGATCCCTTGGTCAAGGTTGTGCTGCCAACTTCCTCCTTTGTAATATCATCATTTTTTGCTTTGCAATTAATCACGCCCTTGGGGGCGACACTTGGAGACCTGACAAGTGTCCCATTTCGCCTCGCGCGTTGGCCTCCCGAGCTTAGCGACCGGTGGCGGATCTTGCCTGTAGCACTTACTCGCGTGGTGTTCGCCTAACGGTGGTTTTATTGTTCTTTCATTTACTTATTTGGAATTTGTGAATTTATTATTTGAGTTTATATTTGTTTAAATTTATTTAGATATCTATTTTGCATGTAATGTACTACACTTATCAATGGGAATGCTAGTTTAAGAAAGAGCCATCCGTTCCAGGCGGGGTAATTCTGGGGCATCGTCGCTCTCAGTGTAGCTGGCACGATGTGACAGGTCCTTCACTGGCGTGTCCCCTTTTTGCACAGGTGAATGGTAGCATGAATTCACCTTTCTGTGGCCAGTCCTGGGTTCCCACACAACTGGACACTTAGGCTGTTTTCTAGAAGAATTGAGAGAGCCCAGCAGAGGCCGATGGGGTTGTGAATAGCCAGAGGTGCTACATTTTAGGCCGTCGAGTGGCTGACTGAACCAAGGCGTCGGAGCTAAATGGTGGCAGTGGGACCTTGGCAGCTGGCTGGAGGACCGATGGGTTTAACAGATTCCGGGGCCAGGCCTGGCTTCTGTGTCAGAGACACACAGTATCTTCTCCTTCGGTTTCTGGGAGACCTGACGGAGGGAGATAATCGTGCCAAGTGCTGTAGTGTTGTCTCGCGTGGGGCGTCAACACAGGTGAACCCGAGTAGAGAGTCGCCCCCCCTCCCCAGCGAGGTCACTGGGAGTTGGTGAGAACTTGGGCACCTCGCTAGAAAGGGGTCAGGATGAGGATAAAACAGCAGTGACCCAGACTTCCCGCTGTCTCTCCCACCCGTTTTGAAATTTACACATCATTGTAAACTCAAAATATTATCAAGGGAAAAAAGACATTTTTTCATTTTCAGGGTCCTAGGCGGACAAAGAGAAGGAAAATGAAGATGTGATGAGAATTTGCAAATCTATCCAAACTCCTGCGTTATCCAAAACCAAGAGTGAATCAGGATTTTTCTGGAATTTTGCAAACCAATCCATTATCTAGATTTTCTGTTGAGGAACACGTGCCGGCAGTGTTTGGGGACACACTCTGCCATCACACACTATTTTCTACAGTAGGTTGTAGGAGTAGTCACACCAAGCTGGAGAAAGACAGGGCCTCACGGCCGGTCAGCCCAGGTTTTAGGCCAGACGGGTTTTGGGAAAACTTTTGGTGTTCAGACAGTGCTGGATTTCGGATTTGTGGATAAGGGGTCCTGGACCTAATGTCCTCCCCCAAAGCCCACGAAGCCCGCGATGTCCTTCCTCCTGCGCCAGAAGCGTTCGCATCCGCATCTTTGACGGGATCAAGAAGATGAACGTTGCTCCCCCATTGCTTGGAAGCCAATCTGTGCTTCGGGGTGAGACCAGGAATCTGGATGACCACACGGTCAGGGGCGATGTCCGCGAGCTGGAGAAGCGGGCATGAAACCGAAAGTCAGCGCGGGTTTGCCCTCCCTCCTCCCCAGGGGCTGGCGACACCCCTCCCTCTCCCCACTTTGTCATCCCTCAGGATCTGCGGCATCCAGGATACCCAGAAATGGCCCAATTTTTTTGGAGAGTGCATCAGGAATAGAGGGTGGTTTGGCAAGGAAAGAGATACCTCACTGCAGGGAGAAACGTACGTCCGCGGTCGGTTTGTTTTCGTCTTAGTCCACAGTCTTGTAAGAGGCGGGCCCAGGGGGCTCGAATTGCCCCGCGCCGTTTAAGGAACAGCGCTGAGGCGTGCAGACGGGCCCCCCAGACACACGGGGATGCCCACCCTTTCCTTGCACAGAAGACACTTTGGATAAGGGTCTTTCAGGCTCCCCCGCTCCCGTTGATTTGGAGGTTTGTCGTTAACCGTGACATTGGCCACTCAGACCCTGGCGTGTGCTGCCGGGGGTGCGCGGGGCCGGG
>NW_011889211.1:344447-350002 GCF_000151845.1 Pteropus vampyrus | reverse complement strand
TGGAAGCCAATCTGTGCTTCGGGGTGAGACCAGGAATCTGGATGACCACACGGTCAGGGGCGATGTCCGCGAGCTGGAGAAGCGGGCATGAAACCAAAAGTCAGCGCGGGTTTGCCCTCCCTCCTCCCCAGGGGCTGGCGACACCCCTCCCTCTCCCCACTTCGTCATCCCTCAGGATCTGCGGCATCCAGGATACCCAGAAATGGCCCATTTTTTTGGAGAGTGCATCAGGAATGGAGGGTGGTTTGGCAAGGAAAGAGATACCTCACTGCAGGGAGAAACGTACATCCGCGGTCGGTTTGTTTTCGTCTTAGTCCACAGTCATGTAGGGGGCGGGCCCAGGGGGCTCGAATTGCCCCGCGCCGTTTAGAGAACAGCGCTGAGGGGTGCAGACGGGCCCCCCCAGACACATGGGGATGCCCACCCTTTCCTTGTACGGAAGACACTTTGGATAAGGGTCTTTCAGGCTCCCCCGCTCCCGTTGATTTGGAGGTTTGTCGTTAACCGTGACATTGGCCACTCAGACCCTGGCGTGTGCTGCCGGGGGTGCGCGGGGCCGGGGATGCGCGGGGTGGGGGGTGCGCGGGGCTGGGGGTGTGCGGGGCCGGGCGGGCGCTCTTCGAGGACTCAGCGAGTCCGTGCTGTGTGTCAATTTTCTGCCTCTGCTGCAACAAATCACCGCAAACTCAGCGGCTTGAAACCACACACACTGATTATCTCGCGGTTCGTTCTGGAGGCCCAGAGTCTGAAATGGGTCTCCCCAGGCGACAGGCAAGATGTTGGCAGGGTGAGGTTCCTTCTGGAAGCTCCCAGGGGAATCCACTTCTTGCCTTTTCCGGGTTCCTGGGCTCGTGGCCCCTTCCTCCAGCGGCAAAGCCACCCGTGGCCACCCCGGCCTTTCTCCCGGGGCAGCACATCCGCCAGCTCTTCTTCCTCCCTTACCTGTCGTTCAAGGACTGTGTGGTTACGTGGGTCCCCCTGAATTACCCAAAAGCATCTTCTTACCTTAAGGTCAGCTGATGAGCATCCTGATTCCACGTGTCCCCTTAAATGCCCCTTGCCACGTGACCTAACAGATTCATGGGTTCGGGGCATTAGGACGTGATGTCTTTGGTGGGGGGACATCATCTCGTCCCCCTTTCCACCACGGGGTCAGTCCCCAAGATGGAGTGAGCGAGTCGCACGAGAGGAAATTAAAGATGTTCACGGGGAGGGGAGACACTACCGTGTATCAAATAAAATTCATCATAGAGGCTAACATTTACTAAACGCTTACCGTGAACTTGGCCCGGTACACACTTCATCTCGTCTCATCCTGTGAGGTAGATACGGTTATTATACCCACGCGACAGAGCGGGGAAAGCGGAGGCTTATACCATCTCATTAATTGATTTGATTTTAATAGGCCTGTGTGGCCAGAGGCCACCACCGCGGACGGCACAGCCCCATATGTTAAAGTTAATTACTTAAATTAAAAGCCGTTATGGCAGTGCGACAGTCTTGCCCTCTAGGTTGTGAATGTCAACCCAGAGGTCGTGTCCTTCCCTTTTTCAAACGCCTGTCACTTGCTAACGGTCCGCCTGGCGTTCGAAACAGGGTCCCCTCTGGCGGTGAGCCAGGCCACAGAAGGCGTGGCAGGTGGTCCCAGGCCTGTCCGCACCCCAACCATGCTCCCCAACCCCTCTCGGTGGGGACCCAGCTCTGGGCACCGGGGGTGTCACAGGAGGGGTGGCTCTGAGTTCTGGAAATGATGCATAAGAGTTTCCTGAACCAGAGAGAGAAGAAACACGAGAAAACCAAATGGGGCGCCACCTGGCCCTTCGCCGCCAGAGCCGGACGAGTGATCCCGGATCAACACAGAGCGCCCTGGGGCGGTCCCAGGCCGGCCGCCCCAACCGCAGGGCTCCTGGAGGGACGCTGCCCGGCTCTCCCATCCCCTAAGTGACACGCACGGCACAGGCGCCTCCTGCGGCTTCGGCCACTGGCTCCACTGCCAGGCACCTGTCACCCACGGCCTTGTGCCTATTTCTCCTCACTCCGATAAAGCCCCTTTTGTGCGACTGTGAATTCCCAAACGCAAGGGCCAGTGTGCAGAGCGAACAAGCCTGCCAGAGGCAGACGGAGCTTTCCAGAATTCCTGGCCTCCTCCCGAGCGCTGTGATGTGTGCCACATTTCACAGTTTACAAAACGACTTTTCTCTTGGTTTTCACAAGGAAATTTTTCCGAGGGAGGTTTGAGAAAGATCGGCGATGCTCCTGGAACGATCTGACAGGCCAACCCGGCCCTCTCCAATGGCGGCTGGCAGGTCCCCAGCCGCAGAAGGACGGCTGTCCAACCTGTACAGGAAAGTTCCCCCATCAGGAAGGACAGAGAAAACGTTTCTTTTCAGCCTAGGGCGAAAATTTTAAGTTCCCGACACGTGTGAGTTACAGAGTCCGTAGAGCAAAGTGTGAACTGTTCAAGGTCGTCTGCCTTCTGCGGCTCGATTCTGCGGTACGAGAGTCAAAACCAGAGTGATGGGGATGAGATGCTTAGTTTATCCTGCAGGAGCCACGTTAATAAAACTCCGGGGACACTGGGCACAATGAGACGCAGGTCCCACCAGGCGGGCCAGCTGACCCATCCTCCCGTCTCTGTGTGCGCCTCGCTCTGGCCGTGTTTCGCTGGCTTCCGTTTCTGGTATCCGCTTTCAATCCGCTTGCTGTTCGGGCAGCCCCAGATTTTCAGGCCCCTTTCCACACTTGATTTTAACTCTTTTTTTCCCGCCGTTCGTTAGTCTGGCAAGTATTTCTCAATGACCCATTTCTACTCACACGGTGCTGAATTTTCTAATCTTTAAAAAAATGTGTACAACGTTTAACAGATTTCTATCCAGCGCAAGGAATTAAGAAGAAAACAAATCAACAAAAAAATGGTCTCTGTTTCATATAATTCCCGCTTACATAAAAAACCCTGAATTTTATAACGCTTAAAAAGTCAAGTAGTATGAAAAAGCACAATGCAGAAAACGAACTCCTCCCCCCTCTCCCACAGACCCACCTTCCTGGGGCTGCCAGATTTAGCAAATTAAGATCCGGGATGCCCAGGTAAATCTGAATTTCAGATAAACAACAAATGCCCCCCCCCTTTTTTTTGAGCATTGTGTGGGACATACTTACCCTAATACTTATCTGTTGATCTGAAATGCAGATTTATCTGGGTGTTCTGTGTGTCGCGTCTGGCAGTCCCACCCTTTCCCCATCCCAGTCCTCACCAGAGGTGACGCTGGTGGTGCATCCGCCGGACGAGTCCTTCACGGCGGCACTGGGCGAGGCTCAGAAGAGCCCAGCTGACTTTAGACCAGGTCGGGGGAATTTACCGGGGTAAACTGAGCTGCCTTCTGCCTGTCTTCTCGGGGGATGTTTTCAAAAGTGCTGGCAGCAGATGGCTCCTTGCAACCAAGGAAACAATCAACGAAATGAGAGGCCGACCTACAGAATGGAAGAAAAATATTTGCAGGCCCTCCGTCTGGTAAAGGGTCAGTCTCCAAAATATATGAAGAATTCCTACAACTCAATAGCAAAACTAAATAAATAAGGAAGGAAGGGAGGGAGGGAAGGAGAGAGGGAGGGAAGGCAGGAAGGAAGGAAGGAAGGAAAGGAGGAAGGAACGAAGGAACCTGGCTTATAAATAGACAAAAGAATGGAGATTTTTCCGGAGAAGACATGCCGATGGCTGGAAGGCCTATGAAAAGATGTTCAACATCACCGACCATCGGAGAAATGCAAATTAAAACCACAATGAGATGCCAGCTCACCTCTTTTAGGATGTCTGTTATAAAAAAAAGGAATGTATTTGAGATGTGGAGAAAAGGGAACTCCCACGCACTATTTGTAGGAATATGAATTGGTGCAGCCACTATGGAAAACCGTGGCAGTTCCTCAAAAAATTAAAAATAGAATTGTCATATGACCCAGCGGTCCCTCTTCTGGGTATTTATCTGAAGGAAATGAAATCATTAACTCGAAAAAAATACGTGCGCCCCCACGTTCGTCGCAGCACTATTATTTACAATAGCCGAGATATAGAAACAACCTCGATGTCCACTGATGGATGAATGGATAAGGAAAATGCGAGTATTATTTACAATGTGAATATTATATATGCAATGGAATATTATTCAGCCGTGAAAAAGGGGGAGATTCTGCAACACTCGACAACACGGATGGACCTGGAGGACGTCGCGCAAAGTGAAATAAGCCAGACGCGGGACAAAGGGTGCACGATCCACCAGAGAGTCGAACACGGAAGCAGAGAGCAAAACGTGGGTTCCAGGGGCTGTGGGGGAGGGGAGCCAGGAAGGAAAGGGTTCTGGGTGCAAAGTCCTAGAGGTCTCCCGTCCACTGTAGCACCTGCAGCTAACAACACTGTGTTATCTGCCTAAAAATTTGCCAACAGGGTAGATCTTGTGTTCAGTGTTATCACACACACGCGCGCGCGCGCGCACACACACACACACACATTATAATAAGGGGAGGGAAGCTTTGGAGGCGCTGGGTGTGTTTATGGCGTAGACTCTGGCGATGATTTCACAGGTTCACCTCCACACTCACTGAGTCTTGGACGTTGAGTCTGTCCACAGCTTAAAAAATCAACAACAACATGTGATCTGATCTGCCCAGCCAGGCTACGGGGAGTCGAGCACGAGCCAGTGGAAGAGGAAGACGGATTTTATTTCAGAAAGAGGATTTTGCTTAGAGCCTAAGGTTTGAGTGATACTGGCCAATAGGAATTCACGCGACGACGGCCCTTGCCATGTTTTCAAATGCAGGGTTCCGTTCTGATTTAGCGCTTGAGGAACGGACGCGGTCGACTTTCTCGCGGCCCGGGCTGCGATCGTGCTGACTTCGTGGGTAACGGCGGCGGATTTTCCTTTCCTTCTTTTCGTTTCCTGCGAAGCCTGCACTTCTCTGGATCCCCCCGGACGGCAGCCAAAATCCGACGTCGCCGCCGTCCCGTGCGACCTGCCGTCCACCTCTCCTGCTCTCTCAGGCGCACCCGAATGCACCCCTCACGCCCACCCCACCCTCCCGTCCCCAGAGCCCACTGAGCGCGTTTGGTCCTCACCGTGTTTTTCAAACTCCATAAATCACGTCAGCCCGTTTTCACATTCCGATCCATTCCGCTTACACGCACGTTCAGAGGTGAGAGTCGAAATTTTGAACATCTGGGTAGGCCAGGAGGCTGACCCATCAGAACCCGGGCTTAACGCAGCCTTGGTAAGCCCCCCGCTGTGCCAGACCCTGTCCTCCCTGAGTCCGAGCGAGATGGGGGCATACGGGTGGGGCCCCGGCGGCCTACCGAACAGCAGAAATACATTCTGGTATTCTAGAAGCAGGTAGATTTAGAATGCCGAATGCCAGTGCATCTCAGCTTCGCGCATCTGTATCCCTGAAGTACAAGTTTCAAAAAACAATACTTAGCTCTTCTGCCGTGATACACTCTGACGTCTTCTGTTTTATTCTGTTTCGTTCCATCCCATCCCATCCCATCCCATCCCAACCTGTTCTTTCAT
>NW_011889211.1:339082-344397 GCF_000151845.1 Pteropus vampyrus | reverse complement strand
AAACAACAAATGCCCCCCCCCTTTTTTTTGAGCATTGTGTGGGACATACTTACCCTAATACTTATCTGTTGATCTGAAATGCAGATTTATCTGGGCGTTCTGTGTGTCGCGTCTGGCAGTCCCACCCTTTCCCCATCCCAGTCCTCACCAGAGGTGACGCTGGTGGTGCATCTGCCGGACGAGTCCTTCACGGTGGCACTGGGCGAGGCTCAGAAGAGCCCAGCTGACTTTAGGCCAGGTCGGGGGAATTTACCGGGGTAAACTGAGCTGCCCTCTGCCCGTCTTCTCGGGGAATGTTTTCAAAAGTGCTGGCAGCAGATGGCTCCTTGCAACCAAGGAAACAATCAACGAAATGAGAGGCCGACCCACAGAATGGAAGAAAAATATTTGCAGGCCCTCCATCTGGTAAAGGGTCAGTCTCCAAAATATATGAAGAATTCCTACAACTCAATAGCAAAACTAAATAAATAAGGAAGGAAGGGAGGGAGGGAAGGAGGGAGGGAGGGAGGAAGGAAGGAAAGAAGGAAGGAAGGAAAGAAGGAAGGAAGGAAGGAAGGAAGGAAGGAAGGAAGGAAGGAAGGAAGGAAGGAAGGAAGGAAGGAAGGAAGGAAGGAAGGAAGGAACCTGGCTTATAAATAGACAAAAGAATGGAGATTTTTCCAGAGAAGACATGCCGATGGCTGGAAGGCCTATGAAAAGATGTTCAACATCACCGACCATCAGAGAAATGCAAATTAAAACCACAATGAGATGCCAGCTCACCTCTTTTAGGATGTCTGTTATAAAAAAAAAGGAATGTATTTGAGATGTGCAGAAAAGGGAACCCCCACGCACTATTTGTAGGAATGTAAATTGGTGCAGCCACTATGGAAAACCGTGGCAGTTCCTCAAAAAATTAAAAATAGAATTGTCACATGACCCAGCGGTCCCTCTTCTGGGTATTTATCTGAAGGAAATGAAATCATTAACTCGAAAAAAATACGTGCGCCCCCATGTTCATCGCAGCACTATTATTTACAATAGCCGAGATATAGAAACAACCTCGATGTCCACTGATGGATGAATGGATAAGGAAAATGCGAATATTATTTACAATGTGAATATTATATATGCAATGGAATATTATTCAGCCTTGAAAAAGGGGGAGATTCTGCAACACTCGACAACACGGATGGACCCGGAGGACGTCGCGCAAAGTGAAATAAGCCAGACGCGGGACAAAGGGTGCACGATCCACCAGGGAGTCGAACACAGAAGCAGAGAGCAAAATGGAGGGTTCCAGGGGCTGTGGGGGAGGGGAGCCAGGAAGGAAAGGGTTCTGGGTGCAAAGTCCTAGAGGTCTCCTGTAGCACCTGCAGCTAACAACACTGTGTTATCTGCTTAAAAATTTGCCAGCAGGGTAGATCTTGTGTTCAGTGTTATCACACACACGCGCGCGTGCACACACACACACACACATTATAATAAGGGGAGGGAAGCTTTGGAGGCGCTGGGTGTGTTTATGGCGTAGACTCTGGCGATGATTTCACAGGTTTACCTCCACACTCACTGAGTCTTGGACGTTGAGTCTGTCCACAGCTTAAAAAATCAACAACACTATGTGATCTGATCTGCCCAGCCAGGCTACGGGGAGTCGAGCACGAGCCAGTGGAAGAGGAAGACGGATTTTATTTCAGAAAGAGGATTTTGCTTAGAGCCTAAGGTTTGAGTGATACTGGCCTATAGGAATTCACGCGACGACGGCCGTTGCCGCGTCTTCAAACACGGGGCTCCGTTCTGATTTAGCGCTTGAGGAACGGACGCGGTCGACTTTCTCGCGGCCCGGGCTGCGATCGTGCTGACTTCGTGGGTAACGGCGGTGGGTTTTCCTTTCCTTCTTTTCGTTTCCTGCGAAGCCTGCACTTCTCTGGATCCCCCCGGACGGCAGCCAAAATCCGGACGTCGCCGCCGTCCCGTGCGACCTGCCGTCCACCTCTCCTGCTCTCTCAGGCGCACCCGAATGCACCCCTCACGCCCACCCCACCCTCCCGTCCCCAGAGCCCACTGAGCGCGTTTGGTCCTCACCGTGTTTTTCAAACTCCATAAATCGCGTCAGCCCGTTTTCACATTCCGATCCATTCCGCTTACACGCACGTTCAGAGGTGAGAGTCGAAATTTTGAACATCTGGGTAGGCCAGGAGGCTGACCCATCAGAACCCGGGCTTAACGCAGCCTGGGTAAGCCCCCCGCTGTGCCAGGACTCGACCCTGTCCTCCCTGAGTCCGAGCGAGATGGGGGCATGCGGGTGGGGCCCCGGCGGCCTACCGAACAGCAGAAATACATTCTGGTATTCTAGCAGCAGGTAGATTTAGAATGCCGAATGCCAGTGCATCTCAGCTTCGCGCATCTGTAACCCTGAAATACAAGTTTCAAAAAACAATGCTTAGCTCTTCTGCCGTGATACACTCTGACGTCTTCTGTTTTATTCTGTTTCGTTCCATCCCATCCCATCCCATCCCATCCCAACCTGTTCTTTCATTAAAAAAAAAAAAAAAAAAAAAGCTGGCCCCAGACCTTCTAAATCGATGTCACAACCTACTGACTGCTCCTGTCCCACAGTTTGAATCAGTGCTCTACTCGGGTACTTCTCAAACTCCCCTACACCTGAAAACTGCCTGGGAGGCTTGTCACCTTGTAGAGTCTCATGCTAGTCCTCTGGCCTACAGCCTGCATTTCGGAAGTTTCCAGAGTGAGGCTGATGCGGGTGTTTTAAGAGAAGCAGCTATCCACTGGGATGTGAAGTGCACGCATGTGTGTGCGCACGCACACGCACGCACACACACACACACACACACACGCACCCATGTGTCCAATCTGTATTCAAGTCACCTTGGAGGATACTTTTAATTGTAAGCAACTGAAAACTCTGTTTAAGCTGATTAAAACAATACAATGCATTTATTGACTTGTAACCGAGAAGTCCAAGGTCGCTGGCTTCGGGCAAGGCAGGATCCGGCAGTCCAGATGGCATAATATGGACCTACTTTCTCTCTGCCTTTACCTGCTCTGACTTCTTAGTGTTGGCGCCAGCGCGGTCTGCAGTCGGGACCTTCCAAAGCTGTGCGAGGCCCTGGCCATAGCTGGCAGGAAAAGAGGGCGTCTTCAGGAACGACGTTCCAGAACTGAGTCTTGTCATCCCTTGATCTGACTTGAACCCAGCACTGGGGCGGGAGACTGGGACTTGCTGAGCCACTTACACCCGTCAGCCCGCACCCTGGAGGAGGGCTGGAGGTCACCACTGCAGAAGCCCTGGGGATTCGGGTGCTCTCTGTGGGTGGGGAGGGGGCGTATATGCTCGGGAGGCCAGCGAGCCGCCTGCTGCATCTCCATGTGCTGAGGTCACACCCTTTTGATGACTGGAGTTTCGTGGCTTGTCCTACCATCTCTTTGCTGTTCTTTTACACAATCTCGTGACTTTTCATTTCAGGCGAATTTGAGAATCAGCTTTTCAAGTAGTAGTAGAAATCCTCTTGGGAGTTTGCTTGGACTCGCATGGATGTTTTGGATTAGCGTAGGGGAGAAATCAACAATCTTATAGTGTCGAAGCTTCTTACCCAAGGAACAAGATAACTTCTTCCGCTTATTCAGATTTGCCCGTGTTCTCCAATAAGCTTCTGTCATTGTCATCACATAGGTCTGGGGCGTTTCTTGCGACTTCACGTCTCAGTATTTTCTGGTTTTCGTTGTTGATATGGATGCATCTTTTTGTCCCTGACATTGTGTAACTGATCGAGCCTGCTATAAAGAGAAGTCACTGGTATTTGTATATTTATCTTGTATCTGGCCAACCTGATAAACCTTCTGTTAGATATGACACGTTCCCAGCGGGTTCTGCCCTGGAGAATCTTTGCCACCCTCCCCTCCTCGGAGGCTCTGCAGTTGGCTCACTGTCTCCTCTCAGGAGTCATAAGGAGTTTTTCTCGGCCGTCAATTCTCTCAATCTCGTCTTAGAGCTTGTCGCCCTTCCCTTCCCTTGCTCCACCCTACACTCCCGCCCGCCTCCCCCCGCCATCAGAGCCCCTGTCTTCCATGAGTCAAAACATACTCCACCTCTTCAGGTTTAGTGGGTGGCACGAAGTGGGCAGTTTCCCCAGATTTCCCTTAACGTATAGAATTCTTCGTGGGAAGCAGTCCAGGGCTGTTATTTACAAGCTGCCAGACTGTAGGGTAATAATTGGTTTCATACTTGGCATCCCGTTTACCTGCCTAACGGGGCCAGTGGAGATATCACCATGTTTCTGGGAGAAAAACTCGATCGGGCGTGGGGGAGGGTGAGATTTGGCCCTCCTCGTTAAAGCGCCAATAAATGTTTTCCTGCCATTGCTTTTGGATATGGGAAAGCACGTATTTTCCCCAAAACTTTATTAGATTTTTAAAATTGCATCTTTTATTCCCTGCAGTAGGTCTGATAGCTCACCGCAGCAGTCTAAATAACACAGAAATGTAAAGAGTACGTTAATAAACCACCTAACCCTCACCCCTCTATCCGCCCCTGCCACGCCCCGGGTGACAAATAGTGACATTTACTGTACGTCTTTCTGTGCCATACTCTATGTTTATGCGCCTGGACATATTTACCAGTTTTTATTTTTTAAAACCGGGGAGAGTGTACTGTTCCATTTATGACTTGCTGCTCTTTTGAAAAATAAACGTTTAATTTTAGCATCGTTTTAAATTTACAGAAAAGTTACGAAGATAGTACAGAGACTTCCTATATGCCCCCCACCGAGTTCTCCCAATTGTATGTTTGTCAAAACCAAGAAACCTGTCCTGGTCCATGGCCGTGACCAAACGCCACACTTCCTTCAGATATCACCAGTTTGCCCCCAGGAGCTTCCTGCTGTTCGAGGACGCCGCCAGCACACCACGCTGCATTCCAGCGTCACGTCACCTCGGTCCCTTCCAATCTGAGACAGTTCCTCGGTCTTTCTCTGTCTTTCACGATCTTGACGCTTTGGAAGACTACCGGCCAATTATTTTGTACAATGCTCCTCCCCTCGATTTCGGTTTGTCTAGTGTATTTCTCTTGCTTAGACTGGGAGATAGGTTTCGGGGTGCCCTTCTCATCACATGTCAGCAGTGCATGCCGTCAGCATATTACTGACGATGCTAACCTTGATCACACGCTGCTCGTTTGTTAGCTTAATACGTCAGCTGCCTCTTTAGCTCAGCACGCTGCTCTAGGGCACCCTTTTTAACAGCTGCGTAATATTCCACCGTGTCAGTGAAACATGGTTTACTCAAGACTTCTGAAGCTCTGATATAAATGTGAAAAT
>NW_011889211.1:333887-335458 GCF_000151845.1 Pteropus vampyrus | reverse complement strand
CAGCAGGCAACCAGTAAGAGTTCTCTCCCCATCTCTCCGTCTCTCTCTCTCAATCTCAATCTCAATCTCTCGGCCCCGCCGCTGAATCAGCATAAACTTTGTCTGACCCCCTGTCGCTTATAGGTGATACCGGTCTTTTCTAAACACAGGCCGAGCTCAAATCCCGTTACAGAAACACCCAGAAAGTCTGTGCATGGTTATCTCTGAATCAAGTCAAGCCAGGAATTTGGACCATTTTTGTTTTAACCTGATCGTTATTGGCATTTGATCAGATACAGACTGGCAAAGCAAGGCTCTGTTTGTCAAGGCGAAGACCAGAAGAATTGGAAAAGGATGGATTTTCACGTGTTTTGTGTTTAGGACAGGTGGTGCCCCTCGCATGCAGAGAAGCTGAATACTGAACTCGGCATGACAACTCTTTGTAAGGGGGTGGGAGGTGGAAGGGAATGAGTCACTGAGGAAGATGCTTGAGGCAGAAAATATTGATTTTCAACCCAACGGCCACATGCCCTCTTCCGCGCCCATCCCTCCCCACCCAGATGTGAGTAAATCCTGGTCGGCAGAAGCGCACGTGTGGCCCCATCTCATTTTGTCTCTTTCTGGCTTAGGCAGGGACACGTGACCCAGTTCTGGCTAATGAGATGTGAGAAGTCTCCCGGGAGCTTGTGGGAAAGGGTTCTTAACTCCTATAAAGAGACCCAAGGAAGAGACGGCCCCCTTTCCACCTCGGGACATTGCGTGCGGATGTTCGCCTAGAGCCGTGGCAGCCATCTCGAGACCATGAGGGCTGACAGTGAGGATGACAGGAAGAACAATGGAAACTTACTGAGTCCTTGAACAATGAGTCCTTGAGGTCATCCTTGAGATGTCGAATTAACCAACCCTGCAAGCTCTCTGCCTCTGGGTGTCATACTGGGGGAGATGACCAGTGTCTTCATCGTGGAAACTTTTATTTGGACTTCCTGTAATTAAGGGCATCCCAACCGATACGATGCTCAGCGACCCCAAGTCTTGCCGGACAGGAGCAAGAGACGGGACGACTGGTTGGTCAGCTGAGCCTGGGCGGAATCCCATACTTAGGGCCCCACAGTTTCCTGCCTCGCCGCCCTGCGCCTACAACACGGAGAGTTCCTCTTCCTTTCTATATCCGAATCACGGCGGCACCGCCTTTGCCAGCCTCCTCGAAGGAAACCAGCTTCTTCACAAGGACCAGCCCGCCCCGCCCCCCAGGAGGTCTCCATGCTGCCCACGGACACAGCAGAGCAGGAAGCAGGCGCTCGTCTCTGCCTCGGACCTTCTCATCTGAGTGCCGCCCGCTGTCTTCCCGCGGCCTCGTGTCCCGGGGCATCATAAGTGTCTGCTGCGTGAGGTCGTTTGGGGAACGCAGGAGCTAATGACTGGAATGCGCTGAGAACAGTGCCCGGCGCGTCATAAGCAGCCAGTAAACGTGGCTGTGGTCATGGTCATCGGTTCTTCTCATTGACAGGCAGAGTCACCAGCAGGGATGCATCTGGCTTCAAATGCCACGTAATCGATCTGCGGCGCTTGAGGGACGTCCTTTAAGAGAACTC
>NW_011889211.1:331358-333837 GCF_000151845.1 Pteropus vampyrus | reverse complement strand
GGAAGCAGGCGCTCGTCTCTGCCTCGGACCTTCTCATCTGAGTGCCGCCCGCTGTCTTCCCGCGGCCTCGTGTCCCGGGGCATCATAAGTGTCTGCTGCGTGAGGTCGTTTGGGGAACGCAGGAGCTAATGACTGGAATGCGCTGAGAACAGTGCCCGGCGCGTCATAAGCAGCCAGTAAACGTGGCTGTGGTCGTGGTCATCGGTTCTTCTCATTGACAGGCAGAGTCACCAGCAGGGATGCATCTGGCTTCAAATGCCACGTAATCGATCTGCGGCGCTTGAGGGACGTCCTTTAAGAGAACTCGAGGAATGACAGGGGAGGAGAAGGAAGTCCTGGGACAGGAAGAAGCCAGAGCGAGAAGTGGAGCGCGCCGGAGGAAGGAGGGGAGGGCGAGAAAGCGGCCAGCAAGGGGGACAGAGGGGCGGGGGGTCCCCGGGAGCCGTCTGTGGTCTGGGCCCCGGTTTGCAGAGGACACTCCCAGGGGATCTGGGATCAGATGCGACATCGCTGGTCTTTACGTCCAGCTGGGCGCCTGCCCCAGAGCCAGTCGGTGTCCTCCGACCGGGAGCAGTTGAGACTCGAAGGCCTCTGCAAGGTGCATGTCATTTCCAGAGCCGCCTTCTTCCTGCGGCTTCTGTTTTTCTTCTCAAGCGCTGCTCCTCCGATCCGCCCAGCCCCGTGCTCCGCTCCGCGAGGCTTCGGGAGCACAGCGGTTCTGCACGTCCAGAGACAGTCTCTGGCCACGCGGTCTGCAGATGACCTGGCGAGGGGATCTGGGCCCTTCATCCAAGCCTCCGATTAATGTCGTCTCCGCGTGTGCGGAGGAGCCACGGGGTCTGGCTCACGACAGCCCTTTCTTCCTGGCTGAACCTGTGGGTCTGTGTCTGACGCTGGATCTGGAGAACTGCTCAACAGGAAGCGAGACGCCTGCTCTAACGACTCCTGTGAACTGAATTTCGATCAGCAGCCCCGAGGACTATCGGGCCCCACGGGGGACGTCCCAGGACCCTGACATCTATCCACCGTTTCCCGAGCTGGAAGAGGTAAGAACGGGAGTCATTTTCTGCCACGTCTCAGAGGCTCCGATGAGGTAAGACGCACCATCCAGGACACGGGGGCTGATGGAGGCTCGGGTTTCCTGCTCGTGTTGTGGGGGCACAGACCCTGAACGTCTAGCACCCTGTATCCTCCCGGGGTTGATGCTCCTGGCTCCAGGTCCCGCGGGTGGCTTTGGGATGCCTCCGGGAGCACGCAGCCCATCTTGAAGGTCGTGGAATTTCTAGCCATGCTTGTGCCTCCACCCACATGGAGCTGTCACATTTACATGTGAACACTCTGTCCTTTCCGAGTTCAAGATCAAGTCCCCTCCACCCCACCCCCCCACTCCCTTCCACCTGGGACCGGCATGAGGTTAACCTCGGTATCGGTGAGGTGGCATCATTTGAATGACACTGGGAAAACTCTCTGAGTCAGTGGCATCTACTTGGCTACCGAGATAGCCCATATTTACTTGTTCAGCAGAAATAGAGTCCCGGATGGTATGTCCAAGTATAAACCGCATTTCTTGGCTGCCCCACGGCTAAGTACAGCTGTGTGATGGGTGCCAGCCCACGTAAGTGGGAGTGTGGCGTGGCACGTCAGGAAGTCTTCTTAAACAGAGCTGACTCAACCGAGAGATGCCCCCCTTTTGTTCTCTCTTCCTGTCTATTGCCTGGAAGTTAGGCTTGATGGCTGGAGCCCCAGCCGCCATCTTGCACCGTGAGTTGACTTTGAGGATGGAAGCCATCCTTGGAAGCTGGGAGAATGAAACAGATAAATAAAAGGTGCCTCAGTCCCTCACGGCATTGTGGAGCCACCATGCCAACCTTGGGCTGTCTATTTACAGGCTTATTTCACATGAGGAAGAAATAAACTTATATCCTATCCAGTCCACTGTTGGTTTGGGTGTACTGTGTTTGCAGCCAAAGGTATTCCTAGGTGATATACATGTTCAAGTGTCCTCTCTCTCCTCTAGGCGCCACTGTGCATGCAGTACACCTCCCAGAGACTCACCCCTCTGTGCTAACCTTGCACTTTCTGAAACATCGACCCCTACTCTAGTAGAAGCAGGGGGCAGATGACATTTCTCTTCGAACCTCCGAGTCTGTTCTCTCCTTCCAGGCTTCGGCCCGCTCGGGTTTGCTTTCAGTTTACTGCCAAGACACTCTCCCCAGCTGATGATTTATTACATCTTTTGGGCTATTCGGTTTTATTCCATTTGTCCTTCCCTGCCGCGTCACTCCGATTAGCGACAGACTTGTCATAATAGCTCCTATCTTAGAAAAAAACTCTTCTTTGACACTTCATTCCTCTATAGCTATCGCCCTACGTCCTTACTTCCCTGGATAGCAAAAATTCCAAAAAGATTCACCTACGGCGGGGCCGCTAGCTGCCCGAGTCCAGCGAGCCGCACTCACGTGGCGGCCTGAGTGAGCAG
>NW_011889211.1:328320-331308 GCF_000151845.1 Pteropus vampyrus | reverse complement strand
CCTGCCCCAGAGCCAGTCGGTGTCCTCCGACCGGGAGCAGTTGAGACTCGAAGGCCTCTGCAAGGTGCATGTCATTTCCAGAGCCGCCTTCTTCCTGCGGCTTCTGTTTTTCTTCTCAAGCGCTGCTCCTCCGATCCGCCCAGCCCCGTGCTCCGCTCCGCGAGGCTTCGGGAGCACAGCGGTTCTGCACGTCCAGAGACGGTCTCTGGCCACGCGGTCTGCAGATGACCTGGCGAGGGGACCTGGGCCCTTCATCCAAGCCTCCGATTAATGTCGTCTCCGCGTGTGCGGAGGAGCCACGGGGTCTGGCTCACCACAGCCCTTTCTTCCTGGCTGAACCCGTGGGTCTGTGTCTGACGTCGGATCTGGAGAACTGCTCAACAGGAAGCGAGACGCCTGCTCTAACGACTCCTGTGAACTGAATTTCGATCAGCAGCCCCGAGGACTATCAGGCCCCACGGGGGACGTCCCAGGACCCCGACATCTATCCACCGTTTCCCGAGCTGGAAGAGGTAAGAACGGGAGTCATTTTCTGCCACGTCTCAGAGGCTCCGATGAGGTAAGACGCACCACCCAGGACACGGGGGCTGACGGAGGCTCGGGTTTCCTGCTCGTGTCGTGGGGGCACAGACCCTGAACGTCTAGCACCCTGTATCCTCCCGGGGTTGATGCTCCTGGCTCCAGGTCCCGCAGGCGGCTTCGGGATGCCCCCGGGAGCACGCAGCCCATCTTGAAGGTCGTAGAATTTCTAGCCATGCTTGTGCCACATGGAGCTGTCACATTTACATGTGAACACTCTGTCCTTCCCGAGTTCAAGATCAAGTCTCCCCCACCCCACCCCCCAACTCCCTTCCACCTGGGACCGGCATGAGGTTAACCTCGGTATCGGTGAGGTGGCATCATTTGAATGACACTGGGAAAACTCTCTGAGTCAGTGACATCTACTTGGCTACCGAGATAGCCCATATTTACTTGTTCAGCAGAAATAGAGTCCCGGATGGTATGTCCAAGTATAAACCGCATTTCTTGGCTGCCCCACGGCTAAGTACAGCTGCGTGATGGGTTCCAGCCCACGTAAGTGGGAGTGTGGCGTGACACGTCAGGAAGTCTTCTTAAACAGAGCTGACTCAACCGAGAGATGCCCCCCTTTTGTTCTCTCTTCCTGTCTATTGCCTGGAAGTTAGGCTTGATGGCTGGAGCCCCAGCCGCCATCTTGCACCGTGAGTTGACTTCGAGGATGGAAGCCATCCTTGGAAGCTGGGAGAATGAAACAGATAAATAAAAGGTGCCTGAGTCCCTCACGGCATCGTGGAGCCACCATGCCAACCTTGGGCTGTCTATTTACAGGCTTATTTCACATGAGGAAGAAATAAACTTATATCCTATCCAGTCCACTGTTGGTTTGGGTGTACTGTGTTTGCAGCCAAAGGTATTCCTAGGTGATATACATGTTCAAGTGTCCTCTCTCTCCTCTAGGCGCCACTGTGCATGCAGTACACCTCCCAGAGACTCACCCCTCTGTGCTAACCTTGCACTTTCTGAAACATCGACCCCTACTCTAGTAGAAGCAGGGGGCAGATGACATTTCTCTTCGAACCTCCGAGTCCGTTCTCTCCTTCCAGGCTTCGGCCCGCTCGGGTTTGCTTTCAGTTTACTGCCAAGTCACTCTCCCCAGCTGATGATTTATTACATCTTATGGGCTATTCGGTTTTATTCCATTTGTCCTTCCCTGCCGCGTCACTCCGATTAGTGACAGACTTGTCATAATAGCTCCTATCTTAGAAAAAAACTCTTCTTTGACACTTCATTCCTCTATAGCTATCGCCCTACGGCCTTACTTCCCTGGATAGCAAAAATTCCAAAAAGATTCACCTACGGCGGGGCCGCTAGCTGCCCGAGTCCAGCGAGCCGCACTCACGTGGCGGCCTGAGTGAGCAGGGCTCGGCCTGCACGTGGGAGGCTTGGTCTACACGCTCCGCGTCTGTGATCTAATCAGGCGTTCGTTTCCACTGCTTCGCAAAAACAGCCCTTGTCTAGGTCGCCAGTAATGGGTTCTTAGCCCTCACCTGACTCGGTCCGCCAGCATCATTTGTCCGTCACACTTTCTTCTTAAAACCCGTTCCTCCCCTGGCTGCTGGGACTCCGTCCGCTGGTGTCCCCTCCTACCGCACCAGTGACAATTCTGCGGCCTCTTTTAAGACAGAGTCTACATGGCTGTTGTTTCTTGCTATAAACCCTCAGCACGCGGAACTGTGCCCGGCACACAGCAGGCGTTTAAACGACACGGCAGCCATCGCAGGAGTGGATGCGTGGGGGGTCGTGTCTATGTGTCTAAAGGAGCCGCCAGTGTCAGACAGCGGGGCGTCAGGCACCGCGGCAGCAGCGTTGATGTTTCAGGGCAGGGTGGTTTTGCCCGCTCACTGCTACAGCATCGGAGAAGCCAGAAAGGTCTCAGAAAGCTGCTTTCTTTCTTTCCTTAGAAACATAGGTCAGTTCCTATGTCTAGATTCTGTGTTAAAACGTGGGAAATACACTATTCACAAAAGCCATGGTATATGGAAACCACTCGAGCTTCCATCAATAGAGGACTGGATAAAGATGATACAGTATATATACGAGTGTGTGTGTGTGTGTGTGTGTGTGTGTGCGTGCGCGCGCATGTGTATATATGTGTGTAGGTGTGCATATGTGTATATAGATGTGTGTGTATATATATTGGGTGTGTGTATATATGTTGTGTGTGTATACATATGTGTGTGCGTATATATATCTGTACGATGGAATATTACTCGGCCACGAGAAGGAAGAAGTCCTGCCATTTCAGGCAGTGTGGATGGACCTCGGGGGCTAAGTGAGCCAGGTCAGACAGAGAAAGGCGACCACCATGTGATGTCGCTTCTGTGTGGACTGTGAAGAAGCCAGACCTGTAGGACCAGACAGCAGAGTGGTGGTTAGCAGGCGCCGGGTGGGGCTGGGGGAACTGGAGAG
>NW_011889211.1:326587-328270 GCF_000151845.1 Pteropus vampyrus | reverse complement strand
GTGCCCGGCACACAGCAGGCGTTTAAACGACACGGCAGCCATCGCAGGAGTGGATGCGTGGGGGGTCGTGTCTATGTGTCTAAAGGAGCCGCCAGTGTCAGACAGCGGGACGTCAGGCACCGCGGCAGCAGCGTTGATGTTTCAGGGCAGGGTGGTTTTGCCCGCTCACTGCTACAGCATCGGAGAAGCCAGAAAGGTCTCAGAAAGCTGCTTTCTTTCTTTCCTTAGAAACATAGGTCAGTTCCTATGTCTGGATTCTGTGTTAAAACGTGGGAAATACACTATTCACAAAAGCCATGGTATATGGAAACCACTCGAGCTTCCATCAATAGAGGACTGGATAAAGATGATACAGTATATATACGAGTGTGTGTGTGTGTGTGTGTGTGTGTGTGCGTGCGCGCGCATGTGTATATATGTGTGTAGGTGTGCATATGTGTATATAGATGTGTGTGTATATATATTGGGTGTGTGTATATATGTTGTGTGTGTATACATATGTGTGTGCGTATATATATCTGTACGATGGAATATTACTCGGCCACGAGAAGGAAGAAGTCCTGCCATTTCAGGCAGTGTGGATGGACCTCGGGGGCTAAGTGAGCCAGGTCAGACAGAGAAAGGCGACTACCATGTGATGCCGCTTCTGTGTGGACTGTGAAGAAGCCAGACCTGTAGGACCAGACAGCAGAGTGGTGGTTAGCAGGCGCCGGGTGGGGCTGGGGGAACTGGAGAGGCATCAGTCAAGGGGTACGAACCCCCAGCTGTAAGATGGGTCAGTTCTGGGGATCTAACGTCTGGCAGAGTGACTGGAGTTACACCTAGGAAGTTGTCCAGGAAGTAGCTCTTAAATGTTCTCGCCACAAGAAAGACACGGTCCCCAGGTGACACGGCGGAGGTGCTGGCGGGCGCCCTGGTGGTGACAGCGTGTAGGAGTACCACATCGCACGGTTACCTTGTGATCGCCTTGGGCCCACCCAGCTAGCTCAGGACCATCTCCCCACGTCAAGAGCATCAGCTTGCCACACCTGCAAAGTCCCTTTGGCCACATGAGGCCCCTTCACATCGCCATTGGCAGGTTTCGGGGTTAGGACGTGGCCATCTCTGGGGGCTGCCGTGTCTGCCACACCTCCTGATCTGCTCGAGTCTTGATTTCCAGTGTCGCCCTCTCGGCGAGGACGGCTTCGATGCTGTAGCGCGCCCCATCGCCAGGCCACCTGCTCTGCCTTTTCTTCTAACAAGGTGTGTCATTTCCCAACATCTCGTGTTTCTGACCCGTTTTCCCCAATAGAATGTTCTCTCTGGGCGGGCGTGGACCTCGGTCAGTTTCTTTGCTGCTGTCTCTCCAGGGTCTGGCAACTAGAAGGTGCTCAATAAATATCAGTTACATGAATGATACAAAAAGCAAACAAACAGACCAGTCAAGCCTTTTTTAACCTCGATGAGACCCACAAATGGAAAGTCCTCACGCGATAAGCTCGGCCAGGGGATCGATGCAGCTGACACATCCTTCCGACCCCTGGGGTTTGAAGAGTGTGACCCTCACCCAGCAGGGTCCCAGGACGCTGCAGAGACGCAGAGGAGATGGGACAGCCCGGCCGAGGGTGAGATTTACCGGAAGGGAATGTGAGAGCAATTAGCCATTGTCGCCCTCAAGCACACCTAGCCCAGTCAGTCAGCAGA
>NW_011889211.1:321664-325972 GCF_000151845.1 Pteropus vampyrus | reverse complement strand
CCTTGGGCCCACCCAGCTAGCTCAGGACCATCTCCCCACGTCAAGAGCATCAGCTTGCCACACCTGCAAAGTCCCTTTGGCCACATGAGGCCCCTTCACATCGCCATTGGCAGGTTTCGGGGTTAGGACGTGGCCATCTCTGGGGGCTGCCGTGTGTCTGCCACACCTCCTGATCTGCTCTTGATTTCCAGTGTCACCCTCTCGGCGAGGATGGCTTCGATGCTGTAGCTCGCCCCATCACCAGGCCACCTGCTCTGCCTTTTCTTCTAACAAGGTGTGTCATTTCCCAACATCTCGTGTTTCTGACCCGTTTTCCCCGATAGAATGTTCTCTCTGGGCGGGCGTGGACCTCGGTCAGTGTCTTCGCTGCTGTCTCTCCAGGGTCTGGCAACTAGAAGGTGCTCAATAAATATCAGTTAAATGAATGACACAAAAAGCAAAGAAACAGACCAGTCAAGCCTTTTTTAACCTCGATGAGACCCACAAATGGAAAGTCCTCACACAATAAGCTCGGCCAGGGGATGGATGCAGCTGACACATCCTTCCGACCCCTGGGGTTTGAAGAGTGCGACCCTCACCCAGCAGGGCCCAGGGCGCTGCAGAGACGCAGAGGACATGGGACAGCCCGGCCGAGGGTGAGATTTACCGGAAGGGAATGTGAGAGCAATTAGCCATTGTCGCCCTCAAGCACACCTAGCCCAGTCAGTCAGCAGACGCGGCTGCGGACCAGACGGTCCTGTGCGGCCGTCCGCACGCCAGCCCCGGGAGCGGTAGGCTGGGTGGCCCTGAGCAGCTGGCCCAGGTCTCGCTTGCTCTGGGCTCCCCTAACCTCCGGCTTGTGGCTTGGGGCCTTTTCCACTTTTGCGATGACGGTACCAGGAAATTCATGCTTCTCTAGTGATCACGTGCTACTTTCTTTCAAGAGGCAGCCGCCAGAGTCTCCGCGCTCCAGGCCCTGCCGCCTCAGGAGCATTTGGCCACCTCTTAAGATGAAATCTGTTTTATTGGTCTTCATCTCGTTCATTTGTCTCTTCCAGCCCACTGCTAGGCTGTCAGGGAGTCCTCCAAAGGTCTGGCGGGACTTCGGGGGCAAAGTGCCTGCCGATGATGGAGTAACACTGTGCCTTGGCCAGCTGGATTCCCAAAAATGCACCCTCTGACGGGGCTGCCTGGCCGCTGGGGGCTCAGGCTGCAGCTGCAGCTGGAGAAAGAGCAGAAGTGGGGGGCCGGGTGGGCGGGGGCAGAGATTCTGCAGGGTTCCGGGAAGCCAGATTTGGCCGTATCTGAATGAGGTGGTTCATGTTAAAATGAGAAAGAAAGGAAAAAAAAAAAAAAACCCAACCAAAAAACCCAACCCAAACCAAACAAACCCCACAATGGAAAAGCAATGGAAAGAAACAGTGAAGTCTTCTCACGAGAAACCCACAAACACCCGGCGAATTACTTTTACCCTCCTGGCTCCCCAGTTCAACTCTTTGCTGGCTTTCCGATTCGGGGAGCAGTGTAAACTATCGCGGCACCGGGAGTTAGAGCACCCAGGTCCTAACTCGACTCGGCCTCGGAGATAAGCTGTGCGACTTCCAGGGAAATCGTCCGTCCTTCCTGGACTGTCCGTCCCCTCGTCGGTGCCATTCGGGGAAAATGAGTATTCTGGCATCCGAGGTGGTGGGGACACTCGAGCGACACAACACGCAGGATCACGATGGTTTCTGGCATCCTTAGCGTCGTCACTACGGGCGTGACTCCGGGTTCGGGGGTGGGGACGTGGGGCTGGCGGGAGCGCCAGAACCTGGTCTCCCCGTCTTTACCCTAACTTCCGGCGCTTGTCTTTCCA
Organism: Pteropus vampyrus; assembly: GCF_000151845.1. Taxonomy (NCBI): domain Eukaryota; kingdom Metazoa; phylum Chordata; class Mammalia; order Chiroptera; family Pteropodidae; genus Pteropus; species Pteropus vampyrus. The sequence goes on along the minus strand of NW_011889211.1, from coordinate 324,138 downwards.
AGCAACTTGGCCGAGTTAAATTCAGTTTCATGCATTTGGGCAATTGTTTAAAGTTTGGGAAAGATTCACCAAAATAGCAGCACTTTCGTACCGACGTATAAATCCTATCTTCTTTATAAAAATCGGACTGCCAGGAGCACAGCCTCTAGCTTCAGGGGTCATGTCTTTTAAAGATGCAGCTCGTACTTATGATTTGATATAGAAAAGGGATCCCAATTAAGAATGTTACAATAATGATTTGGGGGTGTCGTAACCCGTAGCTGGTACCTTTTCTTTTTAACGGATGGGACAGAAAAAGCAATGTTTGAGCCCTGGGGCTCCCCACCTCCAGTGTCCACACCCTCTGTCATGTGACTTTGGAGCTTCTCCCATGACAGTTGAGTTTGTCACTTGGGATTTTCTGCTCTTGGGCAGACTCTTCACCACTTTGGGGGTGTTTTCTCATTCATGCAATGAGGATAACAAAACCATCTCAGAGCAGCGCTGCGAGAATTAGAAATAATATGCCCAAGAGCCCCCGATCGTCCCTGCGTGGCGGCCAGCCTCCAGTGTGGCCCCGGTGGTCTCCGTGTCCCACTGCCCACCTCTCCCCCTGGACGGGCTGGCCTGTGTAACCAACCGGGTGCCGCAGAAGTATCGGCGTGTGACTTCCGAGGGTAGGTCCTAAAAGACATCACAGCTTCCATCTTATACCCTCCTGGGTCCTTGTCCCGGGGAAACCAGTGGCCACGTCACAAGGACGCTCAGGCAGCCCCCTGGGCAGGTCTACGTGACAAGGAGCTGAGGCCTCCCGCCCTCAACCAGCACTGTTCGGCCAGTACGTGAGGGAGCCAGCCTGAAAGTGGACGCTCCAGTCCCCGTTGAGCCTTCGGGTGCCGGCAGCCCCGGTTGGCATCTTGCCTGCGATCTTTTGGGACGTCCTGAGCAGGAGCCACCGCGCAGAGCTGCTCCCGGGTCCCTGACACTCCAAAGCCGTGTGCGTCGGACGCTGGCTCAGAGGATGGGCCTGATCATAAATGAGAGGCGTTTCAGGATGTGCTTGGGGTGACCTCCGTCACCACCAGGTGACCCCTGGTGGCTTCCTCTTGGGACCATTGCCACCCCGAGTGGCTCTCCGGGGGCGGCTTGGGTCTGGGGAGCTTTGGCGAGGTGGGTCTCTGTTTCGTGTCTCTTCTTAGCTCCGCCGGCTTCTGGAGGTTCTACTTCTAGGGTTTTCTCATGTTCTTAAATATTCTTTGGAAACTTGATTTTAATTGCTCTATAATATTCACGTGACTATACCATAACTTATTTGCTTACTTTTCTTTTTTTGAGGTATTGAATTGCTTCCCGTGTTTTAGCGTTAACGTGTTGCGGTGTAACTCGCCTCTGTGAACTTTTACTGATGTCTCTGATGATTTCCTCAGAATAGATTTCTATAAGTGGAATTATTGTAGCAAAGGGTGAGAACATCTTCAGGGCTTCTGCTGTTACCAGATTTTTTTCCTAGTAGTCAGGCCAGTTTACAGCCCCGCCAGGATGAGTACCCATTTTTCTGCATTCTCACCAAAAAAAAAAAAAAAACTTCCTAAGTTTGGTAAGCTTTTGAAACACAGTGTTTTCTGTGTATATCTTCATGTATCCTTAGCTATACAGGTAAACGTTTTCCATACATTTATTGGACGTGTGCTTCGCCTCTCATACAAATGTCTTTTGTTCTTCGTCAGAGTGAGTGCCTCTTTTCTTGTTTGTTTTTAAGGACTTTTTATATATGAAGGATATCGATCAATGGCTCATCATGAGTGTTGCGAATATTCTTCCTCGGTGTGTGAGCTTTTAAATTCTGTTTATGACATCCGATGCCCTGAGGTTTTAATTGAATATAGTCAAATCTATCAATCTCGCAGATCTCTTTCGTCGTTTGGTGCTTAGAAGGCTTTGTCTCATCCAGAAATCGGATAGGTATTTACCTCTGCTGAGTTCCTGCTTGTTTTGGAGCTTTATTATTATCATTCTTTTGCATTTGCTTCTTTACTCCATCTGGATTTTATTTTGGTTTATGATCTTGAGAAGCCAACTTGATTTTTTCTCCCCAAATAACTAACCAGTCGTCTCAGCACCAATGACTAATTCCTTCTTTCCGTATTGATTTGTAATGCCATCTTTATAGTATATTAAACTTTTATAAGAGCTAGATCTTAGTACATATAAAATCCTCTGGTTTTCTGTACTATTTATTCCTCCAGAGACATGCTTTCAATGTACAGAGCGGTCCGTGCCGTTTTCCTGCTGAAAATCCTTCAGCGACACTCCCGTCCCATCTCAGTCAGGAGAGTGTGTAGACTGCCCGGCCTCGGGGTGCTGCTTCTTCTCATTCCCCTGCCACCAGCCTGCCCCGTCCCATAGCTCTGGTCCCTCCAGGAGAGCCCAGTGGCTCCACCAGCCACTCCCTTCATCGGGCTTCTTCCTTTGTCCTCCCACACCTGTCCCCACTT
>NW_011889211.1:318049-321614 GCF_000151845.1 Pteropus vampyrus | reverse complement strand
CCTGTCCCCACTTTCAGTCCATCAGCCAGCCCTCCTGGTCTCCGCCACCCTCGGCTCGGCCACCCCAGCTCTGCCCTGCAGACGGCAGCTTCGCCTCCATGCCCCCGCTCCCCGCTCCACTCCCCTGGGTGTGTCCTCCACAGAGCCATGCTCGTGGCCCCTGCCCAGAGCCCTGCCTAGGTGAACTCGGGTTCGTGCCAGGGCGCCAGGCACCCAAACGCCCCCACCCCCATGCTCCAGAGTCTTCCCCTCTCGGGAACGCCCCCTCTTCTTTTACTGAGCGCCCACTCCCCCTTCCCGACTCAGCTGTGGCTCTCACCTGACCCCCCAGGCTCCCTGGGGGACCCCATGAGCAGATCCCAGGTCCCCCACTCACAGCTGCGTGACAGGTTACAACCTCCCTGGGCCTTAGTCTCCTCACCCGTGAGAGGACGGTGGTGACTGTAATTGCGCAGCGGGGTCGCCGTGCGGGGTCGCCGTGCGGGGTCAGCGGGGGAATCCCCGCAAAGGGCTTGGAGCATCGCCTGGGCCGCCGGCTTCCACGGACTCGTCTCTCTTCTATTTCTCGTCCTTCCCGGGTCTGCGGGGCGGGCGGGCACACCGCCGCAGGTGGCGAGTGAGTGTGTACAGAAAGGAAGGTGGGCAGAGGAGAAGGAGGAGGCAGGCGGGGTGCCTGACCCCCCACACCACGCAGCCGCGGCGCCTGCCCCGGCCGGCACCCCTGCCGCACTGCGCGGCTCGCTCTCGCTCGGCTCCCTGTGCCCCATGGAGGTGTCGCCCCCACGTCCTCAGTCCTGGCTTCTGCTGACTTGAATCAAGGCCAAGGACGGGGTGGGGGCCGCGCACATTTCTACTGCTCAGCGGGTGGTGCTCACGCCTGGGCTCCCTCTCTTGGACGGGGCCCTGAGAGCCGATGACAGGAACAGCTAACGTGTTTGAGCATTTGGGGTGCTGTGCCCTATATTGAGTCTCTCTCCAGCTTTATCTCCTCTCATCCTTCTGACACCCCCAGGAGGTAGTTAGAAGTAAAACCCCATTATACAGGTGGAGAAACTGAGGCACAGAGAGGTTGAATAATCGGCCTCAAACACACAGCCAGCATCCCCAGCCCCTTCCTTCTCAGACACTGCGGGACACCGTGGGCTCACACACCCATCGAGGCAGAGACAGAGCAGCACCCTCACCAGGGCCCCGGTGTCTTGTCACCGTGTGCAGATCACAGCAGTACCCACCTCCCCGGGACTGGGGTACGGTCTCCTTACATGCTCCATGGACGTCGGCTATGAAATGTTGGCTGCTATCGGCATGATTTTTATGAGGTCAGATGTTTGGGGGAGAGACCGTTCATCACGGGAGAGGCTCCGAGATGACAATTTTGTCTTTACAAGTAGAGCAAGCCTCCGGTGACACTCTCCCAGAGAGAAAAGCCCCCTCTCCAGCCCCCAGATGCCTCTTCCCAGCCGGTTCTCTGCGTGAAACTGTTCTATTCTCTTTGAAAACAAGCAGCGCCGCCTCCCCTTGCTGGCTCGTTTGTGCCCAGTTCACATTGCTTCGTTCTGCACCCCACGGCCGTATTTCCTGACATTCATTTCATCCAGCGGGGTCTGTCTACTCCCAGGGTTACTGAGAATCAAGACACAGCTCTGAATTTTTTTTTTTTTTTTTTTTTTGGAAATTCATTTGTGCCCAGTTCACATTGCTTCGTTCTGCTCCCCACGGCCATATTTCCTGACATTCATTTCATCCAGCGGGGTCTGTCTAGTCCCAGGGTTACTGAGAATCAAGATGCAGCCCTGAATTTTTTTTTTTTTTTTTTTTAATCTCCCCCTGAGAAGCCCACAGACTTTTCCCACGTGCTCCTGTCGACCGTTCGATTCTGGCTCCTTCAGCATGTTTAGGGAGGACCTGCTAAAGAAACGCCGAAGTTTCTGTGGCTGTCGTTGTTATGGTCTTCCCTTCTCGGAAAGCATGTTGAAATCCAATCCGAATCCCAACTACGTTTTGAGCTGTGTTCAACTTTTAACGTTCTGCGAAAATTTGGATTTAATTAATTTCTCTTCTCTTGCATTCTGAAATAGTGCGATACTTTTATTTTTTGTTTCCTGGACCAAAGCCTTGCCGCACTGGTGGAGAAACGGGAAGGGGGCAGGGGGAGGGATGTTTTCTCGTAAGAATTAGTGTCAAGTGGGTTGAAATAGTTGCTGAAGGGGAAGTGGCTGGTTTCTGGCCTCGAGTCTATGCCTGTACTTAAGTGCGGGACAATATGTCTCCGCCAGCAACGTGCTGGCAAATCTGGTTGGAACCATCTGGACCCCAAAGCCCAGAGTGGGACTTGTCACGTCATCCGGTGTCATCCGCCGGCTGACGCTGGCGATCACCTTCACAGGTCGATTGCCTTTGCACCCTGAAAGACCCAGCCAGGGGACTTGACGGAACGCGGTTGAGCTCCGTGTGCAACGCCACGCACGGGAGTGTCCCACCGCTGTGGTAACCAATGACCACAAGCGTAGTGGCTTCAAACAACATGCGTTTGTTCTCCTACGGTCTGGAGGCCAGAAGACCGACGCTGGGCTCGAGGGGCCCAAACCGAGGTGTCAGCTGGGCCGCGTTCCTTCTGGAGGTTCCAGGCGGAGGCTCCGTCCCTTGACCCGAGCTTCCAGAGGCTGCCAGCATTCCCTGGCTCGTGGCCACCTCACTCTCACTTCTGCTTGTCATCACATCTCTTCCTCTAGCTCCGATTCCCCTGCTTCCCTCTGATAAGGACCCTTGGGATGACACTGGGCCCCCCCAGGTAATCCCGGATGATCTGGCTGCCTCAAGAATCCTGAACGTAATTACCGCTGCAAAGTCCCCTGTGCCACGCAAGGGGACATATCTACAGGTTCTGGACCGCCCCCACCTGGAGAACCAGGTGCTCAGCAGGGGAACCCCGAGAATCCTCTCCTTCCATGGCCTCTGGCGGTGTCCTTGCAGAACTGCGTCTCTGCAGGATGGAGTTTCAGGCCCCGTGGGGTGGGTTTTAAACTGGGCACGAGAAGTCGGGCGGGGGATTTCCGCCCACTCAGGGGGAGGCCTGATGTTTGCACCCTAGGCAAAGATCTGAACCTCAGTAATTAGTTTATTTGATCTGCCTACGTTTCTACTTTTATCTCCTTTCTCCAAAACACATTGATCTTGGCGCGCACAGGTGGCTCAGGGAAAAAGCGCCGGCTCCGGCATCGGACGCCCCTGGGTTCACGCCCCAGCCCGCTGCTGTGTGACTCTGCTCTGGTCACTTAACCTCTCTGATCTTCCGAATCCTAAACTGTAGAAAACGAAAACAGGTGGGAAACTGCCGGGCGGAGCCCCTGGGATCTGGAAGGCGACCAGCAAGTGACAGTCTCTTTCTCTCCTGTGTTTCATTTACTCAGCGTGGTCCCATGAGAGCTGAGCTGCGGCGGCCCAGGAAAGTTTGTCCTGTTCGAAATACTGGGAGCGCGTGTTCCTAGCCTGGCTTTAATGCTAAACTGTTACATAATCTCTCTAGGCCTCATTTTCTCCATCTGTGAAATGAAAACAAAAGCAT
>NW_011889211.1:314987-317999 GCF_000151845.1 Pteropus vampyrus | reverse complement strand
GGGGGAGGCCTGATGTTTGCACCCTAGGCAAAGATCTGAACCTCAGTAATTAGTTTATTTGATCTGCCTACGTTTCTACTTTTATCTCCTTTCTCCAAAACACATTGATCTTGGCGCGCACAGGTGGCTCAGGGAAAAAGCGCCGGCTCCGGCATCGGACGCCCCTGGGTTCACGCCCCAGCCCCGCTGCTGTGTGACTCTGCTCTGGTCACTTAACCTCTCTGATCTTCCGAATCCTACATTGTAGAAAACGAGAACAGGTGGGAAACTGCCGAGCAGAGCCCCTGGGATCTGGAAGGTGACCAGCAAGTGACAGTCTCTTTCTCTCCTGTGTTTCATTTACTCAGCGTGGTCCCATGAGAGCTGAGCTGCGGCGGCCCAGGAAAGTTTGTCCTGTTCGAAATACTGGGAGCGCGTGTTCCTAGCCTGGCTTTAATGCTAAACTGTTACATAATCTCTCTAGGCCTCATTTTCTCCATCTGTGAAATGAAAACAAAAGCATTGTTCTGTCTCGGGCTGCTGTAACAAAACGCTGCAGGCCGGGTGCTTTAAACAACAGACATTTATGTCTCACAGTTCTGGAGGCCAGAAGTCCAAGATCAAGGTGCTGGCAGATGGTGTGTCTGGCGAGGGGCTGCTTCCTGGCTGCAGACAGCTGCTTTCTCGCTGAGTGCTCATATGGCACGCACTTGGGGGCTTGTGGCGGGGAGAGAGAGGGATCAATAGATGGATTTTTCTCTCCGTCTTATGAGGCCTGTCTTGAGCCCCACCCTCAAGGCCTCATGTAGCCCCAATCACCTTCCAACGCCCACCTCCTAACGCCATCATATTGGGAATTAGGGCTTCCATGTAGGAATTTGGGGGGAGACACCAAACATTCAACCCATAATAATACTGACCTCATAAGGATATAGAAGAAAACAAGGCAATGACCTTGGAAAATAAAATATAATGAAAAACCCACTATTGAAGACCAAGAAAAATATTGGTTTCTAAAAGCTTTCTGGATCCCAACACATTATATGTTCTCTTTAAAGGCATTCATTTTGGCTGGAACGGAAATGAAGTATGTTGCTTTTAATTATCGATCAAAATGTTGCTCGTCCATGTGTTGATAACACACACTGACCGGGCAGCCTGGCTGTGAGCGCTACGGGCCCGCACCGTCCATGTGCCCAGCCCGAGCCTCTGTGCCAGGCTGGTTTGGCTCAAAGCCGACCGCTCCCTTCTGCAGAGACACACGTTTCCCAGCGGATCCGGGCCTGGGAGCCTGGGGCGCAGGAGGAGGGGCGACCAGCCGGCTGGCTCAGAGGCAGCCATGCACCTCGCCGTTCTGGAGGAGCTTGTCCCGGAGCGGTCAGCTCCTGTTGGGACATCATTGTCCTTGAGGTCGGCAGTGATGACTCCACGACTGGGTGGACCCACCCCGACCGCTCGGCCAGCAGAGAACGGGAGGGGAGGAGGGAGCACCCCGACCCAGCGTTGGGGCCGGCCGAGCCAAGACCGTGTCGGGGGGTGGACGGCACCACCGAGAGTTTAGAACGAACGAGAGGCCTGCGGCTGCCACCAAGCTGCTGTGGACGTGCACGTGTCCCGGTGACTGCCCTCGGGATCGTGCGTGTGGACCACGGATGTCCTTGGGGTGGGGGGGAGCAGTTTGGGGGCTTCCGTTCGAGATTTCTTTTTAATGAAAAAAGGAAACACCACGAGCTCTGCCTGCGGCCCCATCAGAAGTTGGTTATGACCGGGCCAGGGTCCCAGGTTGGGACCAGCTGGAGATCCACATGGAGGAAAACAAAGGTCCTTGTGATTAATTTGTCTTAGCATGTTAAACAAATAAACAGAGGGGCCAAAGAGCTTCAGGGTGCTCTTGGGAAGCAAACACTGAGGTGCATGTAGAGTCAAGGGCACCAGCTTTGAGCCCCCCACTCCCGCAGCGCTAGGAAGAACCGCAGCGGTCACGACAACTGGGGATCCTGGCTCCTGTCCCTCCCATCCCACGGGAAAAGCAGACACGGCGCCGTCAGGCGGAGCGGCTGGGTCGCGCAGGACCGCAGCAGCGGGGTCTAGCGTCCCCCAGGGCCCTCTCAGTGACACGGCCAGTTCAGAGAATCGACAGCCCCAAAGCTGCACAGAGGCTGCATTCGGGGGGTGACCACAGACATTTCACACCTCATCTCTCCATTAGTCCCTCCCTTTCCCGCCCAGTCCGGCCTTTGAGTTCCCAGCAGTGGGGCTGGCCCCAGGCGGCCATGGCCGGGGGGTGGTCATTGATTTCTGGGATGTCGAGTTGGAAGAGAAGGGAGCGTGAACACAGAAATAGCGGTGAATAGCAGTGAGCACGCTGCGCTTGGGGGCCGCGGAGTGTCGCACGCTCTCTCTGGCGTGGGGAAGACTTCAGACTGTTTCAAATTATCTATGAATAAATTTCCCTCTGGACCCTCAGGCAGCCGGGCAGCAGACGTGGAGGATGCCCGAGCCTGCAGCCCCTCCAGGAAAACAGCTGCCAGATGTGGGGGTCTCGGGTCCAGGCCGAGTCTTGACAGCCAAGGCTCGGGCTTGAAGATCTGAAACACGGGTTGTGATAGCAACCACGTGGCCTGGGAGAGGGGACACAGAAGCCAGCACCCACCAGAACCCAGGCCGGGGCAGACCTCTCTCTTTACCGGGGAAAGCCCCAGAAAATCGCCCTGATGCCTCAGCATGGAAGGTGGGGCGGTTTGCCCCTAAGAAGAAAACCACGCTTTTGAAAAAAACTACAGGACACGGAAGCGAATGGCAGAAAGCGTCTATCTTGGGCTCACGATATAATTCAAGGAAATGTGGCATTAAAATGAGGCAACCGTGAGACGACAGGACCCTGGGCTGCAAGGGAAGGAGGTGGCACAGGGGGCCGGGTGCGTCCAGGAAGGTCGTGGGGGGACTGGCCACACACCTGGGGACAGACGTCCGGAAAACTGAACAGAATGGGAGGAGACAGGACGTCAGCAGTGTCCAGGCACGTGAGGGGAC
>NW_011889211.1:311810-313832 GCF_000151845.1 Pteropus vampyrus | reverse complement strand
GGAGTTCATCCCGCAGAGAGAGGCACAGGTGCGGACTGACGTAACCAGGCTGCGCAGGGCAGCGCCTCCCGGCGCAGGATACCGGGACTGGCCTCGGGCCTGTTCCCTAAGGACCGGTTCCACAGCTCATGCTCCGCTGGGAACGAGGACGCTTCAGGTTGGTATGGAACCGCCTCGCAGACGGAGGGTTAAAAATAAAACGCAAAATGCGAACAGCACACGGCCCTTCGTGAAAAATGGAGGAAGAAAAGAACACACACACACACACACACACTCGCACTCACACACTCACTCACACACTCACACACTCACACTCGCACTCACACACTCACACTCACACTAACACACTCACACATACTCACTCACACTCACACACACACTCATATGCACACTCACACTTACACACATACACACACTCACACTCAAACACACACACTCACACTCACCCTCACACTCACACTCGCACAGACACATACTCACTCACACACTCACACTCACACACTCACACACTCACACTAACACACTCACACAGACATACTCACACACACTTACACTCACACACACTCACACACACTCATACTCACACTCACACTCAAACACACACTCATACTCACACTCACACTCACACTCACTCACACACACACACTCACACTCACACTAACACACTCACACAGACACATACACACACGCACACTCACACACTCACACTAACACACGCACACAGACACATACTCACACACACTCACACACTCATACTCACACTCACACACACTCATACTCACACTCACACTCAAACACACACACTCATACCCTCACACTCACTCACACACTCACACACTCACACTCTCTCACACACTCACACTCAAACACACACTCACACTCACACTCACTCGCACACACACTCACACTCACACTAACACACTCACACAGACACATACTCTCACTCGCACACACACTCACACTCACACTCACACACTCAGACACATACTCACTCACCCACACTCACACTCGCACACTCACACAGACACATACTCACACACACTCACACTCGCACACTCACACACTCACACTAACAGACACATACTCACACACACTCACACACACATACTCACACTCACACTCACACACACACTCACACTCAAACACACACACACACTCATACTCACCCTCACCCTCACACTCACTCACACACTCACACTCTCACACACACACACACACACTCACATTTGTTTTTTGTTACGGACTGAATTATGTCGCCCTACCCCCACCCCAATTCATATGTAGAAGCCCTAACCCCCCTATGTGTAGGAAGGACCTTTAAGGAGGTAATTAAAGTTAAATGAGATCATAAGGGTGGGCCCCTAACCCTATGAGACTGGTGTCCTTCTAAGACTTGTGGACACCGGGGACGCACGTGCTCAGAGGAAAGGCCATGTGAGGACACAGTGGGAAGACACCACTGTGTCCCCACACCAAGGAGAGGCATTCCATCAAAACTCAGGGGCAAGACGAGGATGGCTGTGAACGCTGCATTTTTAATGCTCTGGACGAGCCAAATAAGCCAACGCAATAAGACGTGAATCTTAAGAAGGGGATAAAGCGACTGAGGGGGAGGCAGGCGCGTCATTATTTGCAGGCGGCACTGTTGATTACACTGTCGTCCCTTTGCTGGTTGATATACTTCTTTCATATAGTTTTGTGATTTCGGTCAGTTTTTAAGGGGGTCTTTTGTCATTTGCTAATACGCGCAGCTACAGGGAGGTGAATATAGTGCCGTTTAAACTCGAGTAGCTCTGAAACTTATTTTATGTGTTAATTGCAATAATCCTTATTTGGGAAAATCTTTAGACAGGGACTTAGGGAGGTCATATTTAAAGAAGACTGTTGAGGTTATAAGGAAAACGTGCAGGAGGCCGGGTGGTGGGGGGGGTGGAGGGGGCCTTTCTCGATCGCTCCTCTGGGAATCTCTCCCACTTCAGCAGGCTGGAGCCCAAGTATTGTACGCGAGGTAATTGGCTGTAA
>NW_011889211.1:300353-307640 GCF_000151845.1 Pteropus vampyrus | reverse complement strand
GGGCGCGACGGTCCAGCACTCGCGGGTCCAGAGTCTGCGGGGACTTTCTAGAACAGAGCTGCCGCGAGTGATGGGAATCAGCTGCATGCCTCCTCCGCCCCGGACCGAGCCGGAGGTCCTCTGTGGGCCCGACCCCCACTTTCCCTTTTGCTTCTGGGGCTCCCGAGCCCGGAGCCCGGTTCACGTGCCTCGTGGACATTAGGCGCTCAGTAAACCCCGTTACTGACCTGCAGCGGGGCTTGGCACCCCAAGGGCACCCGCGTCCTCCGGGAAAAGCTGTGGGAGTTGAGAATTGAAGGCCGCGTGTGACTCGGTTTCTAGAAGGGACCGGAATATTCCGCATCTACGATCCGCCCTCCTCCCGCGGGGCTGCCCTGGGTTATTATGCCACAAGAGGCAGAGGATGGAACGACGTACCTGTGGCTGGTGCCAGACTCTCAAGAGCCTCGTCAAGCTCGGGCCTCCCTCGCCTGTCACGCCACACGCCCGATTACTGTTTGCGGCGTGTGCTGCAGGCTGGTTTATCAAACGATCCTTACTGTTTTGAATCAAATTCCCATTAAAAAGCATAGACTCGAGTTTCTTCCCCTTGGTTGGGCCGCACCCCTGGCCTGGGCCTCTCTTAACCCCTCTCCCCTCTCCCTCACCTCGCCCCAGCCTGCCTCGCTCAGTCTTATTTTACGGGACTTTTGTTGCACGTAAGGGCTGCCACTCTCTCTCTCTCTGGTTTTCAGTGGGCTGGTGAGGGCAGGGGGCCCAGGGAGGGGACAGAAGCCCAGGGGAGCCCACCGGAGGGGGGGCCGTGAACCGACAGAGCCCCTCCCATTTCCTCGGCCTGGCCTCTCCTTCGCCAGCCCAGCCTGTTTACAAGCAGAGGCTGGCTGGCTGGCTGTGGCCTTCCTTATGGTGGGGGGCGGGGGAGGGGCAGGAGGTTTATCGAAAGCTGGGGGATACTTGGAGGGGGCCGAGGTGGGGGAGGAGGGAGGAGGAGGAGGAGGTGCATTCTGGAGGCCTGACTTTCCATTTATCCTTGGTAGAGGGACCTGTGCATTCAGCGTGTGGGTGTGGGTGTGTGTATGTGGGTGCGGGTGTGCATACGTGTGTACACACGTGTGTATGTGCGCGCACACGTGTGTGTGTGTGCGCGCGCGTTGAGTATGTTGCTTGGGTAGAGTGGGCTTGGGGAGCGGCCACTTGGAGCGGTGGAGAAGGGGTGTGGTGGACTTCGGCAGTTCAGCCACAGAAAAAGTCAACAAGCAAAGAATTTTGCCTGGATTCTTACGGAGCAGGGAGAGAAAAGCACCACTTACTGCGGACTCTACCTTCCTTCCGAATGCGAAACGGGAGCCAGGGGCCCCCTTTCTAGCCAGCGGGATGGGCCAAGCCCCGTGTGAGGAAGGGGGAGCCCAGAGACTCGGGTTAGAAGGAAAAATGGAAGAGTCCTCCCCCCTCCCTCTCCCAAGACTCCGGGGACTGTGGTGTGGTGTGGCCTGTCATTATTTTGCAAAGTCGACCCATGTGGGCAGTGTTTCGTTACCCAGGCTAAAATCAGACCCAGAGTCAGCTGCAATGGCCTAGAAGCCTTCTTTACCACATCTGCTGGTATAGACCCAACTTAAGAATCCCTTGGGACACTAATTTGTGGGAGATTGGGGAAATTTGAATATGGGCTGGGTGATGGATAACATTAGGGAATTAGTATTAATTTGGTTATCAGTGATAAAGGGACTGCAGATATGCGGGAATGTGTCCTTGTTTGTTCTCAGAGATAAATGCCAAAGAGTTGAGACTTAAGTACCGGGATAGCTGTAATTTACTTAAAAGTGAGAGAGAGGAAGAGAGAGAGAGAGGCAGAGAGAGAGAGAGAGAGAGACAGAGAGAGAGAGAGAATGGCAGAATGGTAACTTGCTAATAATTATTAACTCTGGGTGGATGTATTTCTCTCCATGCTTGAAATTTCTCATAGTAAAATTTTTTAAATGCCGAATTTAAGACATTTTAAAAACACCTAAAAATGAATCTATCATCTTGCATGAAAAAAAAAAATTTGGGGGGGCTTTCTCAGAGGAGAGCCTCAACCGGCCTGGACACGAGGCAGGCGGGGAGGAGAGTCAGCCTCGGGGACCGGATCGGGCCCGTGGGGCCAGGGCACAGCAGGCAGGGTCTTGCTTCCTGCTCTCTTCTGCCTAAACACATCCAAAATGCCAGGTTGACGTGAGCTAGGACACTTGTTGACCTTGAAATTTAACAAAGGCGACGGTCTGCCCGGTATATTTAGGACGCGTTTCTCCTTAGGCAACTAACTCGCTCTGCATTGGAAGCTTGACGTCCCCCAGGAAGCTGGACCCCAGCCGGAATTCACCGGAAGGAAGAGGCTGCCTTTCCCCAGCTTCAACCTGTCAGACGTGACCCTCCCTGGCGGAGAGCGTGCTGTGCACCCAGGACGCGCACATCACCACATCCAACCCCACCCCAGCTCTGGGAGGTTGGCGCCCTCACCACCCCCACGCCACGGGCGGGAAAACCGAGGCCCAGGGAACATTCACTTAGGTGAATCACCTGGACCGGTGGACGTGGCCTTCGCTGTGAGGTCTGGCCTGTGGGACCCAGAGCTAGTCTCCTCACTGCTGACACTCGACTGTGGCCCGCAGTACCTGCAGCAGACACAGCGCCAGCAGCCGGTGGCCGGCACCGCGGCATCCGTGTGGCGTCGCCGGCCGAATGGCCACGGGGCGCGCATCTCGTCCTTATTGGGCTTCCTTAGCGCGCGGAGTTCTCGGCCACCGAAGCAGCATCTGCTCGGCCACGCCGTCCACACCCGCGGGCTCCCCGCGTGCCCTCGCCGGTGCCCCAGCCCCTTCCCTCCCGGGGCGGACGGGAGAAGGACTTGGGGCTCCAGCTGGTTGGGGGGGAGCCTGCGGCAGCGCCGCACTCCCCCGTCTCACACGGGCGGAGGGTCTCCTTGTCCCCGTGTTCAGGCCCCCAACCCCGCCCGCCCCCGGGTCATTTCTTTCATCTGATCGTTCTTCTGCAAAAGCGTGCAGAGGGAGTGCGTGTGCCACGGCGGAACGGGCACGGCGCCGTGAACCACCCCCTGGATGGCACAGGCTCCCGCGCGCGCCCCGGCGTGTCCCGCGTGTTCATGCGTCGGAGCCGCCTCCCGGCACCGAGCACAGCCCTTCGCTGCTCACTCAGGCTTTCCGTAAGTATTTGTGGAAGCGACGCGTTTGGTTGAAATGCCTGACACAGTGGGAAGAGGAGTGTCCTGGATGCCCCCCGGGAAACGCAGCCGCGGATCCGGGCCCATCTGTCAGGCTTCTGGAAGGCCCGGGAAAATACGCCATCGGTTTCCCCCGAAATAGCACAGACAGGATTTCCCGGAGGGCGCCGAGCCGGGAGCAGGCGGCATTTCGGGAGCGGCGAGGGCAGGCCTGGCTGCAGCCTGGGGCTGAAGGGGTCGATTTCTGCTGGCCGCCATGGATGTTCCCCGTGTCCTGTGCTTCCGGTCATTCAGTTGGTGGCGGGGAGGTGACACAGGAAAATCGATGGACAGTGGCTCCACCTCAAAGCCGTGAATGTGAATATCGATAAAAACCGTCCTTTGCTGCAGGCAGCTCAAAGGAAGAACAAGATCTGCTTGTCCTGGCTCGGAGCTCCCCGCTGTCCACGGCCGCTCACAGCTGTCGCATGCTTGTCTCTACCTGGGACTCGCCACATTTGAGAGCGGCGTCACAAAGGTCAGGGTTCAAATCCCGGATCCTCCCTTTACCAGATGTGCGACCTTTTGCGAGGCTCCTTTTCTGAGCCTCAGGTTCCTTATCCACGTAGTGAAGATTACAGCATCGTCGGCCTCATAGAGCCATTGAGGGGACGAATGGTGCTAATAAAAATAAGCATTTGCCTAGCGCCCGGCATAGCACGTGTCTGCCGCCCTCAGAGTCACTCCGGCCCCACAGCTCCCGATCTGGGTCATGGTGTAGCCTGCCGTCCCCCTTGTCTGCCCTGACGCCTGGGGATCCGCCGACCGCCCATATCTGGGAGGCCAGTGTGTGATTCCCCGTGGGCGCCGTAACAAAGTTCCATAGACTCGGTGGCTTCGAGCGGCAGAAGTGTGTCCGCTCCCAGCTCTGGAGGTTAGCGGTCCACGGCGAAGGTGTCGGCAGGGCCGCGCTCCCTCTGAAGGCCCGGGGGAGGGTCCTTCCAGCCTCTTCCAGCTTCTAGTGGGTCCAGTGCTCGCCAGCTGTGGCCGCATCGCTGCGGCCCCGGGCTCCGTCTTCACTCGGCCGTCCCCTCTCTGTCCCCCCGTGTCCTCTCCTCTTCTTACAAGGACACTCGTCGTTGGACTTAGGGACCACTCAGGTAATTCAAGATCGTCACATCTCTAGGTCCTCGGTTTAGTCACATCTACAAAGACCCATTTTCCAAATGAAGTCATGGTCACGGCAGCTCAGAGGACATCATTCTTGGGGAGCCGCTGTTCAGCCCACGGTGGCCATTGACTTCCAGTTCCGGAACGTCATCGGAACCCGTCCGTCACCTCCTCCCCATTCCAGGGAGACCAGTTCAGAGCTTGTCATTTCCCGTCTGAGCCTCTCAGAGCTGGTCACTTTGTCGCCCGGCCTCTGACCTCTCTACTTCCAAGTCACCTTCCCCGTTGGAAGCTGTGTTTCCAGCATGGTGGTCACTGAGCACATGCGACGACTAAGCCCTTGCTCTAAGACGTGCTCTAAGTATAAAGCACACTCTGGATTTCATGGCTTAGCATGAAAAAAAAAAAGAATGCAAAATACCCAATAATATTTTATGTATTGATCACATACTGAATTTCACCTGTTTCTTTTTACCCTTTTTAACCGGAAAATTTAGAATTACACCTGTGGCTTGCCCGACACATCTTGGACAGCGCGGGTCTGACGAGCATCAC
Source organism: Pteropus vampyrus (assembly GCF_000151845.1). Classification (NCBI taxonomy): domain Eukaryota; kingdom Metazoa; phylum Chordata; class Mammalia; order Chiroptera; family Pteropodidae; genus Pteropus; species Pteropus vampyrus. The sequence continues at coordinate 302,716 of NW_011889211.1, read as the reverse complement.
TCGCCGACGGTCTGTCGGTCCGTATCACTCCTTTATACCTGTATAATACACCACACCCCAAAAGCGGTGGTTTAAAATGACCATCTCCCCTGTTTTTGTGGGTTGGCTCAGAGGCGCCCCTGCTGGTTTCATGGGACTTCACACAGCGTCCGCACTGAGCCGCACAACCTGCCAGGCTGAGACGTCAGAGACAGCCTCACACCCGGGTCTGCTGGGCAGCTGGCGCTGGCCTCGGGCCACCTCCGTGTGACCTCCCATCCTCCAGCTGGTTTCACTGGCTGCCCTGTGTGGCGATGGTCAGTAGCTTTCTCAGAGGACAGGAAGCTGCGGCCTCCTGAGGCCTAAGCTCCAATCCGAGGTCCGTTCCACCGGACCCTGTTGGTTAAAGCGAGTCACATGTCCAGCCCGGATTCCGGGGAGGGGAGAAAATGACTCCGCCACCGCAGAAGGGGCACTCGTGCTGGGAGGGGAGGGACCGTGGCCGGTGAACAACCGATCACCTGGTCCTTCGTGCTCCCTCTCCTCACGGGATCCGGCCCACGCCCCCTACATGGCAATCGAGCCCCAGCTGACCACACCCGGGCCACCTTCGGCCAACATGTGCCCTGGCCTGTCTCCCCCAGAACCGTAAAGGGCCATCTGGTCAACTCCTCTCATGGGGATTGGCCCGGTCTCTTCCAGGGCCGCTGCAGGGGACGGTTGGTCAGTGCTGCCGCTCCCCAAGTTTCAGACAGCTTCAGTCCCTTCTGCATCCGCTCCAGAGTAAACACGGTGGCCGACGGGGGTCCCGGGCCCGGCGAAGCGGGAGCGAGGGGCCCGTTCGCTGGCTGCAAAGAAGCACAAAGGCCCAATGTTCTGTCTCTGGTTGGAAGCACGTTCCCGGATTTTCCCCTTCGAGTCACTCGATCGACACGCCACAGGCACAGCTCCTGCTTTATTTTCTCAGGTGTCACGTAAACCCGTCAGGCTCTCGTGAGAAGGCAGCTGGCCGCGCAGCCTGGGAACGGCACCCGCCCGGCCTCGCTCGCACACAGGGCTTTTCATGAGCGCGTCAGGGTTGTTGACATGGCGTTTGGACAGACCGGCCATCGAATGCCTCCAACCTCAAAACACTCAAAAAGTCACCTCTTTATTTTGGATCAAGGGGTCTGGGCAAAGGAGGGGCTGAGCCGAGCTTTCAAGATGTTAAGAGCACGCAGGCAGGATGTGGGGGTTCAATCTTCCAGGCGGGGCGGGGGGAGGGGGCGACGCACAGGAGAAGCAGTGTGATGGTGTGGGCAGGGCTGGGGGGAGGGGGCTGGGGGCCTGGAGGCCGGGTGTGGGGCACGGGAGGCAGGATGGCACAAGGGGGGTCGAGCTTCCGGAATCAGGCAGAGTCACTCATTCCCTGGACCAGAGGGTCCGTGTTCTGATCACCTCTATTCACCCCTCTGGCCCCCCGCCCTAAAGAGGACGAGATGGCTGAACACGCAGCACCCAACACTGGACCGGTGAGGTCGGCAGCAGTTAGGAGTCCCGGAGACTCACAGCCTGGGGGAGGAGGACGCCACACACCACTCACGCCCACGCAGGGCGGTGGCGCTCAGGAGCAGAGTGGACCAGCGGGGCCGCAGGAGGCGGGGTTTACACCAACAAGGGGGCGGTTCCCACGGGAGGGTGTGATGGCTTGTTGGGATAATTCCATAGGCTGGCAGGGCGGCGAACCCCGGAGCTTGAGGGCCGGGTTGCTGGGTGGGGAGTATATTTGGTGACATTAGGGACACCCGCGGTCAGGCCTTTGGGGCTCAGAGATGTCACACCAACATCTTTAGGTCTCATGACAGTCAGCAAACTTTTTCAGTAAAATGCCAGTTAATAAATACTTTCGACTTTGAGAGCCAAGAGGCAAAGTTGAGGATATTATGTAGTTTTTTATATAATAAGAGAACAAATTTCACACATTTTTTATAGATAAATTTTTAAAATATAATCATGATAATCATAGTAATAATTGGCTACGTGTTTTATCATACAAGTGTACTAACGAGAAGAATGGAATGCTTTGGGGGGGCTTGATAACATTTTGCAGAATTGAAGTTCAAAATTAGTAATCTTGATCACTGCAGATGGATGCGGACTGATAGCAAATGCTCATCTGTAAAATGCATCCTTAGCTCACAGTCATACAGACACAGGCAGCGGGGCAGGCTGGATTCGGCCTGTGGGATGTGGTTTGCTGACCTCATGTTTAGACGAACCTTTACACCGTGCCCGGTGCTGCATTAGACTTCGGATGAGGGAGGCAATAGCTGTGTTCTCAGGAAGTTCAGTCTGTGTATTGGGAGAGACTCATAAGTAAAGAGCAGGGACAAATCAATGTGATT
>NW_011889211.1:258783-298923 GCF_000151845.1 Pteropus vampyrus | reverse complement strand
CAAGCCCTTGGTCAATATTTGCCGAAGGAATGCTTTTTCCATGCTTTTTCCGCTTACCTGCCTCGAGGTGGGGGCTGGGCGGGAGGGTGTCAGGTTCTCCGCCGGCACCATGGTTCTTTGGGATCAAGGGAGTTCAAGGGCAGGAATGTGAGGCGCCCAGAGCCCCTCCCGCCCAGCCTGTCCACAATGCTGCTTTTCACGCCGTCGCGGATGCAGCCGTGTGCCAGCCCTCGGGAGCGGCGGAGCCGAGCCTTCCCACACGGCGAGGCCCACAGTGGAGCCTTGTTCTCCCCAGTCCTCTGCCTGAACCCCACTGTCTGGGTGAACCCTCCACCCACCCACCCCGGGGCCTGGCTCGAGTCTGTCGCAGAGACTTCCATGCCCGCCTGTGCCTTCTGTCTTGTGGCAGATTCGTGGCAAGTGATGTGTGGCTGGGAGCAGCTGCGTTATCACAGCCTCCCAGGAGAAAGAGCCCTGTTTCCACTGAGGTGCCAGCCCTGTCTGCTCCCCTCACCCCGCACCAGTTATACCCCGTTACCTTAAGAGCCTGTTATATATTCTGCCTTCCCACATGCCCTTTCATCCTGGAGAAGTCTGACTCAGCTCTTGAAATTGGGCTAAGGAGCCACCTCCTCCAGGAAGTTGGCCCTGAATGCCTCCCACTCATCTGCGTGAAATGCCTCTTCTCTGATGTCCGAGGGCTTGCACTTGTCTATTTGTTCGTGTCCCACTGGATTATGAGTTCCCCGGGACAGAGCCTGGGAGCTCCAGCACCTCGGGAGGTGACCAGGGTATAGTGGGCATGCAATAATTGCTTATGAATGCAAGAATGAATGAATGAATGAATGATGCTCTTGTAGCAGCCCTGTTGGCATAATCTTTTGGAGCCTCAGTTTGCCCGTGTCTTCTCTGAGGGCTGGCCTTTTTCTGAAATTCTATAGTGCGGTGGCTTCTAGCCCGGGCGATGTTTTTACTCCCCAGGGGACATGTTGTCAATGCCTGGAGACATTTTTGTTTGTCACAACTTGGGCAGGGGCCAGGAGCCCTGCTAAACACCCTCCAATGCACCAGATAAGCCCCCGCCACAAAAGATGTTCCGGCCCCAATGTCAGGGGTGCCGAGGTCGAGAAAGCCTCCTAGCCATTCTGTGAAGTTGTCCTTTTAGTTCTGAGGTCCTCAGGTGAGATCGGTGCCAGGAAGTAGATGATGTCACCGCGTTCCGGGCGTGGGGAGGAAGGCAGCAAGGGAGGGGCGATCGCTCCTTTTGCACATGGCCGACTTATTCTCCGTGTGGATGACATTTCCACGTGAGCGAGCTGTATGATCCAGGCCTCCCCGACGTATTCCCCAGGGTCGCTGTATCGGTCACACAGGCTGTATAACAAACCGTTCCAAAATGTTTGAAACAATAGCCACTTGTTATCCCTCACGGTTCTGTCGGTCAGCTGGGTGGTTCTGGGCCGGGCTTAGCTGACTTCTGTGTACCCGTGGGCAGCTGGTGAGTCAGCGGGCGGCTGGCCGATTGAAGTTGGCCACAGCTGGGATGACTCGACCCAGTTCCAAATGGCCTTTCCTCCTCCAGCAGGCTAATGCCATCACTGCCACCATAGCCTATTGATCTAGACGAGTCACATGGCTGAGCTCAAATCAAAGAGAGTGGAAATAAGGCGCCACCTTTTGAGGGGGGAAACTGCAAAATCACTTTGCCGAGGGGAGCGGTTAGGGAGTGGTAGAGAATCGGGGTCGTTTTTGAAATTAGCCTGCCATAGTCAATCAAGGACAGCCTGTCGTCTGTCCCCCCCCCTACACCCGACTTTTCCAGAGCTACTCACAGCCTCGGAATGAGCTGAGCCACCCTAGAAAGTGGCATTTACATTTCTTCAAGCCTTTGATGTATTCTGTGAAATGATGACTAGTATACATCTGACCGCCATATCGACATCTGACTCCCTCCTTCCCCAGATGAAGACTCACCCAAACACACACACGCACACGCACACACGCACATGCACGCATGCACATGCATGCACGCACGCACGCACACACGCACGTACGCACATACCCACTAGACATCTCCACCTGCCTGGCTGGACATAACTCAACTTCAAGTTCAGTCCATGGCATCACCAACTACTTACCGAAGCTAAAAATGTCAGAATTATCCCAAACCGGTCCCTCTCCCGTCGCCCCCACAGCCAGCCAATATCCACACTCTGCCCGTCTTCTTTCCTAGATATTTTTCGAACCTCCTTTCTAACACTGCCCAAATTCGGAAACTCTTAATCTCTTGGTTGAAGTGACCCCCTAATTGTGTCCCCACCCCCAGTCTTGTCTCCTTCCTTCCAGACCCTCCATTAAATCAGTAAGTCTATCTTCGATGCCACAGACGTGTCTGAAACACACTTGACAATATTGCTTGGTAAGAGGGGAAGACGCCTATGCTGTTCGGTGGCATTACAGCGAAGACTATCTGGGATCTGCCCTGCAAGTCACCTCTTCTGTCCATGGGTGTCCCCAGGGTGCACACACATAGATGATATTGGAGAAGGAATTAACATCGACTTTGTTAGCCGGATCAGGGCTCATGACCCCATCAGTGGCTTCTCCTCCCGCAGAGGGTGGGACGGGAGGCGGGCCGGTGCTCAGAGAGGACCTGCAGGCTCCTCCTTCTCTAGCTCATTCTCCTGCTTAAAACTCTCCGCAGCTCCCTCTTCCACATGCAGAATAAGGTCCTAATCCTGAAGCCGTCTGTGCAAGTGACCTTTGCTGCATAACAAACCACTCCAGAGCGAGTGGTTCATAGAACTAAAGGGAGCGTAGCTCATCTCTGCTCCGTGGTGTCAGGGGCTCCAGCTGGGAGGACTTGAAGGTCAGAGGCGACTTGATGGCTCAGGTCTGAAGTAACACGAAGTCTTGCTCGCCCACATGTCTGTGAGTTGAGGATGCTTTGTGGCTGCAACTTCATCTGGGCCTGTCAGCCGCAAACACTCACGTGTGGCCTCTCCGTGTGGCTGCTTGGGCCTCTTGATAGCATGGTAGCTGGTTTCCAAGAGCAAGCATCTAAAGAGGACCGAGTGGAAGCCACATCCTTTTCTGATCTAGCCTCAGAAGTAGCATAGTATCTCTTCCAGGAGTACTGGAGCTTCTAAATTTTAGCTGGGTATATGGCCATCTGAAATAAAGACTATGTTTCTCAGCATCCCTTGCAGCTATGTGTAGCCATGTGATTGAGTAAGAGCCAATGAGAATCAAGCAGAAGAATTATGAGTAATTCTGGGAAAGTATCTTTTTAAAATTAATTAATTAATTAATTATTTTATGGTGACATTGGTGAACGAAATCCAATAAGTTCCAGCTGTACATTTTAGCAGTAAGGCATATATATATTTACACTCTGTGTTCACCTCCCATAGTTAGATTTCTTCCTGTCACCATATGTTTGACCCCCCCTTACCCTGCATACCTCCCCTCCTCCCCTCCTCCCTACCCTCTGGTAACCATTAGTCTATTGTCCATGTCCATGAGTCTCTGTTTGTTTGTCCTGTTCATTTATTGCTTTTAGGTTTATATCCCAAATATAAGTGATACCATGTGATTTTCGACTTTTTCTGTCTGGCTCATTTCGCTTAGCGTGATTATCTCGAGGTCCATCCATGTTGTTGCAAATGGCAGTATTTCATCTCTCCTTATGGCTGAGTAATATTCTATTACATATATGTACCATGGCTTCTTTAGCCAATTATCTATCGAAGGACACTCCGGTTGCTTCCATGTCCTGGCCACCGTGAATAATGAACATCGGTGTGCAAATATCTTTTGGGATATGAGTTTTCAAGTCTTTGGAGTAAATACCAGTGGAGGGATTGCTGGATCGTATGGTAGATCAAGTCTTAGTTTTATGAGGAGTCTCCATACTGTTTTCCATAGTGGCTGTACCAATTTGCAGTCCCTCCAGCCATGTATGAAGGTTCCTTTTTCTCCACATCCTCTCCAACATTTGTTATTACTTATCCTGTTGATGATAGCTATTCTAACAGGTGTAAGATGGTATCTCATTGTGGTTTTGATTTGCATTTCCCTAATAGCTAGCGATGTTGAGCATCTTTTCAAATATTTGTTGGCCATTTGTATGTCTTCTAGGGAGAAGTGTCTGTTAAGGTGCTCTGTCCATTTTTTTGATTGGATCATTGGTGTTTTTGTTATTGAGTTGTATGAGTTCTTTGTATATTTTGGGTATTAGGCCTTTATCGGAGGCGTTGCTTGCAAATATATTTTCCCATTCGGATGGTTGTCTCTTTACCTTGTTGATGGTTTCTTTTGCTGTGCAGAAGCTTTTTAGTTTGATGAAGTCCCATTCATTTATTTTTGCTTTTTCTTCCCTTGCCTTTGAGGTCAAAGTCATAAAATCCTCTTTAAGTCCAAGATCCTTGAGTTTAGTTCCTTTGTTTTCTTCTATGCATTTTATTGTTTCAGGTGGAAAGTATCTTTAAAGAGGTAGGGCACTCTGATATTTGTCCTTTCCTTCTTCCTGGCTGGAATGAGGATTTGATGGCTGAAGCTTAAGCAGTCATTTTGAATCTTGAAGAAGAAGTCCAGTGTACAGAATGACAGAGAAATAAGATAGAAGGGGTCTGGGTTTTTGACATCAAGAGGTACCTTAGCAATCAATCCCAGATTGCCTGCATATTTCTATTAAATGGAAGAGAAGTAAATGTTTATGTTATTTAAGCATTATTATCTGGAAATTCTTTAATATGTATATCTTTATGTTATTTAAGCATTATTATCTGGAAATTCTTTAATATGTATATCTTAGAATGTAAAATTTGCGAGCTACCAGGGTAAATTCTCTTTCATCTTACTGTTATGAACCTGGCTTAGAAGTGCATGCTTTAGAATTTGCACTTGGTGATGCGGCTTCTGTGAAAACGAACAAACAAACAAACAAACAAACAAACAAACAACTCCATTTTCTGGATGCCCTTATTAAACAGCTTGTCAGAGCTACCCTAGAAGAGGACAGGGTGGGTGCTCGGGGCCCTGAGGAAGTCACCTCCTGGTCTGTGTTCTTCCTGTGGGATGAGGACGGAACAGCTGTGTCCTGGGCTGAAGCCCCACCTTCCTGGGGCTCTGCCCAGGTGGAGCTGGAGACGGCGGCCTCCGCCCCGCCAGACATGGAATGTCACCTTGTGTAAAGTGGCCCAGCACGGAACACACACCGCCTAGTGGAAAGTCCTCCTCTGGGCTGGCACCGGAAACCTGTTGACTTTCAGTGACCTTCCAATGCGGGCTGGCCGGCGCGGCTCCCAGCTCCTCCAAGTTCATTTCCATCCCCTCTGCCAACACAGCTTCCGCTAGCCTCTCCCCGACGCGTAACCGCCCGCAGGTCCAGGTCACTATCCCAGTTTGCCTCTCGGGCCCTGGGAGAACCCAGGGAAAGTCATCTTCTGGGTTCAACTTACTCTTGGGCTCAGCAGCCACGCGACCCTCTTGTCTACTTCACTGCTCTGCCCGCCTCCTTATTCTTTTTCATCTTCAAAGGAGAGGCAGGCGAATGAGGCCGCCCACGGCTAACTCCGCAAGGGATGTTAAGAGGCTCTCAGAACAGCAGATGCTGCGATTAAACTCAGTACCCACTTTCGACCAAACTGCGCCATTTCAGAAGCATTTCTTCTTGCTCACCTTCTCCCTTTTGCTGTCTCCCATCCGCCGTCCACCTGCCCCTGTCACGTGGAGAAATGTTTAGACAAACGTCGGTCTGGGCTGGAATTTGGGATCTGAGGCTCATCCACTTCATCTTTGAATTCTTTCTTAACCTGCCCACCCAACCCCAGAAAAATAGGTCCAGTGAGAGAAAAACGTGGCTTTGTTCTTTCTCTGAAGCATTGTGCTTGTTTCAAAGGAAATAAAAGGCGACCTCCCTAATGAAAATCAGAAAGATTCATGCAAAACAAGAATTTCACGCCATCAATATTCGGCTTTGGATGTCATCCTTGTCACTTGGAGATTTCAATGGTCCGTTTGAACTGAAGCTGGCGTACATTTTTAGAAACATTTAAAGCTTTGTTTTGTTTTATTTTTTTCCTCTCTCAGTGGGCTTAAACTTCTTAAGCAATAATGAGTCCAACTTGGGCAGCCAGTGTTTACGAAGTTCAAATGAGCATTCTCTCTATAGTAGCTCTAAATAAAACCCTCTTGATCTTTTGAAGCCATTGAAGGGGACTTAAAGGGACGTTTTCATCGTGAAATTACTTGAAAGGGGAAGCAAATTCCCCAGTGAGTAATTGTCTGACATTGCTCTTTTTTATTTCAGGCATGTGTATTTGCATGTGGCCAGCTAATACAGCAGCCACTAGCTACACGTGGCTCTTTACATTTAAAGGAAATAAAATTTTAAAACTTAAGTGCCTCAGTTGCCCTGGCCACATGCCAAGTACTTGATAGCCACAGATGACAAGCGGCTAGCATACCGGACTGCACAAATGTAGGACATTTCCATCACTGCGGAAAGTCCTGTGGGTCAACCCTGGTGTGCAGACATCCTGCCCATAAGCGTTTCCACCCAATTATTGGATGCTAATTGCATTTTTCCAGAACCTTCCACTCAGGATGAGTTAAAGCCCTTACCTGGTAGGCTCTGGAGGTTCATGCAGTTTGGAGCACCGAAGAGGGCTGTAAGGGAATTTGGTGTCGTCCCGCTGGCAGATGGAATGAGACGCAGGGGCGTGGCTCCAGCGGGCGGTCACCCAGCCTAACCCGTCTGGTTAGCAGAATGTTTACCAGCCCGCGACTGACTCACGGCAACCACCAAGGTGGCTACGGAAATCAGGTTAGGTGAAAGGTGTCTAGAAATCGCCTTTCACCAGAAATCAAGCAATCAGAAAAGAATCAATCTTACTACGTAAAAAGTTCGCTGAGTGAAATCTTGTAAACGTGCTAGTTGTACTGAATATCAAATTCCATCCCATCTTTTCTCCTTGTTCATGGTTTATTTCTTACTTAACCTTTTAGCTGGGGCCCTTTGTCCAGGGCTCGGTGGGTGTCTGACAGTCCTGCCCACCGATGGGTGTGGAAGGGGGACTTCAGTGCCCCCCGCCCCGAGTCTGGGAGTCCGGCCGCCTGGCGAGCACAGAGGCCTGCAGAGGGAGAGCGGGAGGGGCAAGCGACCTGCGTTCCAGTTGGCTTCAAAACAAAGAAAAGGTGAAACTTGAAGCGTTTGGGGTCTGGGATCTGGGGGCATGAGGAGGTGCAGGCTTCGCCTGTCGCCAGCCGTACCACTGAGGGTGCCATGTAGCCCAATTTCCTCATCTAAGGTGGGAAGACAACACCATCCCTCCCATCGAGTGGTTCTGAGGGCGAAATGAGGAAAAGCACAGAAACCCCTTCGCGTGGTGCCAGGCGCGTGTCCACTTACGGCCTGTGCCGTCTCTTGTCGGATTTCCTGCGGATGAGGTCGGCTCAGGGACGCCTGTCTTCTGCGTGGCCTCCTGGGATGGGGGCAAATTTAATTAATCAGGCAGAGTTTACGTGGGAGAAGCGATCCTCAAGAAGAGGTGTGGTTATACCATTTTTTTTAGAGATGAAAATGCCAGCTCTCTATAAACACATGAAAAATTGGCCCATCCTGGGAGCAGTAAAAAGCTGTTCAAAACGAGGAGATGCATGTTGTTTGTCAATTTGGCAAAATCGACTTTGGAATTCGAAAGCCCAGATTTGGTACAGGAAATGGGCCCCTTGTCTACACAATGGGAGGAAAAGGTAGATGCTTCTAGACCATTTGGGAAAATAGCAAAACTTTGAAATGTTTCTACTCTTTGACGATCCGGTACCACTCTAGAAATGTGTTGTAAAGAAGGACCAGGAGGGGCACGAAGATTTATTTCTAAGAAGTTTCCAAGATGAGGGAAGCGACCTAACGTGTACCGCCATGTACGATCAGTTGCGTACATTATGGCCCGTCCTCATGGCGGACGGTGTCATACAAACTAAAAAAACAAATCAGTAAGGAAAAATGTGCCCAGTAGCGCGAGAAAGATAGCGAATTACATGCGATTTGAATCTTATCCAACAATTTATGTCCTTAAGAAACTATTATAAAAGTACTTCCACCTTCATAATAATTTCAAAATAAATAAATGCCAAAGGACCTCCTTCCATTTGTCCTAATGACAAAAAAGCAAAGACAGGACAATTCTGCAAGGTCACCGAGGCATAGAGACATTGGTTCTTGAGGAACTACAAATGGTTTTTGAAAATAAAAATGAAACCTGTTTTTACTGGAAAGAAAACTCCTTCCTCGTTTACGTATTACATGTAACATTAAAGGGGAAAAAAATCTGTGGAGTCTCTTTCAAGATCTGCGTCCCAAGAAAAAGTCTGCAAATGACATAAAAAATGGAATGATGCACACCAATATTTTAATCATGAATATCTCTGGAAAATAATTTGGGTAACTTATTTTCTTTTTCCTGCCCTTCTATATTTTTCAATGTATTATTTCCATGTGTCACTTTCACAATCGAAGAAAACCCAATAGCAATTTTGTCTCTGTTTTTAAAGGCTCAAATGGCCTGTAACATTATAAATCCAAACTTTTTGAACAAAAATATGAAATCTTTTAACCCAAACAAGTGTTTTCCTTCAAAGTAATGACCTTGGATCATTTTATGCTTATTCTAGCAATGGCACTGCTATTAATATTATCTTTATAAATTCCTTTTCAAGGCAGCCTGTAAATTACACATGAAAATCAATCTTATTGAGCTATACCTGTTTTAATAATGGCATCATTAAGAAGATAAATTACCATACTTATGTACTACGCCGAGCTCTGAATTACTTTGGGCTGTTTACAAAATCTGAGTCCACCTTCAAAAAGGTTGAAGATTTTTCCTGAGAAAAGAAAAAAGATTTTGAACATTTCTCAAAAAAAAAAAAAAAAAAAAGATGCGTGCCAAACATGTTTCCTTTTTTGCCCTTACCCCTTCACCCCTTTAATGTCTGTGGATAACATAGCCTTGTAAGAATATGCCAAAATATCCACAGGCCCCCTTTACCAGAAGTAACGTGTTTTTTCGTGAAGTCTTCACTGCAAAGTTGAAATATCTTCCCTCTGGTCAAAAGTTCCAGGTGAATTCTCCATCTGCATTCACCTCTCCGGAGTCTGCCAAATGAAATCCCAAATGAGCTGCTTTGGGTGGCTTGAGCAAGAGAGCTCAAGTAATGGAGATCTTTTTCTGCATGCACACATGCGTACACACGCGCACACGCGCACACACACACACACACACACACACACACACACACACAGAGTGGGATTCTGCCGGGGGCAGGCTGGGAATATCAGCTCTGAAGGGTCCCCAAATTACTTGGGTCCCTGGATGGAGGAAACAGATCTCTCACCTTGGGGCATTTGGTTTGGGTACTAGTAAATCATTTAATTTTTGTCCCAAAGGAATATTTATCGGTCAGTTTTGACCCGTCCAGTGGTAAAACATTCAGATTGTCCCTTAGTGCGAAAACCTGATCCCCACAGGGTTTGTGAGCTACTCAAAAACCCACTGAGAGACGATACGATCTGATAAGGGAATCTTATTTTCTTTTCCCTGGATTTTTGTCTTATTTTGACTTATTTTATCTAAAAACAACACGACAGTGACATTAATGTAGTAAAGCAACAATAATCTGCTCATCCTCTATATAGATAACTAGTTTTACTGTTTAACGTTTTCTTCCACTTCTTATGAAATGAAAGTGGACATAACATTTTGGGTTCACACGTTTTGACATTACCCGGTTCTTCCAAATGACTTCACACAGCTCCGTGACATTTCATCACATTGCTGGACCATGGAAACGTTGTCCTCTTGGCGAGCATGTGGGTGGCCTCCAAGTTTCGACTTTTATAGATAGTGTTGCTTTAAACATTTGTCTATTTATATATGTTGTTCCGTTAAAGACGTTGAGGGCGATTTTTATACACGAACCATCACCATTCAGAAGAAGGTCTGATTCTTGCCTGTGCGGTGTTGGGTTGGCAGGTGCATGAGGTCTATGTAGTGAATTTATTGTTTGTTTCCTTTATTTATTCATGAACTTGCAGTTCCATAATACACTTGGCTTTTATTAATTTGTCCCTATATTGGTGCTCGTTTTTATTCTATTCATTTATACTATTGCCATTTTGTTGATAGTTTATAAAGTCTTTCCTTTATTTAATCATAAACTATGACTTTTTAATAATAACCAATTCTTATCTCAATGAACATTTCGCTTTATACACCACATTATTAAATATTGATCCCTTACCTTTTAAGGAATTTGATTGAAAATCATTCTCTATTATGTTTTGCCTTTCTGTAGTTGTTTTTTGTATCCTTTGTAAACATTCATTGTGAGACCCTGTGCCTTTTAGTGGGCGAATGTGGACTCTTTACATTTATTGTTATAATTGTGTTGCTTTTCTTGTTGGTTCCTTGATTTTGTTGTACTTCTGCTTCTTCCAACTCACATTTCTAGGATGATTTTAATTTGTGAGTATTTTGTTTTCGACGATATAATAGTGTGTTTCAATGATAACTATCTGCATTTGCCATGACAAGCGAACTCTCTTTTCTAGTTTTCTGCTTTTCCCATGGCTGGTTTGAGATTTAGTTTTTTGGGGTTTGCTAAGTCTGTTATTACTCATCCATCTACCTCTTAGCTTCTCAAATTTGCTTGCTGTTCTCTCCTCTTTTCCTTGAAGGTTTTAGCTTTTAAAAAGCCAAAACCAAAACCAAAAAAAATAAAAAATAATAAATAAATAAATAAATAAAAAACCCTGCCTTTCTTGTTGTTTTAGTGAGGTTTTGGGAGGGAACAAAGTTAGATGCATATGGCAACCATTTTAACCCAAAAGTGTTCCACGCCAATTAACATTATTTATTTTGCCTAAAACATTCTGGTCTTCATAGATAGTTTCCCAACATGACAAGAGTTTTAGAAACCCTCTTCCCCGGTCTTTAGAGTTTCTGACGAAGCCTTCTCCCCTGATGTCTGATGCAGTGGTACTTGGGCAGTAAATTTGGTGACAGTCTGCCAGGCTGAGACCGTCCTTCTGACGCCGTCACATTTGAGTAACGACTTGGACCACGCTCTTGACCATCATTGCTTTAATATTTTGAGGATCAACTCCTGTTCTTGGTCGTCACAGCAGGGGAACCTCCAGAAATATCCAGCGTTAAGCATCTCCGAGAGAAATTCGGCCTCTCTCCTTGGGAGGTTGCGATTTTAACTTCGTCTTCTCTTCCCTTCTTCCCATCTGCGTTCATTTCTTCCTCACCCTTTGCTCATGCTTTCGGCATCTTCCGTTTTATTGCTTCTCCGTCTTGTTGGTCCCAGGTAGTCACTGATTTCTGAAACGATTCGAATTTCTTTGTTTGGGGAGATCTGTCCTGGTCCCCTCCTTGTCCCGCCATGGTTATGTCTTTGTTCACTGCAGTAGTGACAACTCTATGCTCTGGAGCTGGATTACGCAGGACCCACGAGGCATTTAGAACAGAGCCTGACACATAGTCAAGGTCCCGGAAGGGTTACGCTGTAATTCTTTCCTAAAACTGTTGGGCCTTGATGAGGAGAATCTCATTCACGGGGAGGGTTGGCCTCTGCATTTTCTGGGCCCTTTTCTTTCTTTCTTTTCTTTTTTCTTTTCTTAAAGGACCTTTTCATTAGAGCCAGCTTCTTCCCCTCCCCCCACGAGGTCAGATTGCCTTGCAATTATTGTGCTAACCCCACGAGACCACGTCCATCAGGCCTGCACTGGCCTCTCTCCGTGCTCATTCAGTGCAAGGTCATGGGCAGGGCTGGGGTCGGGAGAGGGTTGGCTGGGACGTCGAATGGCCGGATCCAGGCCGACTCTGCCACGCTGAGATCTGGAAAGCTGTGGGGCAGGTGGAGAGCCCCTCTCCTCTCTTGCTGGTGAAGGTTTGGAGCCTGCGATGTAGCAGGGAGAGGATTGTGAGCGGGATAATCCCGGATGTGGGGGGACAGCAGCTCCAAGGATCTGCAAAGCCATCATCTCGCGCCCCCCTATCCTCCCCGCCCCGACCTTTGTCAGGGAGACCACCTCCCAGGGGTGCCCTTCGGCCAAAGCCAGCATCGTTCTCTTCCCTCGGCTTACGTGGCTCACCCAAGAGAGTCCTGGTTCCTTTCCTTGCCCTTCCTGCCGCTATGGCATCGATTCTCAAAGCATGGTTCAGGGAACCCCAGAGGGAACCCCTTTTAGGGGTCCATGGCGCCCATTCTGTTTTTACAATAATACTAAGAGAATTGCCAATTTTGCTCTCATTCTCTCGTGAGCGTACAGCAGAGTTTTCCGGAGGCTCCACGACACGCTCACAGTTTTCTAAAAAGGCCGTTGGAGTCCTGCTTCCTCCTTCCCGCTTGCTGTCATTGTGTGGCGGGGTTCGCTTCACACACTTTAAGCAAAAGAACGCATCGCAGCAGATCGGAGGCGAAGCCGGGAGAAGGGTCCAGCTCTGTCTGGTGAAGCCAGACGTCAAAGAAATCTGCAAAATGTAAAACAGCGTGCTACGCCTCTCGCTCATTTTTTGTTTGTTTGTTTTGGAAAACAATGGTTCTGGAAAAAAAAAAAGTGCTATTCATGTCAATATAGAATAGATACATCATTGTTATTTTTAGACTTAATGCATAGATTAAGTTTTTTTTCCTCAGTTCTAATTTCTAACAGTAGATATCAGTGGATATAGTGTCTGCGCACAAAGCTCTTCGGGAATCCTCGTTAAGTTTTAAGGGTGTAAAGAGAACCTGTACACCCGTGTCCTGGGGCTTCCATAACAAATCGCCACATACCCGGTGATTTAAAACAACAGAAATTCATTTCTCACGGTCCTGGAGGCCACAAGTCTAAAATCAGTATCACCGGGTCAAAATCGAGGTGTCAGCAAAGCCACATTACTTCTTAAGGCTCCAGCAGAGAATCTTCCAGCTTCCGGTGGCCACCGGCATCCCTTGGCTTGTGGGCACATTTCTCTAGTCTCCGCCTCCGACTTCACATGGCTTCTCCTCTGTGCCGCCTGTGTCCGATCTCCCTCTGCCTTTCTCTTATGAGGACACTCGTCACTGAATTTAGACTAGTTACATTTGCAAAGACTCTTCTTCCTAATAAGGTCACCTCGCCAGGTCCCAGGGGTGTAGATGTCCACGTATCTTTGGCCGGGCCGCCATCAGCCCCCGACACCCCGCAGCCAACCGGTTCGAGAACCGCCACCCTCTGGTCTTCCTGCTACCGTCAGCCTCCCCCACTCCCTAATTCTCTTTTTAAAAAGACGGTCAGGGAGAAGTATCTCACACCCCCATGGGATCAATGAGCAAGAACTCACCTCTGGGCAGTTTTATACTTTCCCCAGGCCCCTGCAAAACAGGTGTGGTCTCGTCATCTATAACTCTGGCTTTCTTGGGACTTTTCTGAAAATAGTCTTTCTTCTCTTGTCCTCTCCCAAGCTGCAGTGGATAGAGAAGTGGGCAGAATACCGCCCCGCCCCAACCGCCCCACCCAGCCCCACTCCACCTGACCCCGCCCCGCCTCCCCGCCCCGCCCCCGCTCCGCCCCGCCCCACCCAGCCCCACTCCACCTGACCCCGCCCCGCCCCGCCCGACCCCGCCCCCCTCTGCCCCGCCCCGCCCCGTCTGTCTCCCGCTGGGGAGTCTGCTTCAGCTTCCTTGCTTCTAGACAACATCTGACTTTCTCTTACTAAAGAAAAAAGAAATGATGACCCAGAAGTTTCTCTAGGTATCAAACACTCTGTCCAAAGGCAGTTAGAATGGCTTAAATGAGAGCCGGTCGGAAACATATGGACTCCATTCTTTTAAAAATAAACAGGGGTTTTAGGAATGGTGGGTTGGAAAGAGACTGAGGGCAATGAGGCTCAGGTTTTTGCTGGGATGTCAATCAGGATTAGAACTAAATATTGCTGACCCCTTCCCCACTATTCCACGGGTAGTAGTCGATAGTCGATAGCTCAAAGTCTGGCATCAGCCTTCTTGGGTTCAAGTTCCAGTTCCGTCCTTTGCCAGCTGCGTGAGCTTGGAAAAATAACTGAATCTCTCTGGGTGTCATTTTCCTCGCTGATATTATGGATATCCATGTGGATATTACCTGCTTTGTGTCAGTCAGGAGGTGCTAGGTTATGCTGCAGTAGCAAATGACCCTAAAAAATATCATCCCCTTACAACAAAGGATTATTTCTCACTGTCACTCGACATCCTTCCAGGGAGGCAGGGAGTTTTGCTCGATTTCATCCTGGCTTTGAGACCAGGCTGATGGAACTTCAATCTGGAACATACCAGCTCCCTGATAAAGAGAAAAGATTATGAGCAAAACACATACCGTCTCTTAACGCTTTCATTCAGAAATGAAACACATTCCCAAAGCTCACATTTCATTGGCTGATGTGTGTCACAGGACTACATCTGAGTTTATCAGTGTGATAGTGTATTATTCTTCCATGGGAGGTAGGGGTGAGGAGGGGGGACGGAGGATTGGGCGGGGGCACATGTAGCTGGTCAGCCGTACATTCTTTCACCGACCTTATAAGCTGTTGTCGCGATCACATGCGCTAAGAACACATTGCACGTACAGCTCTCGGCCCAGTGCCTGGCATGTAATTAGTGCTCACCGAATAATATTACACGCAGATCGTGACATCACACCTGGCCCTGACCCCAGGTCAGTTTGCCCTCTATCACTGCCTGGCGCCCTACTTAGCTAGTTGAGGACTCTGTGTGTTTTCTTTCTTCTCATAGTAAGAAAAAAGCGAAGAGGGGGAAAAATGGTTAATTTGGCCAGCGGGGTGGCGTCCTACAGCTGTGGCAGTAAAAAGGGACTCTTACCAGATCTGCTTTTGTTGTTGTTTTAAAATAATCGAGGGCCTCCTGAATGAAGGTGAGGGGCTGGGTATTTATCTCCCTTTCCGGGTTCTGCATTTCTTTAAAAAACAGACTCCCCCCTTAATTCTCTGAGAACCACCACCCAGCATAGTATCAGGCACACAGCGGATGCTTGATCGGGGATTGGGGACGAATGAGTGAGTGAATGCGTGAACGAATGAATGAACGAATCCTAGGAGTTGGCTGGTAAATGTTGAACGGGCTCTCCTGAAAAAAAAAAATCCTTGGTTTGTAGCATTTGCCCATTTCTGTGGTGTAAAGATTCATCTTGATCTTCAGTCGCCGATGAGATGTCACTGAATGTGGCATTGGGCGAGGTACAGGATCGCCTCCAGGAAGCTGCACACCGTTCAGTCCCCTCCGTGACACCCCTGTCCTCTGTCAAGGAAGAAGGCACTCACTTCATCAAAGGCAATCCTTTCCATTTTTGAACTGCCCTCCTTCTCACCAAATTCTTGTATGAAACATAACTGCTTGGAGAAGTAGACTAGAATGAAGAAAGTTTGCAGATCGTTTCTGCCGTGTGACCTCGGAGAAGTCCTTTACCCTCTCTGCGCTCCAAGGCATGAGAATGTTGAGAACACGAATGTCGCTCAGGTTCAAGTTGACCCAGAGGGTAAACGGCAGCCTGCTGGGTGGTCTGCGGGGACGCCGCGTGGATTGGTCCAGACACTTGCCCGGCCTGGGCGAGGGAGGGCCACCTGGCCTGGCCCTTTCCCTCCTGACCACATCCATCGTCCCCAGCAACCAGACTGACAAACGTGCTTAGAAATCCTACAAAAATTCCAAAACAGCTCAGCCCGGAGACCGAGCAGCAGGTAACCAAGAAAAACAAAAGAGAAAAACAATAATCGCCTTATTCTGGAAAGTTCAAACGTGGGCCAGAGCCCATTCCTACGATTCTAGGGCAATGAAAGGAATGGAAAATTCCGCTCGCTCAGGTCCTTTCGCAAAAGCCCTCCCGGCTACGTTGTTGGCTCCAGGGGACCCTCGAGGGCTGCAGAACGCGTGTGGGAATCACAGGGCCTCACCGGCCTCCGAATCTCCAGACGCTACGGGTGACCGATGGCGGTTGGATTTCGCCCACGGCCTCTGCAGGGGCTGGACAGGCACGCCGGCTCTCCAGCCTGTCAGATGCTGGTGAAATGCAGCTGGCACCCTCCCGGGCTGTGAAGAGGACCCAGATCTCCCTGGGGCGGGGGTGGTCTGTCTGTAACCTAAGTGTCAAGTGCCAGGCTCCACTGGGGACAGCTGGGGCTTCTAGTCCCCACGGAGCGAGTGAGCTCCTAGGAGCTGTGGGCGCCCCAGCAACTTCTATTCGAGAGGCTTCTATGAGTTGCTTTCATCCTTGCCACAGACATCGGTCCCTGAACCGTGAGCTGCCCACAGGCCCCTTTCCCCCCTGCCGCTCTCAGGTGTCATCTGAGACCCCCCTCTCTCACCGCTCCCCCCGCCCCCATCCGGGGTGTCAGCAAACCTGGAAAATTCTCTTTGCCATCCACTTCATCTCCTGCTGCTACCGGGGTGCTCGCCGGTGGACGAGGGCAGGCCTCCTGCTCCACGGGGAACACCCAGCGAGGAAATGAGGGCTCTCACCAACCCGTGCCACACACGGGCGAAGCTACGATTTTTCACACAGAAAAGCTTTAGATGAACCGGCAAGTGCTAGATTTAGACCCTCAGCATCAAGCCCGTGAGATCTGAAAATGAGCTCACCAGTTCTTTCTCTCTGCCTGGAGATGCCCGCGAGCAGAAGCTTCCTCTCCTAGCTGTCTCCTGCAAGCGGCCACCATCACCCCGGGCAGCTGCGACGGCCTCCCACAGGTCTCCCCACTTTCCCCCTTGACCCCACAATCCATTCATTCTCCCTCCAACCACTAGAGTGATCTTCAAATGACATAAAGCAGAACAGAAAGGAGGCCAGGCGGCCAAGTGTCCCCTGGGGGGCACGGCCACCCAGATAAGGACCACGCTGGGTGAAATAGGGTCTTTCTATTCCTTTCTTCTCCTTCATCTGCTTCTTCAGAGCACTCGCTATAACCGGGGATTCTCTGCTTTAATGATTCGTCTTCTGTTTATCACCCGTGGAGCTTTCAAAACGTGGCGGCACATTCTTTGACACTCTGTCCCTCGTCCCTCCCCCGTCCCTTCAGATCCTTCTCCCTGTCCCGACCTTTCCCTCCTCTTAATAAGCACAGGGAGAAGCCGTGGGACAGAGCAGGCTGGAGACCATAAGGAAGGCTCAGTTCTTTCTCTATCTGCTCAGCCTCCTCCGGGGCTCTGTGCGCAGATGAGAGTAACAGGTCTCGAGCCTTCTAAAATTAACGAACCGATCTGCTTTGCCGCGTCCCCGTCTCAGACCAGAGTGTGTGTGGAATCCCCTGGGGGCCTGGGAGGATGCAACTTGCTGGCCCCCCACTTCCGATTCAGCAAGTCTGAGGTGGGGCCTGAGAAGATACTTTTCGATTCCATCCCCAGGAGCTGCTGCTGGGTGTGGACCACAGTCTGAGAACCACGCTGGTCCATCTTAACTCATGAGCACCGGAGGTTCGCCCTCTCGACCTTTCCTTAATCTCATTGGCTGGATTTTTTTTTAAAAGGCATTTTTAGGATAGAGGACTAGCAGCCTCGGGAACATAGCTGGAAGTGCCCGTGCTGATTCCTCCCCAGGAGTGAGCATGGAGAGGCTGCAGGATAGGGGCAGCCTGGTGGGGTCCCTGTCCCTGGTGCCAGAGGAAGTGCCACCCACAGCCTTGCCTCCTCGATGAGAGGTGCTCCCCAGGCTCCGCCTCCTCTTGCAAGGACTCATTAGTGGTACAGGGACGGGTCCCACCCGGCCCCAGCCCCGGGACACAGCCCAGCAAAACTGCATAGACGTGGGAGCCTGTACTAGGCTAATTATGCTGCCATTTGAAGGAACACACCCGTCCTTGCAAAGTGGAAAAATTATAGGTTACCAGACTGTCGGAGGTCGCTCGGGCGGGCCGTCGGCCCAGGCACGAGCGGCTTTTTAATTGGAAGCGTTTCCGTGCTGCTTCGCTGGGTCTGCGGGTCTCTTTCAGAGAGGTCACGCCACTCTGCGGGGACACGGGCGCCCCCCAGAGAGGCGGGGCTGGGAATAAAGTGGGCTTGTCTCGGCCTGCAGGCAGCAGCCGAGGTCAGGGCACGGGAGAATAATGAGCTCTTCCAGGAGCCGTGTTTGCTTTCATTCGTAACCCCAAAGCTAGTCGTCAGAAATGAAGTCCGGGTTTGTTTTTCTTTATGTATGTTTGAATTTACACCTTAAGTCTTGGGGAACTGGGTCAACCCGACTCCGCATATGCTTACCCCTCCGATGAATAAAGCCGTTATTTCCATCCTTCCCCACTTAACTCCAGAAAGGAATGACAGCTCACGACAAAGAATATCATGAAAGACTGAAATAAAAAAAAACTTCAGTATAACAGAAGCAGCAAGGTAGGTCCAGTGAAAGCGGGAGGAACTATGCCAATCACAGATGACTAGTTTCTGTGATGAAGCCTATGATTGAGCTCTGAGCTTCCTGGTAGCCAGGTCAAAAAGGGAAACACAGGAAGTCTCATCTCTCTCATTATAGAAAGAAGGAAATAGCAATCCTTTAGTTTATTTCTGATACCAAGGTCTAAAATAAATTTCTTACGTGGGGCTTTATATAAGGGGTATCGAGTTACAGTGCTTTTGACAACGATTGTAGAGCAAACGCAAATGTAGAATTCCCACAATGGTTTCTTGAAATAATCTCGGTTGCAAGCCAATTCAGCGAAGGTCATTCTTCAAGGAGCTAATCTGACATGGCTCACTCGTGAAGACTCCTTTGATCTTAAGATGGACCTTTTTTGAGGAAAGGAGGAATAATAGCAAGAATACTCCAGCAAACTGTGCTACTTGGCTATTCTAGTTGCGAAGAAGAGAGACCCACCCTGGCTTGGTCCAGCGACGGAGCGTTCCAAGGCTGCGATACATGTTTAATGCCCTCCGAATGCTTTTCACCACGATTAGAATAAATCCCACGAGGCCCTACGTGATTGGGCCCTGTCGGGGCAGTTCCCGCCTCGGGGCCTTTGCGGTCGCTGTCCCGCCACACACGACCCCCATCCCGCAGTTCTTCGTGTGCGAGGCTCCTACTCGTTCTTTAAATCTGTGTCCCAATGACCCTCCTGAGAGAGACGTTCCCTGACCACCTCACCGATTTAGCCCTTCTCGCCTTCAGCTCGCTCTGTCGTGTGACTGTTCATTTTGTCTTCTTCGCAGTCGTCGCTCTGAAACGATCTCGTTTACTTGCTTATTTTCTGCCTCGACTCCTCATGAGACCAGGTGTCATGTCTCTTACTCGCTCCTGAATCCCCGGCGTCTTAAACAGTGCTAGGCCGTCGGAACATGCCTACAAAGCATGGGTCGAGTGAATGCGTAAACAGACATGCCGTGGATATTCGGCAGCCAGCAAACGCCAGGACCGCGAGCCCCGGTCGGGGCTGTCGCGTGCCTCTGTAGGCGCTGTACGCTGCACGGGTGCAGGAGGCGCTCTCTCTTTTTGTGTGGCCCTCCCCTCCCCAAGACACACGCCGAGGAGCTGCGTGCAGCAACCGTGCGCGTGGGTCCTCTTGCAGGCGGGAATTGGAAAGCCCTAATTCCCAAGAGGGCACGAAGACACACACACCGCCCCCCCCGCCATGGGACCTGAGCGGCTTCCCTCCCGGGCACGCCCGCGGGCAGGACTCGGACACTCTGAGCTTCAGCTCTTGTCTGCGTGTCTTCTCGCGTCTCCTGTCTGTATCCCTCAGACCCCCTTGACGTCTCTTCAGATTGTCTTGCTACGGCTCTGTCCTGCTCATGGCTTGCCACCGCCCCTCCTGCTCCCGCCTCCTGTCCACCTCGTGCCTGTCGATCGATCTCATCAGTCACCTGGCTCCCCTCTACATTCCCAATCCAGATTCCCCAGAGGGAAAATCTTATTGGTCTCATTTATCCCGTTTGGATAGAATCTTCATGCTAAGCTTCCCCATTGGTTTGGCCACTGACATTCAGCTGCCACCTCTGTCCAATCAGCTGCACCCATGAGACAAAAGGTCTATGCACAGAATGGGTCTTGCCCTGGAAGAGACCGCCCCCTCCTTGAATCGTGGAGCACGCCATCAACTTGGCCAGCCCCAACTTCACCTCTCTAAGGAGAGCCTTGTAAGGACAGACAACAGAGCCATTTGAAAACCAAAAGGACTAGGGCCAGGGTTCCTATCCTATTGTGAAAACCAAGCCAGGAAATCAGACTTCTTACCAACGTTACAAATAAACAGAGCTATGAATTGTCACAAAAATGCAGCTTTGGATGAATTGGCAAATGCTGGATCTAGACCCTCAGCATCAAGCCCATGGGAATTTGTTTCCAAGTTTTCTCAGAAGGAGATTCTTGAAATGAACCTACAGTTTATTCTCTTCTTCCCAGGAGACTCCAGTGAATAGAAGCTGCTTCTAGTCCTCTTGGTAGCAAGGAAGCTATGCTCTCTCACTGTGAGCCTCACTTGTCCCATTTTTCAGATGAGCACAGGCACCCTTGGGCCCCTTCAGCAAAGCTCCAAGGCCGTGAGCAGATATCTTAGTGACTGCCAGGGACAAATGCTCCTGAGAACCTTTAGTCTTTCCTGTTGTGTCATGGTTCTCAAAAGTGGAATCTTGAAGTCAAGCCTCATGGCCAGTGGCTGTTCAGAATGAAGACTTTCTTTCCGATTCCCCAGTTTAAGCTTGAGAAAAAGGAAGTCCAGAGAGGTTAAATGACTGGCCAGGGTCACTCAGCATCCACGTGGAAGCCCCCATCTCTCCCCTCTTCGACGAGTGCCCTTTCCATGACATCAGGTTGTCTTTCTCGGGTAAGCTTCCCTGAGCCCTGCCTCTAATGTCTCAAAGATAGAATGATCTTGCTCATCTTCGCATGGCATTGGCTTCTAAATGGTGGTGATTAAGGTTGGTTAAAATGAAACCTATCAGGCTATTAGCTTCTTAAAGCATTTCAATGACCGCACATCCCCCGTCTCGAGGCCTCTGCACTTGCTGTGCCTTCTGCCTGGAATGCTCGTCCCCCAGACAATCCCTTGTTTCTCTGACTTTATTTTTCTGTGCAAATGTCCTCTCCTTAAAGGGTCTTTCTTTAACCTGCTTATTCCAGAGTCACCCATCATGTTCCCTCCTTCGCCCTGTTAAGCTTTGCCTGTCGGCAGCCGCCACTACCCGATGTTGTCATAGATATTGGTTTATTCATTTTCTGTCTTGTCCACTGGGCTTGTCAGCTCCACGAGAGCATCGGGGACATGATTTAATTCTCTTCTGTGTTCCCAGAACCTTGACCAATGCCTGGCACAGAAGTTAATAAGTATTTATTGAATGAAAGGATGCCTCATCGATATTTATTTCTTCGCTTGGACTTTCTGTTGGCGTAAAGAGAAGGGCGCCTGCTGGAACATCCGGCGATAAGGCTATGCAGGGTGACTGACTTGTCCCAGCTTGCTAGGACTTTCCCAGGCTTGGCACTGCAAGCCCAGTGTCCTCGGTCTCCAGCAAACAGGGAAAGTTGGCCACCTAGAGCTGTGGTTCCATTAGCCCCGTCGTCCACGCTGTCAGTAATTGCAGCCAGCCCTGAGCCAGCCCTCGCCGAGTGCCAGATGTTGCTCTAAGCGCTCTGCAAATCGCCTCCTTAAATCCTCACGATCGTCTCATTTGGCAGATGTGGTAACGGAGGCAGAAGGAGTTAGGCAGTAGGAGAGGTTTGAAGCCCACGCACTTCGCTCCCAGATCCAGGCTGTTAGCCCCACCGCCAGCCTGCCTTGCGATCAGGCCCCGAAAGACTCCCGGCACCCACCATGCTCGAATCCCGTCCCCCCACCCCTGCAGGCCAGAGGGAGGATCCCGAACAAGCCAACCAAGAAAGGGCTGCCTGTCGGCTCAGAGTCCCCAAGTCCCCTGCAGCTGCCAAGTCTCCCGCTGCCCGTGAGCTCATGCTTATTTTGTTTTCATCGCCCTGGCTCCAAATGAAGTTGGTAAAAAATATATGTCTGTATAAATAAATAACTAAATAAAGAGGGTAGGGGAGCGGTAAGTGGCACAGACCGTAAATGACCCTGTGAAATGGGGAACGTGGTGAGCGGTGGGGAAGATGCTTTTGAAAGATCAAACACGGGCTGTACATGCCGGGGAGGAGTCTACGGGCTGAGAACCTGCCTGTCCCCACCTGGCCTGAGACAGTGCCCGTGCTCCCATCAGGACGGGGATGTGGCAGGGTGCCCCTCCCCGGGGAGCACCTCTTAAATGCCGCCACACACGAAGAAGTAGTCTTGTTCGCCCCCAGACTTTCCACGTTCGTGGACTTTTCACGGTGCACGTTTGCTGTTCATCCTCGCCAGTGTCCACCCACCCAGTGGCGGGAACGAATCGGGCCGCCCAGACCGAGTGCGGTCGGGGACGCAGAGCGCCTGGACCACTCGCACGCTGCAGGCAGGGTGTGAGATGCTGCGGCCACTTTGGGGAACCGTTTGGCAGTTTCTTAAAATGCTCTGCATCCACCTCCCCCGTGACCCGGAAGTGTGCACATGTGTCCCCAACAAATCACGCACCGGAACATCCAGAGCGCGACCCCGCGGAACAGCCAGAAACATGGGAATTATCCAAAGATCCGTCAACAGGTGGACAGTACAAATGTGGGCCTCTCGCGTGGTGCGGGACGCCGGAGGGAGGAGAGGGGACATCTGCTGCATGCACCACGGCGGGTCACAGACACTGTGTTGAGCGTGACAGCAGAGGGCACAGACCGTGTGGCTCCGTTTACGCGGCATCTAGGAGCCGGGCGACGGCCCCGTGGCAGACACTGAGTGAACGCAGGGACCGGGACTGGGCTGAGGACAGCGTCAGGGGACCTGGGCAGGCGCCGGCCTCCCATCTGGGTGCCGTTTGGGTGGCCGTGGTCAGTCGCTAAAATTCAGTGAGCTGTACGTGTCGGATGCGAGCACTTTTCTGTATAAGCTACGCTTCATTTGGAATTTTTAATAAGATAGTGAGTATAAAGAGAGAGGCATGAGTGTCATGGTGGCCTCATGTCGCTGGCCCAGGGCTGCCCTGTGACTTGACTCAGGGCAACGTCCCTTCTGCCTGCTTTCAGTTACGGATGTGATGGCAGCTCGTCTGCTTTCCCTTGGGTCTCAGTGGAAGAGGCTCCTTTGTCTCCATGAGGAAACTGGCATCTGCTCTACCAAGCGCTGGCACCCTGGCTAGGCCTAGAAGAAGCACATGTCCTTGCTGTGGCTCAGGTGTCCCTATGTTGGAAACGGCAGCTGCTGGCTGCCCAGAGTGAGCTCGCTCCCCCCCAGAGTTGCCTCACAGCCCTGGTCACGGCCTAGCTGGAAGCCCCGGGCTGCTCCCCGCTCCCCGGCCCGGGGCGGCGAGCCCCAAGGTCAAGGACAAAGATATTTTTAGAAGAGCGACCGAGAAACGGTTTGGCAGCTTCTCGGGGTCCACTCAGGCCTGTAACTTACCTCAGGGTCCAAATGGAAGGTATTTGCAGCCCATAAAATTGACATGAGGCATCTTATTACCAGCGTTATTCTTGGACTACAGTTCCGTCTCAGAGACACTTCAGACCCAGGTATAGAGTCTGCCGGGTCACGTGTCTTCCTCCAGTAGTGTGGGGAGCATGTGCGCGGGGGCGTTACCTGGACAGCGAACGGGGCCAGGGGTTCCCAGGGGGTGTACGTATTAGTGCGAGAAGACGTTTGTGAAATTTGCCCTTGTTTTAGGCACGGTCCTGGGCCCTGAGAAGAAGCAGCCCGGTCTTCGAGCTCAGATTCGAAGGGTGAATAGAACTCACTGGGTGGCGAAGGACAGGAAGGACGTCCCCAGCAGCGAGAACGGCATGTGCAAAGGCCCCGGGGCCGGAGCGCAGAGGGCGATGGGAGCGCGAATGGCGTCAGGAGCCGGGCCCCGCAGGCCCCCGCAGCACGCTGAGGAGTTTTGCTTTATCTCCACGTCAGCAGGAAATTACGGAAAGATGCGGAGGGAAAACGGAGCCAGTCTGGGGCTGGCGCTGACACGATCGGATCTGCTTTTGCAGAGATCACTCTGCTTATATTCCCGTGACGTGCAACGCTTCTCTGGGCCGGAGGAAGGAAAGGTGCATGAGACATGGCCCTTCTCTCAAGGTCACAGTCCCGGTGAAGAAATGGAGGCAGCCCAGCGAGGGGACACGTGACGAGGCAAACGAAAACTCCAGAAAGCGCCGTCCGCTAGAAATAAAATATGAGCCGCGCTGCTCAATGTGCACATTTCACATGTTCTAGTAGCCGCTCTCGTAACACGTGAAAAGAAACAGGTGAAATTTATTTTGATAAATACTTAGCCCAATATAGTTCACATCTTTCCATGGCAACAAGTGATCAGTGCAGGTTAACGAGATATTTCACACTTTCTTTGCATTACGTCTATGGAGTCCGGGGTGTATTTTGCATTTACAGCCCACCTCAATCTGGACCGGCCCCATTTCGAGGGCTCAAAAGCCGCAGGAGGTTAGTGGCTGCCACGCCGGACAGCGTGGGTCTGATCGATGGCTGCTAGGGACTGCGGGCCGGGCTGAGCCTTCCAGGCAGGAATGACGTGGAAGACGGAAAGGTAGAGGACAAAATCCAAAGCGAGGATGCGCGGGCGAGGCCGTCACGTGCGAGAGTGTTCACGGCTCCGCGGTTTGCAACAGCTGAGTCAGGAACGACCCGAGTGTCCGTCCGTGACCGCGTGGTAGAGGAAGGCGGAGGAATGCGAGACTGCACACCAGGTGCGGTCGTGAGGGTGACTGCGGTGGAAAACGTGGGGAATAACAGGTGTTGGCGAGATCGCGAGAAATTAGAGACTTTGTTTGCTCACTGCCGGTAAATGCTGCCGCCGCTGCGGGAAGGAGTCTGGCCGTTCCTCAGTGCGTTAAACGGAGAATTACCGGCTGACCCAGCAATTCCGCTCCTGGGCGTGGGCCCGAAAGAAGTGAACATGGGCGTCTAGCAAAAATGTGTACGTAAATGTTGGTAGCAGCACCGTTTCCAACGCCCAAAGATGGAAACAGCCCAAGGTCCATCAGCAGGTGATGGGTAAATAAACGTGGTCCTTCCACGCAGTGGAATATTACTCAGCCGCAAACAGGAACGAAGCCCCGACACTCACGGTAGCATGATTCTGAGAGGAAGAAGCCAGACGCAAAAGGCCACACGCTCCACGATCCCATTATGGGAAGTGTTCAGGACAGGCAAATCCACAGAGGCAGAAAGCAGAGCGGTGGGTGTCAGGGGCTGGGGATGGGGGCAGCGGGGCGTGACTGCTAATGGATACGGGGTTTCTTTTGGGGTGATGAGAACATTCTGGAACTAGAGAGAGGTGACAATGGTCGAATATCGTGAATGGACTAAATGCCACATAATTGTACGTTACGTGTCTTTTACCACAATAAAAGAAATGCATCATTTTCTGAGGCTGAGAAAAGGTGGGGGCTGGAATACTAGAGCGACAGCTCACGGAACACGAATACGTTTCTAAAAGAAATCCAAGCTACGGAAGAGCGTGTAGCAGACGCCGCCGACAGCACCCCGCACCCCCTCAGCGCTGAGCGCGGCCCCCACGCTGGCCGCCGCGCCCCTCAGACGCCTGCCAGACCTCCCCACTGGCGACTTCCTCTGCTTGCAGGGGCAACAGGAATGGGTACACAGTCTGGCGGCCAGGCCCCCAGCACTGTCCACACCCATCAGGGACATAGAGCCCAGCGGCCTGCATCACCCTCAGCGGCCCACCCTTCCTGGCCTTTCCTCCCGCCCCACCCGTCCCTCGCTCCCGCCCCACCCGTCCCTCGCTCCCGCCCCCACCTGTCCCTCGCTCCCCACCCCCCAGCTCACCTCCCACGTGCACCCGTTGTTTTAAATCCTCTTAGGGACCCACACGTAGAAAATACCCACTGTGTCCTCCCACGCGTATAAGGTTTTTGACCATTCAAAGCAGTATGACGAGACGCCCAGGAGTGAGCTGGTTAGGACACGTCCGAGAAGGATAAACGCCAAGTTCAGGGTGGCGGGCGTGCAGAGTAGCCGTGGGGGAGGACAGGGTGGGGACGCCTCTGAGGCAGGTACCCAGAGGGTCTCGAGGGACTTGAAACGTTTGACCTGTTAAACGTGGGTGGTAGTACATAGGGGTTTGTTATATACTCATATATATTTCTTGCCTGTCTGAAGTATTTCGTCCTTTGAAAGCAAGCAGAGGGGTCGGTGTGTCTGGTGGCCAAGGAACTGAAGAGGTGGCAGTGGGGAGATGTTTGATGCCTGACAGCAGGGGCGGGCCAGGTGACACTGCTCCTTTGTGTCATTCCGGTTGTGATCCAGGGACCCACAGCAGCAGGGAGGTCCCGGGCTGGGGAGACACCGGCGGGAGCAGAGCGGTAAAGCAAAGGGCCCATGAGAGCAATGTCAAGGTGGGATCCATCGGCGCCGGCGGCTTATTGGAGGGGGTGCCAAGGGCAAGTGAGGAGCTGGAGGTTGCGAGTCTGGGACCACGTGAATGAGAAGGCCTCTGGCGGGAGTCTGCACACCCAGAGGGTTTTGTTTATTCGAGTCTGTCGGAGGAGGGACTGGAGTAGGTCCGCGCAGGCAGACACATCGTTTGTACTTATTCGGGAGACAGGCCGAGACTGGAAGCCTCTGACCTCAGCCTGTTGCATCTCCAGGTAACAACGGGGCCCTGTGTCCTCCTCCCGGAGCTCTGAGCCCGTGCACGTCGGCCAGCCGCTGCCTACAGCGTCACGTGACCACTGAGAGGGGGAGGAGGGGCCCTGGGCTGGGGCCTGACCTAACCCTGC
The DNA here is from genome assembly GCF_000151845.1 of Pteropus vampyrus. Lineage (NCBI taxonomy): Eukaryota > Metazoa > Chordata > Mammalia > Chiroptera > Pteropodidae > Pteropus > Pteropus vampyrus. Next base: position 272,102 of record NW_011889211.1, on the reverse strand, counting down.
TCAAAGCCATTCTGTTCTCGGGAGTGAACCTGTACCCCCCAGATCTTAGGGTGCCCTGTGTCCCCTCCCGGTGGCTTGCATCAATGCCCCAATTCTTCATCTCTCTTTGTAGGCAGCACACCCTGTGCCATGGAACTTATTTTTCCAGCTTTATTTTTGGGTACAGTTCAATGGATTTCGCAATTGCAGACCAACTCGGTGTCATGTAAGCACCACCACAAGCAAGACCTAGAGCATCTGACCACCCCGAAAAGGTCCCTTCCACCCCTTTGCAGTCAAACCTCATCCCCAACCCCAAACCCAACCCCAGGAACCGGTGATCTCCTTCCATATCAGTAAGTTTGCCTTCACTAGAATTTCACATACATGAATTCATACAGTAGGTAGCCTTATTTTATAGGCTTAAATTTTATTTTTTTCAGCTTTATCGAAGTATGATTGACAAGTAATCGTTGTCTATATTTAAGGTGCACAGGCGATGTTTTGATATACGTGCACATTGTGAAACGACCACGCTCCAGCCGATTCACGCATCCATCACCTCTCAGTTAGTTACTGTCTGCGTGTGTGGTAAGAACTCTAAGATCTACTCTCGGCGAATTTCAAACAGGCAATAATCCGGTATTACTAACTATAAACACCGCACCGTGCATTCGATCTCCAGAACTTAATCATCTTATAACTGAAAATGTACCGTTTCACCAACACAGCCCCCGTTTCCTGCACCCCTCCTCCCCAGGCCCTGGCAGCCACCATTCTATCCTGGTATTTTAAGTTCAAATTTTTAGAGTCTACATACTGAGTGAGATCGTGCAGTATTTGTCGTTCCGTTTCTGGCTTATTTGACTTCACATCGCATCCTCTTGTTTTATCTATGTTATTGCAAATGGCAGGATTTCCTTTTCTAAGGCCAAATAATATTTTGTTGTTTGTGTGTGTGTGCGTGTGTGTGTGTGTATAGAGAATATATATATATGTGTGTGTATAGAAAATATGGATATATATATATATATATATTCACAGAAATAGAAAAGGCAATTCTAAAATTCATATGGAACCATAAAAGACCCAGAATAGCCAAAGCAGTCTTGAAAAAGAACAAAGCTGGAGGTTATCACATTTTCTGATTTCGAATTACATTACAAAGCTACAACAATCAAAACAGTATGGCCATAGAACAGAATAGAGAGCCTAGAAGAAACCTACACAAATGCGGTTGATTAACCTTTGACAAGGGCGCCGAGAGCACACAGTGGGGAAAGAACAGTCTTCTCAATAAATGGTGTTGGGAGAATTGGACACCCACAGGCAAAAGAACGATGTTAGACCCTTATATCATATAAAAATCAACTCAAAATGGATTAAAGATTTAAACATAGGACATGAAACCATAAAAATCCTAACACAAGGATGGGTGCGCACGGAGTATTTGGGGAGGTGGTCTCAGGGCATGAGCATCAGCAGCATCTGCTCCCTGTTTGGTCCCCGTCAGTCCCCCTAGGATGGCAAAGGGGAAGATGAGGATCCTGAGTAGGCGAGAGCCCTGCTTGGGTCTCGTGTCCTTGAGGCCCCATCACCACCCGCCTTGGGAGCCCCCTGATGTTTTCAGTACCAGGTTCGATGGGCCCACGGGCCCTGCAGGAGCCTCCCAGGCTCCGGGCAGCGTGGATTCTAGGCCTGGTGCCTGCGTGGCCCCGGCCAGCACCTCCGCCCTCCTGCTCACGCAGCGTGCGTCAGCTTAGCGTTTGTTTGTTCTCACAGTGATTGCGGCTGATAATTCCTAAGCTAACACACATCCCACTTGGCTGCCCCGGGCCTTGTTTGGTCTGTGGCTCTGATTTATTATCTCTGATAGGACGGAGCTTAAGAGTGCCAGGGCTGGAGCTTAAGAGTGCCAGGGCTGCCTGTGGTCCCTCCTGCCCTGGGATCAGCTGAGTCCCCAGGGCTCAGGCTTTATGACCTCTGCTGCTTGGTTACCACCTCCCACGCGGAGCCCCTGATGGATCTGAAGATGAGCTGACGGGAAGTTCAGCAGCGCAGTCCGGAGAGCAAGCTGCCAGACAGGGAGGGGCTGGGCGCGTCAGGCCGGACCTTTCGTGGTCAGCCAGGTGCCGGGGTGGGCCTGCGTCCTGGGTCATCCTCACAGCAGGGCTCCGCCAGCAAGTCCCATCGCCCAGCCCAGAGGGAGGGTTTATTTGCCTTCTCTCCACGGGATCAGGGAGGGCAGAGCCTTCCCGGGCACGCTGCCTGCCGGCCGCCCTCCCGCAGGGCCTCTCTGCCCGGTGGAAGGCAACTGGCCTCGGTACCTCACATGATTTGGACACTGCCTTCCAGTCAGGGGGGGTGGGTTCTGGATGTCAGAAGTCAGCCTGCACAATGAACGAACCGGGGTTTCTCAGAAGTCACCGCTGGGATCCCCAGATGACTTCAGGTGGAAAATTGAATGAACTTAAATGAGATTAAGTCACACAGGAAAAAGTTATGCCCCTTCCAATTCTTTCATCCAACTGATTCTTACAAGGAGAGAGAAAGCCTGATGCTCATGAGTCATTCATGCGTCTCTAGGACTTCCCGATTTCCCCTTCAAACAAGAAAGGGCAGGCCAGCCTCCTCCTTACCACTTAAGAGCCCTGTTTTGTCTTCATCAGACTTCCTTTCACAGTCTTTACACATGGCATGCTTTTCCATTTAAATTAAAATTTAAAATTTTCTTTTAAATTAATTTATTGTGATTTTTTTCTTACAATGAGTCCTTAGTACGTTTTGTAAAGTATAGTATGGGTTGGGGTCTGCAAATTATGGCCCTGGGCGCAATCCAGTCTATAGCCTGTTTTTGTCAATAAAGTTTTATTGGCACTTAGTCACGCCCATCACTGACACTTTGTGTTACTCTGGCTGCTTTGACAATAGGACAGCAGGGTGGAGTAGTTTCCACAGCCCACAAAGCCTGAAATATGAACCATCCGGCCTTTTACAGAGAAAGTCAGTCCCTGGTATCTAGCTGGTACACTGATAGAGCAAAAATATGGAAGATGATAAGGAAAATGGCTAAAGTTTGGGAAATATTGAAAAACTAAACGAGTTGCATTGGCAGGGCCTTTGGTAATCACAGAAAATGACCAACTTTCAAATTGTATGCCCAGCTTTGAGTCTGATGACTTTGTCGCCCTGAGCTACTGCTAGGATGGCCACCTGAGCTGGAACTCGATGGGTGGCATACCCCTCCCTGGCTCTGGGTGGGGAGTGGTTGGATGAATCAGCTGGGTGGTGGGGACAGGGGCTCGAATGTCCAGTTTCTTCCTCCCTTTTCCTTCCTGGTCAGACTTTAGTTTCCCTTCCTAACTTAGGGCTCCAGACCTGTGTCTGGCTCCCCATTTAGTCCTCTGGTAGCTCTGAGCAATCCCTTTTTTTCCACTTAATTATTTAATTACAGTATCTGCCTCCAATTCAATAAGTATGTATTGAGCCGAGTTGGAGATATGAAAATGAAGGACACAACTTGTTTTTGGACAACTCACATCTTTTGGAACTCACCATTACCACCATCATTACAACCACCAACATCACAACTACCAAGACCACCACCACCACCACCACCACCATCATCATCACCACCATCACCACCATCATCTTTACCATCACCACCATCACCACCATCACCACCATCACCACCAAGACCACCACCATCATCATCACCACCACCACCATCATCATCACCAACATCACCACCACCACCACCAAGACCACCACCATCATCATCACCACCACCATCACCACCACCACCATCACCACCAAGACCACCACCATCATCATCACCACCACCATCATCATTACCATCATCACTACCACCACCATCACCATCACCATCAACACCACCACCATCACCACCATCACCACCATCACCATCAACACCACCACCATCACCACCATCACCACCATCACCACCATCATCACCACCACCATCATCATTACCATCATCACCACCACCACCATCACCACCATCATTATCACCACCATCATCATCACCACTGCCATCACCACCACCACCATCATCACCAAAACCACCACCATCACCAAAACCACCACCATCAGCACCACTGTCACCACCACAAAAATGAGCCAACTTCAAATTGCCTCAATGCTTGAAATCCCCCAAGGATGCCACGAGCGGTTTGGAGGTAAAGTTTCTCACAAACATTAGGGAGCCCCTACCTTGCTGGAGCACCAACACCTTTGTGCCGTGTCCACAAGGCTGGAAACAGACAGGTCAATGTTTCCTCTTGCCGGGAAGATAAATCTTCTATGGCTTTGCTCAAATTCCCCAAGAAAAGTGTTTGTGGCTGAGGAAGTTGTATGTTAAATTTGAGTGGTTCATAAATACATTTTCTAAAACTTTCCCCCATTTATATATTTGCTTAGTCTAATTGAGGCACTTAGAGGAGACCCAAAATTCGGCGAGTCCCCATCAGGCACCAGGAATAGAAGCACGACCAAGGCTCCAGGGCTCCCATCACCGAGGTGCCAAGGCAAACACACTCATAGCCATTGCAGTGGAAGTGGTGGCTTGCGGTTCAAGTGTCAAAGGGGGAAATAGGAAAAAAAATTAAGAGATCGACATAAAGCATGATTTTCCTCATCAACTTCTGTGCTTGGCACTGCCAAGTGCTCCTCCCGTGGGCGGAGGACGAACAGGCTACATCACCGCCCGTGAGCAGTTGCCACAAGAACCGAGGTTGGCGGAGATCTAGAAAAACAATGGCAAGGACCACCCCAGACACGTCTCCATCTTGGGAGCGGAAGCCCTCGGCTCGAGCCAACGGTGCTGGCAAAGTCTCATCTGGGTGAAAGGTGCAAAGCGAGGAAGAAGGATGAAGAGAAAACCACGTCCGAGCGTGTGCTCAGCAGAGTAACAGGCAAGAGGGCAGAGCTGGAGCAGAATAAGGAAGCTGGACCGTGACAGGCGATGCCACAGTCATTGTCCGCTACGGTAGCCCCTGGCCGCTCGTGGCTAGCGAGCACCTGAAACGGGGCTAATTCGACTGTGGGACTGAATTTTGGATTAATTTAATCTTCATTTAAATGTAAAACCTGATCCCGAATTCGGTTATTAGAAAACTTTTCGAGTATGTTTGGCACAACTTTGCTAGGTAGGTCTAGTTTTTCGCTCATTTACCTTATGAAATTTACCTTTTTTTACGTATTGTGAAATTTACAATGTTTAGAACTTTCCAACCAAAAACATGTAATATCCAAATGGGCTTGTACATAAATATAAAAGGCACACTGGAGTTCAAAGACTGAATATAAAAAATAAAATGTCTAATAGTTTTTATATTGATCGTATGTTGACATAATGATATTTTAGATATACTGCATTAAATAATATATCATTAAAATTAGTTTCCCATGCTTCTGTATACTCTTATGTGGCTCATAGAAAATTAAAAATTACACCTGCGGGTCACATTCAATTTCTCCTGGGTGGCGCTGCCATAGTCGAGGGAGGCCACAGACACTGCGGGACTCCAGAGCGGCGGTCGACACTGGCCTTTTGCTTCCGTGCCCTCTGTCCTCTGCCCGGTCACTCCCCAGCCACACCTTGAGTCAATATTTATCAAGAGGCTGCTGATCGCCCAGAAAGGAAGTATTGTATAAATTGAAAAATGAATCACAAGCTAGAAATTTTACAACTCCCAGCGCTACATCACTGACTCCGGCACCTTCCGCAGAGTCTCAGTTCCCCCAAGTGATTTGCGGGGAATTCGGACCTAGATCACCAAAGGAATTGGATCGGCCTAAGTCTGACTTCTCGAGACCCCCAAATCCGGAATGTGTCGGACTCTGCTGAGCGCAGGAAGATTTTGAAGGTCGAGATACACAGCGATGCAACATCTCTGTCCGTCTAAAATTATTTCAGATTAAAAAGTTCATTTTTAAAAAATACGTCACAAATCTTGGACCCAAAACTGACCGGAAGATTCCCCATTTGATGGCCCCAACATATCACTTTTACAGGAGTCAGTCTCTCATCCTCGTGTCTCTAACACTAATGAGCCCCTGAACTTGGATCGACCCACACTGAGCTACGCCCGAAGTGTAAAATCCACCCCAGGTTTCAAAGGCTTAGTGTGAAAAAAAGAAGGTAAAATGTCTAATGAATAATCTGTAGATATTGATCACATGTCGAAATGGTCGTCTTTGGGATACATTGGGTTAGATACATTCTTAATTTCGCCCAGTGCTTTTTCCCCTCGTTAACGTGGCTACTACAAACTTTAAAGTCCGCACGTGGCTCGCGGTCGCGGCCCTCGTCCTGGTTCCGCTGGACGCGCCGCCTCCACCGTAGTGAGGTGTTTGCCCTCACAGGGGCACGCCCGCCGTCCTGTCCAAGCCCGCCCAGCGTGACGACAGACAGGTCTCTCGGCCCGTGCGTGCCTCGCTTTCCCCGTCTGATAAATGAGCATCACAGCAGCGTTGACATCAGGGAGCCGCTGGAGGACCAGACACCAAGGCACCGCACGCAGAGTGCCCAGCGCCTCGCCTGCCACGTCGCGAGCCTCCGATCGATGAATGACGTGATCCCTCGTCTCTCACCCCCACCCTTGCACCGACCTTAGGTCTGACCCCTTTCCCTCCTCTCCGGAGCTTCGCTTTCTCACTCCTCCGTCCTCTGGCACTTTGCTCTCTTTCCCCGTAAACCCGTCCATCTTCCGAGATGCTCGGCTCACCCCAGTGTTTACAGGAAAAATACCTTCGCTTGTACTTGTGTTCCCACTTCCTGTCCAATTTTTCTCCTTCCTGTTGCAGCTCCCATGAGTGGCCGACGTTTTATTTCTCTACCTTTTTTTTTTTTTAAGACTTTATTTTTTTAGAGCAGTTTTAGTTTCACAGAAAAACTGGGGAAGGCACAGAGAAGTCCCATGTCTCTGCTGCCCTCCCCCCCCGACAGACAGCCCCCCCCACTGTCCACAGCCCCCCACCAGACGGGATGTTTGTTATGACTGATGACCCTATGCAGACACGTCATCATCACCCAGGGTCCAGTCTCCATCAGGGTTCCCTCGCTGTCGTACCTTCTGTGGGCTCGGCCGGCTTTGTAATGACACGTGTCCATCATTATGGGCTCACTCGGACTATTTTTACTGCCTCCATAGTCTTGCCTCTTCCAGAATGTCCTCTCGTTGGAATCACACAGTATGTAGCCTTTTCAGATGGGATTCTTCCACTTAGTTATGTGCATCCAAGGTCCCTCCGTGTCTCTTCATGTCTTGATGGCTCATTTCATGTTAGCACTGAATAATATTCCGCTGTCTGGATGGACCACGGTTCATTCATCCACTCACCTACAGAAGCTGGTTGCTTCCTGTTTGCACGATTGTGAATAAAGCTGCTATTGACATCCGCGTTCAGGGTGGTGTGTGGACAGAAGTTTTCAGCCCTTTCGGGTCAACACCGAGGGGGGTGATTCTCGGATCGTAGGTTTGGTCCTCTGCTTTTGATCCCTCTCCCGTTTTCAGGACCCTGGCAAACCCAGCGTCTGCCCACACCCCTGGGCCAAAGCATCTTCCAACTGTGCCAGTGACTTTCATCGTACCCAGTCTTCATCCTTCTCAACCCTTTAGAATAAAAAAAAAAGAAACAAAAAATAAATTTAGGACTGCTTTTAAAAAAAGTACATTCTGTTACTGCGAGCCAGCTCCCTCCCCGTCGGCGTGCGAGCTTCGCCTCTTCCTGGAGACGCGCGGGGAGGCCGGCTCCATGTTCGGTCTCTAAGCTCCTTGCGTTGGGGGCGCGAGGCGTTCCTGTTTGGAAATGGCTGTTCTTATCTGGCTGGAGGCAGGCGGTGCCCCGCGGTGGGCAGAGAGACCATCTGGCTCCCTGCCAGGCCCCTGTCACTGGAGAGCAATGCTAGCGTCTCCAGTCAAATCATTTCTTCATGCCACATGTGCCAAGCAGTAAACAGCTCTCCAGGACCCAAATAAAAAAGGTCTTTATGGAGAGAACAAGCTCGAGTGAATGCCAGGAGCCAATTTAAATGAATAAATAAACCCCATCCCGAAGGCCGCAGGCCGCAAAATTTCGGGGGGACGAGCCAAGCAAGTTGGTTTCTCAGTTCCAGGGAGGGAGAGAGGGCCCAGGCCCTGTCAGCAGACCCTGGCGCCTCCAAACCTGAGGGTCTCGGCCTCTTCGAAACGAGACAGACACCCCCGGTCTTCTCAACCAACAGCCAGCCTTTCAAATCTTGCACTGAGAGATGAAGGCACGTTGGATGTTATAGACCCAGGGACGGGGTGTCCTGGCCTCCGGGGTCTGCAGTGGGGCTGGGGGCCTGGGAGGTGACGCTGGACCCAGTGCAGGCTCTAGGGACCGGTTTGTCTTGCCATCTCAGCAACGCTGGCTCATGTGTCCCCTGCCGGCGTGGGGAGGCGGCTGTTCCTGCGCACGTGTCCCCTGCTGGCGTGGGGAGGCGGCTGTTCTGCTCATGTGTCCCCTGCTGGCGTGGGGAGGCGGCTGTTCTGCTCATGTGTCCCCTGCCGGCGTGGGGAGGCGGCTGTTCCTTGTCTTGGCCTCTGTCACTCCGTCCGACGAGCTCCGCCATCTCACCGCCTCCTCCGATGACCTTTCCTTTACCCCACGGTTTCATTTCACGCAGAAGCCGACTCGAAGCTTCTGTTCCCTACGGCGGCGTCCGCCGTCTGTGGCATCGACAGGCGGCCCCCTCTTTGCTCACTCAAAGCTTCTGGCAAAGCATCAGCGCCACTCCCGGCCCCCGTGGCCTCGCGACCCCGGCCCCCTCCTGTCTCCCCTCCCCACGTCTCTTGGCTTCTGCTCCACCCCTGGTTGACCGGGACCCTGAAGACCCGCGGGAGCAGGGCTGAGTGTTGGGGGCCCGGGGACACCTCTCCTGACTCGAATGCCAGCAGCAGGTCGTCGCCCACATCTGGCCCGCGTCTCGGCGGCCTCGCCATGGCTCAGGAACAATGTGGTATTTTCTGAGGGAAATGGGGCAGCTCTGCCACGCCGCTCCGTCAGTCACGCCTCTGTTTTTGACCTGAAGTCTGGCTTCTGGGGGGAAGGTGGGAGCCGCGGCTGCCAGCACGAGGAGGAACCCAAAATAATGATACCTGTGTCTTTCCCGAGGTGTCCCACCCACCCACGCTGGGCCCCTGTGCCAGGGACTCGGAGCGAAACGGGGGTGGGGCAGGTCTGGAGCTTCAGGACTCGGGGAGCTGGCCGTGCTCCGGGTTCCCTGAAATCCTCAGGCTACTTTTCAAACATTAAAACCCAAAGTCAGTTTTTCCAAGTTATGCTTTTCCCTCCTCAATTTAACTCTGTCTGCAGGTCTGTGGCAATTTAACCTTCTCGTGGGCACACGTGTGTAGGGGTGTGTGTGAGTACGTGCATGTGCGTGTGCGCTTGTGCAGAGATGCACGTGCGTGTGTGCGCACGCCTATCGTAGGGGGATCGTGTAGAAAACGGAAATGTGGGAACTGAGCTCCGAGTATAGAAATTGCAGCAATAAATTCAGCTCAGTTTCCGTCTCCCTCCAGCATGTGACAAGAATGAGTTGGAACCATGTTTAAAGTTGACACGATGCCATTCTGTAGTAAAGAGGGGCTGTACGGGTTGAATTCCGTCTCCCCAAAACTCGTATAGTAAACTCCCAGCCCCCCGCACCTTCGGATGTGACGCTTTACAGGTGTCATTAGTTAAGGTGAGGTCACGCTGGAGTAGGGTGGCTGTAGCCCAGCACCACTGGGGTCCTCATAAAGGGGAAAAACGTGGACACAGGTACACGGCGGGAGAGTACCACCGAGGACGGGAGCTGTGCCACCAAGAGCAGGTGGGGTGGCCTGGGACACGTCCTCCTGTGTCCCAGGAGGGCGCACGGCTCTGCCACCGCCTCCATCTCAGACCGGTGCCTCCAGACTGCGGGACGGTGCGTTTCCGTCCCGTCGGTGGCGGTGGTGGCAGCCCCGGGAAGCTGACACCGGAGCGGTGACCTCCAAGGCTGGGTCACTGAAAAGGCGCCCCTGTGGGCTCCTGGGGCTGCACCTTACCTTTTTCTAACAGACTGACTTTCCTCGTTTGTTTGTTTGTTTGTTTGTTTGTCGGGGACATGGGGGCTAATGGCCACCGAGTCTGCGTCTCTCCACGGCACTGCCGCACTATGTCGCTTCTTTCCAAGAAAGAAGCTTTCTCTGCCCCTGTCCAAACCCGCACGGAACCCACACTCGCCTCATTGTGTTCCTTTCTCACGTCAAAAATAAATAACACCTCCGCCCTGTCCTCAAGCCTGTGAAGTGGGAAGTGACGTGTCTTGACGGCAGAGAGGAGGTTCTGGGGACGAACCCCTCAGCTTCCCCATCTCTGCTCCACAATTTATTATCTTGACGACTTCAGGCATGTCACTAAACTTCCAGATGCCTCAGCGTCACCGGCTATGAAACGGGGACATGCACATCTCATGAGACCCGAACAAGGTCATACGCAGAATGTATCATCTGGGCGATATTATTACAAAGCGCGGCGTTTTCTCGGAGGCGTTAAATTCGCGTTCACTTGGTAAAAACCATGGAGAACCTTCTGCCTGTCACGTGACGTTCTAGCCGTCGTCACACAAAAGCCCTCAGAACAGAAAAGGGATGAACTAGCGTAACGTGTATCAGTGTGGGTGAACTTTCAAAAATAATGTTGAGCAGGCTGTGGAGGAATCGGTACAGTAAGATGTGTGTGTCCAGCTTCGACACGTATATGAGGAAATGTTTAAAGAAACGCATAACCAGCCTCAGACCCAGGGTCCGTGTTGGCTCCGATGGGACCCCAGCTGTTTTGTTTGGTGATGTTTTCTTTCTCAAGCCCATGGAGGGTGTGTGGCTTTGGTTATGTTAGTCTCTAAACCTTTTTGATCATCTGGAGTTTTCATTAAAAGGAAAAAAAAAAAAAAATCTAAAGGTAGATAATAGGATCGAGAACCTGGTGGCCGCTTTCTTTTCGAAAGTTCCAATTGCCGAAATACCATTTTGCCTGTGTTTTGTGTGGTGCGTGCTAGACTCCAGCCCTGATTCACTAAGAATGTGCTCGAACCCTTTATCAAATCTGAAATTACAAATGCCGCCCAGAGCCGGGGCACGCGGCTACCCCCGTGTTCATGTCACGTTGTGCGTTATAAATGCATCGATTTATAGGGAAAGATCTCGTAGCACACGCCTGGGCCCTGGGCCCACGACTAAGAAAGATCGCTCAGAAACACACACCGTTGTTTCGTGATGGAGGAAAGGGAGGGGGCTGGAGGATGGGGAGCTCGGCCGCCCACTGCGGCTCTGCCCCCAGCTTCTCTCTCCAACAAAGTCCTGCCAGCCCTCTCTTCAAAGCTTTCCCGGTGAACCGGTGCATCGAGCCCCAAACAGCGAAACTGGGCTACGGTGGGATGAAGCATGGACTTGGCCTCTACGGCACCGGACGGGAGAGAAGGAAGGTGTGGGTGGACCTGGGCTGCGATGGAGAGAGAGCGCATTCGGGCGCAATGCGTTTCGTTACCCAGTGACCCAGTTTGCGAGGGTTCTGGAACGTTCCCGAGAACACAGGGTAAGACTGTGGAGGGGCGGAGAGTGGGTGCCAACAGGCACGGGCTCACTTTGACCGGCTCCTTCTCGGCTCCAGGCCCCCGCCCCCGTCTGCAGCTGGCTTTCATGCAGCCAGAATGGCCTGCGGGAAGGCTGCACACGTCTCTGCGAGGTGGCCTGGTGTCGTTAGGACACACCGCTGAGGGCCGGCCTTCTATCTTGCTTCTCCTCCCAGATTTGGGACGAGGCTAAGTACAGCCTCGTCCTCATGGGAATCTGAGTCTGCGATCCCGTGTTACAGGCGTGTGATGTCAGAATTCTCGGCTCTGAACGGACCCGGCTCCGGGTTCTCTCCCCAGATGTGGGGAGTGACACACGCAAACGACCGTGGGACCGTCACGTCGGCTCTGGGACAAAAACTTTAGCCCCAGAACTTTTTCTGACAAAATCACGTCGTAGCGTAAGAAACGTCCCTCCCCTCCGCGACTTTCACAGAACGACCAGGAAGAGGGTGCTTTCTGCGGAAGTGCCCGGGGCCACCTTGGTGACCGCCGTGTGTCACCACCCTCATCGACTGTCTCTCCTTCCGTTTCCAGCCAGTCCTCCGTCGCCAGTGGCTTTGAGCAGGAAGTCCCCTAATGCGATCCCTTTCGCCAGCTCCGTGCAATCCTGCACTCGTGCCCAGACCTGTTCTTCCGTCTGCAGCCTGCTTTCTAAGTCTTCGCATTGCTTGGTTGGCTGTCACATGGCGCAAAGGTGACTGTAAGGCACAAGGACAAGGAATAACAGGATGACGTGGCATCACCCCATAAATGAGCAACGCCCCCCCGCCCCGTAAATATGTGCCCACAGAGGCCTGGAAACAGATGCTCCAGCAGGCACAGGCCCCCGCGTGTCCCAGTAGCACGACTCACAGTAGCCAGATGTCCACCAGCGGGTGAGTGACAAGCAAAACGTGGTGTGTGCCCACGACGGAATGCCACTCGGCCGTGAAAAGGCGCGACGCGCTGATGCCCACCACGAATGGGCGGGGCCTCAAAGACGAGAGCCTGAGCATGGACCGAAGGAAGCCGGTCACAAAAGGACACGAACCGTGTGGTTCCGTTCATGCGAAATGTCCAAAGCAGGTAAACCCTTAGAGACAGAAAGTTTATTCGTGCGCCGAGGGCTGGTGCGGGGGCGGGGGAGAGGGGGTCGGCTGCTCGTGGGCCTGGGGTCTCCTTTCACGGAGGTGAAATGTTCTGGGACCGGATGGGGGAGGTGGTTGCACGCCTTGTCCCTGTGCTCAGTGCCCCTGCTGTTCACTTAAAATGGTCAGCTTCACATGCTGTGACTTCCACCTCAATTATAACAAAAAGGAATAACAGGGGGTTGAGTGGGGCCTCACTGGACAAGGGACCAGAGCGTTGGCGAACCTGTTCTGGTGGTGATCGCTTGTGTGGGCCACCCTGGGAGCTTGGAGAGAGAGGAACTCTGTCTGTCCAACCTGCGACGAGCTGCAGCTCACGGTTGATAGGGTCCAGCTGGGCCTGGGACGCTTGGACGGAACTGTTCGTTCAGGCGGGCACAGAGGGGCCCAGGCTGAGGCCTTCCACACTCGCTTATTCCTCTGAGGGACAGACAGGTAGCTGACCACTGTCCAGTCTCCTGGACAGGCTTGGCGGCCTGGCCTCAGAGAACTCGGGGCAGGTTCCAGATTGCAAAACCACAGCGGACAAGCGTGAGAGCTGCAGCCCACGGGAGCAGAGAGCG
>NW_011889211.1:252820-254368 GCF_000151845.1 Pteropus vampyrus | reverse complement strand
GTGTAGCCAGCCAGCCCATGCTTTGGGGGCTCCAGAAATCCGAGCTCCTCCCTCCTTTCAGCAATGCTTTCTCCCCCAATATAAGAGCAACACCTATCCAGTTGAGAAAAATGCAGAATCCACAGTCACACGTCAAAGGGAACTCGAGAAAGAAGCCTTGTCCCCTACGCACAGGTGATAAGGGCGAATGACATTGACAGTCGCCACTAAGAAGTGAACAGTAAACAATCGACACGTGTTGCCCCCATTTTACAGGTGAGGAAACTGAGGTTCAGAGTCAGGCCGTAAGTGGAGGCGCTGGGCCGCGAACCCCGCTCTCGGGCCGTCCCCGTCCGTCTCTGTCCCCGTTTCTGTGCGTCCATCCGCCACAGGCCTGAGAGCGAGCGTGCCGGCCGTGATGTGCTCTTCCCAGCCAGCCCCGACTGGCAGCAGCGTCTTCGCCTCCCCTTCCACCTCAGCCCCCCGTGGATGTCCGAGGTCACCGAAGGAGAGTGGCCTCTCTGCTTCACCCGCTACAGCGAGCATTTCAGCGCCATGCCACCACAGGAGGAAACAAGAGAATCCCCACCTCAGATTAAAAAGCCAGAAAGCCAGGCCGTGGAGAGTGAGGGGGAGCTCCGTCAGGGAGAGGGGAGGCGGGGGTCACCCCAGGGCCAAGCCCCCACCTCTCCGGGGACACGAGGCTGGAATCGCGGCCTGACGGCTCAGGGCCGAAGCTGGGGACGAGCGGGGACCCAGCCCTGGGCACTGCCATGGCGCTCCCTGCACAGGCACGGGCGGCCTCGGCTGCCCGGGGGGCAGAGGCTGGGGTCCCGTTAAAGGGGTCGGCTGTGCCCCCTTGGGTCCCCCAGAGCCAGGAGCCTCCCCCTCACCCTACCGACTCTGCGGCAGCAGCCCCTCCCCCTTCATCCCAGCTCACCTGAAAACAAAACAATTTTTATTTTAGGAACGAGGAGCTTCTGTGTGGGAGGGAGGCTGGGCGCCTTTGGTCACACCAGTGAGGAGGGCTCTGTGGCTTTCAAGAGGTTGGGAATGCCACTGACTGTCCCCCAACCACACGCTTGACACGGTGTCCCAGCGGCAGAGACACAGAGCAGGGCGTGTCCCCACCCATGCGTGGCGAGCTGGGCTCTGGAGGATCACTCTGGGGGTGGCTGGCACTCCCCGGCGGTCCCCGGCCCGTAGACACATGTCTACACTCGCTGCCTCTGTCTCGCATGGCCTCCTCATGGGGACACCAGCTGGTGGGACCAGGGCCACCTGCCCCAGTGGGGCCCCATTCTCATTTGATCGTCTGCAAGGCCCTATTTACAAACGAAGTCACAGTCACGGGTCCCTGGGGTTGGGACCTCGACATCTCTTTTTGAGGGGGCACGATCATTTGTCCTCACGCGGGGGTGTGTTTCGACACGTAGGAGTTTATCTCGCCGGCTTCCATGACGAGGCGCTTCACTGTTTCATTGGGCCGCGTTTCTCAAACGCCCCGGCCTCAAAGCCCGGCTCACTGGTGCCAGACAGGCGCCGGCGACGTCACAGGGTCACAGAACC
>NW_011889211.1:245598-252770 GCF_000151845.1 Pteropus vampyrus | reverse complement strand
TTTAGGAACGAGGAGCTTCTGTGTGGGAGGGAGGCTGGGCGCCTTTGGTCACACCAGTGAGGAGGGCTCTGTGGCTTTCAAGAGGTTGGGAATGCCACTGACTGTCCCCCAACCACACGCTTGACACGGTGTCCCAGCGGCAGAGACACAGAGCAGGGCGTGTCCCCACCCATGCGTGGCGAGCTGGGCTCTGGAGGATCACTCTGGGGGTGGCTGGCACTCCCCGGCGGTCCCCGGCCCGTAGACACATGTCTACACTCGCTGCCTCTGTCTCGCATGGCCTCCTCATGGGGACACCAGCTGGTGGGACCAGGGCCACCTGCCCCAGTGGGGCCCCATTCTCATTTGATCGTCTGCAAGGCCCTATTTACAAACGAAGTCACAGTCACGGGTCCCTGGGGTTGGGACCTCGACATCTCTTTTTGAGGGGGCGCGATCATTTGTCCTCACGCGGGGGTGTGTTTCGACACGTAGGAGTTTATCTCGCCGGCTTCCATGACGAGGCGCTTCACTGTTTCATTGGGCCGCGTTTCTCAAACGCCCCGGCCTCAAAGCCCGGCTCACTGGTGCCAGACAGGCGCCGGCGACGTCACAGGGTCACAGAACCTCAGTGAGATGTCCTGTGGCCAGCCCGGTCTGCCCTGGGCTGAGGGTGATGGCTCCACACTTCTCTGTCGTTTCTTTCCCTGAAGACACAAAGCCGCCGCACCGGGGGCCCTGTCCTCAGGCAGGGCGCATGTCTGCCCAAAGCTCCCGAGAGCTCTCTGTTCCCATCAGCTCCATGAAAGGGGGATTCAGAGCCTGGGAGGTGACAGGTGGAGCGTGTGTGTGACAGGGCTTCTGTCCGCTGGGAGGAGAAGGGGCCGGTTCACCACGAGAGCCTGCGAGCTGGCCGGGGCGGATGGACGTGAGGCCAGGCCCGCAGAGGCCGGGGTAGCGGGCGGCGGGCAGGGCGGTTCCCACGGCTTCCCAGACATGGTCTCCCGTGGGAGGAGAGGGTCCCAGCCCAGGGCTCACCAAAGAACAGGGCGAAGCGAGCTCCAGGACCCCACACCGGTGGGGGGTGTCTAGCCTGGCGTCCACCTCGCTGCCCCGCTGAGGGGGTGGCCCGGGGGTGCTGTGGTGAGTGCTGGGGTCTCCCTCCGCCTCCTTCCCTGGCAGTTCGTGCAGAAGAGGGGGCGAAACAAAGGCCCCTCGGCAATTATCCTGAAGGACCCAGATACCGCCTCTCACTGTGACTGCTGCGGACTGAAGGTTCAGATCCCCCAGAACTCACAGGCTGAACCCCAACCCCCAGTGTGATGGTGTTAGGAGGTGGCGAGCACGGAGCTCCCATGATGGGTTGGCGCCCTGATGAGGAGGGGCAGTAGAGAAAGATGCCCCCGGCTCCCTCCCTCCCTCCCTCTCTCTCTCCCCCCACAGGGTGAGGATAAAACAAGGAATGACCAGGACGGGGGCCTCCCCAAGAACCTGCCGCGAGCACGCTGGACCCTGACCTCCGACTTCCAGCCTCCAGCACCCTGAGACAGAAAGGTCTGTCGTTTAAGCCGCACAGACATGACCACGGCCGGATGAAGGTGAGCAGAGCGGGCCTGGATCTCGCGTGCCCAGGACGTAAGGGGCGCCCGCCTAGGTCCAGATGAAGTTTGTGGGACCGGAGAGATCTCTGCTGTGCCGACGTGTGACAGGGAGCGTGGGGGGCCGTGCCCAGGGCAGGGCGACCGTGGGGCTTGGTGTCCTGGGAGGGAGGCCTGGACAGGCCTCGTGTGACACTTGGCTCTGTCGTTTACCAACTGAACGACCTGGTTCATCTTGTTTAAAGCTTTTCCTCCCATAAACGGGGTACCACTGGCTCTGACCTCATGGGATCGCTGTGAGGCTTGAGGGGAGCAGCAGGTATCGAGTGCATAAAATGCCGCTTGGGCCTGGGCCAGAAGAAATGGTGCATTTGGGCCGCTGGACGTGGCCACCTTCGCTCGGTTACCCCTGAGCTCCACGTCTGCTCAGCGTGTCGGGGCTCGGTGGACCCTGGGTTCTGTAGGCCGGTGAGCCCTTGCAGCTCACAAACCCGGCCATGCCACCCCCCAAAATCAATTTATTCTGCTGTAACTCAGTTTCTCTATCAATCTTCCAATCTGCCATTTGGCAGAATTTCATGTCAGGCAGTTTGGGGTCGATTTGTTCAAATCAGAATATTCCTGGGTGATTCACGCTTTCCGTTCACGTTCCTTCGTGGGCTCGGGTTTGAGATCTAGGAGGTCCCTGGCATTCGCTGAGACATCTCCATTCTCCGTAAGGACTAGGTTACTGCCCCCTCAGTTTAGGGGACCCGTCGGTTTCCCCCTCTTCATTCGCTTCGAGGCCTCTTGCTCTGCCAGCCCTCGCTCAGGACTGCCAGGCCCTGCTGGGGGAGGGGGAGGGGCGGGCAATGCATGGGGACCCTCAGCTGCTCTCTCGCCAAACTCGAGGCCCCACGGAACCCTGTGGGAAAGACTCCGGCCCTGACCCCCGCCCCCTGGACTGTTGCTCCCCCGATGCTGGAAGGCGGATGTAGCGTCCGCCAAGGGACGGCTTCCTGGCTCAGACACAGCCGTCTCCTCAGTCTGCGTGTGAAAGGGGCCGGCGAGCTCTAGCAGGCCCCTTCCACAGGCTCTCTGAGACCTATTCCATTGTGGGGGGAGGGGGTTCCACCCTTATGACCTCATGACCTCCCAAAGGCCCCGCCTCCTAGTACCAAGACCTTGCGGGGGTAAGATTTAACATATAAATGGGGTGAGGGGGAACAGAAACATTTGTAGCAAATGGATGTGCAAATTATGGTATATGCATACAAAAGAATACTATACAGCAAGGAAAAAGACCCCCTGCAAAATGGGCAAATCTCAGGAATATGACGCTGAGCAAAAGAAGCCAGATGCAAATGAACACGTGTTGTGTGATGCCATTGACGTTGTTCTCTGTCCGTCTTTAGGCAAAAAGAGGAATGTTGAGTGTGTCTTTAAGCAGAAGTCTCAGTGAGGATAAATGTCTGGATGGTGGTTACTCGGGTTAGTGGCGGGGGGCGGGGAGACATGTGAGGGATGGACACATTTCCCCCTCTTGACCTGGGTGTTGGTCACGCAGGTGTTCACATACGCAAAACCGCACGTGCCCGACGGTGCCCATGAGACGTGTGCCCTTCACGTGTGCAAGTTACATCCTAAGATGTGAGGACAGAAACGATTTACTCCCTACTCAGAGTCCACAGAGCGCACACAGAGAGGCCGTCGTAAATGCTTTTGGAAGGAAGCGGAGGGTGCCCGCTGCTTCTGGGGCCGCCCGGGGTGTGAGCACGGGGGCCTCCGAGCCTCTGGTGTTCCCTCCAGCTCCCCCGAGCCCGTGTGTGTCCCCAATGTCCTCAGGTCACCCTAGGAGGAAGAACACCCCGTGACTCAGCACTGACAACACATAACATCTTGTTTTTCCCTTCCGTGACCCAGGAGCAGGTAAGGAGGTGACCTCTCTTACCTGTGCCCAGCACAGAGGTCCCATCCTCTGTGGACTCGGGAAGCCGGCCCAGTTCTCCTGCCCGTTTGAGTTCAGAGACCCCATATATCAGGGGCCACATGAGCTGAGAGACAGCAGCCATGTAGGGCATTCCCCACCCTCAAACTCCTGCTGAGCCCCCTCTCTGGTGCTGGAGATCTCAGGGTTCGTCCTAATGCAGATCGAAAAGAACCTTCTGGAAATCATGCTCCGCATCTCCTCACCACCCGACCTGGAGCCAGGCCTGAGGAAGGATGGCGGTCAAAGTGGCAGCTGCTGTTGAGCCAGCTTTGAACTTGAACCAATTTGAAATCCAGGTCATAAATCCCCAGCTCCGCCTGGGGGACTCACCTTCAGGTCTGGGCGTGGAGTCTGCAGGAGAGGCCGGGGGTCTCCAGCACAATGCGGCATTGACAGGACTGTGGTGAGTGAGAGTGAATGAGTGTGCGTGTGTGTGTGTGTGCGTGTGTGTGTGTATGTGTGTACCTGGGGACAGGGTGTTGAGGACGGTGCCAAAGCGAGGGGGCCGACATCTGGAAAGTGTCAGGTTTAATGCCCAAAGCCACGGGCCCAGGTCAGCTCAAAGTACATGTTTGCTCGGAGCCGCAGCTGTGCAAACTCCCGCCCGCCGGGCCTTGCTGGGCTCGTGCCAAGTTCCCTCAGAGACAGTGGCCCCTTTGTCAGATTCCGTTCCAATCCCCCGTTTCAAAGTCGCTGGCCTGCCCCGGGGCCCCGCCGCCAGCAGCTGTGGGCAGCATCTGTCTGAGGCTGCCTTCATTTCGCCTCGAGAAGGAAAACATCGTAGTTTAGGGGCGCACATTCTGGCCCGGCCGCCAGAATTCACCCCTCCCCACCCTCAGGAACCCCTGTGTCCCAACTGATTGTACACCCACACCTTGGGATCATTAGGGCGTCCCAAACACCCCATGGCACAGCCAGCTCCCCTGGGGAGCTGGCTCTGCTTCATTTGGTTCTCGGCGGCTGTCACTTGGAATGTGGGGTGTGGTTCGTGTTTAGAGGCCGAGGAAGACGCGACCGTGTGACCGTGTGCGTGTGAGCATCGCGTCCGTGCGTGGAGGCGGGGTGGATTAGGGACCGCTTGGAGATGGCCTGCGTCTTAGCCTGGGTCCAGCAGAGCTTGAGACGGAGGCTTTTGGGCAGGAAATTTGGGGTTGTGGTCCCAGGGGACAGGAGGCAGGGAACAGGCCGTGCTGGGCATGGAGTTGCAGTCACTGAATCACCTATAGAAAAAAATGTACGTATGTGTGTGTGTATAATCACTTTTTCTGTAAAGAAATTCTGGAGAGATAGGGTCCAGTCCTTCTGGAGTGCAATGATGCTTTCTGTAATTTGTTCTTAGTATTTTTCTCTTAAGGATTCTATTTGATCCAACATTTGTCGACGACCTACTAAGTGCCCAGCACTCCCCCCGGTGCTGGGGATCGGCCGATGAGTCAGACAGGTAAAGCCCCCCTTCCATGGAGTTGCCTGCTAGTGGGAGAGTCAAAAAGCGAACCCCGTAATCTTAAGGGGCAGTCTGTTCCACGAAGACCATAAAGCAGGCGATGGGGTGCCCAGGGACAGGGAAAGGAGGGAGGGGTGGGGAGGCAGAATGGGCAGACGGGGCTTGCCGCGGAGGTGGCCTCTGAGCAGAACCCTGAACGGCGAGAGGAATCTAGCCGTCGGCTCCAAGAAAAACATTTCCTCGCCCTCCGCTTCCTCCTTGATAGAAGCCTGGGCAGCGAGGCCGCTTCCGGCGCCCAGCGTGAGGAGCGGTCCTGAGAAGCTTCCAGAAGTCCCCCATTCTGTCCGGCTGGCTTCTCAGCAGGGTCTGTGCCTGGACACTGGCAGGTGCCAGGAGCCTCACCGCAGGTATGGAAAGGCGACCTGAGACGGGGCACTTTCTTTCGCTGGATTCTGTTTTGTAGCGATCACGATGCTTCCTTGCACATTAAGAAACCCTGAGACGTTCTTCGCCTGACGAGAGCGTTCGGAATTTCTCAACGTTCTTTTTTTTTGAACCTTCTTTCCCTTTGCACTTGTTTTTCTTCTCTTTGTTTAGCTTTTGAGCAAAAACTTCCTACCCACCGTGATATTTTCCCCGTGCATAGCTAAGTAGGCTAGAAAAACAGTAGCATGAAACATGGCGGGTGGCTCGAAGTCAAGGTCAACAGCAGGCTGGGAACTTCCCAGGAGCACCTCGGCTCATGCAGCAAGTGGCTTCAGAGTCACTTAGCCACCTAAGTTCCATGCAGGGGCACCCCACCCCGTGCAAGATGCCACTTGTTTAAGTCCCTCGGGTGAGAAGTGGCAGTTGCAGAGGTCTTGCTTAGCGTGTCCTGGAGGGAACACAGAAAAACACTTTGGAACCCATCTGTTGTGTGACGTTGGTGATAGAGCATCCAGCGGTCACTTGAGGGACATTGGCTGATCTCGGTTTCACCCAGCAAAGTTAAATCTAGCTGCGAGACAATGACTCGAATTTAAAAGGATTAACAGAAGCCCACGGAAATGGTGATTAAGCCCTTGAATGGTTTACCAAAAAAAAAAAAAAAATCTCTGAATCATAGTTTCAAAAAAAAAAATCAAACGGAAAGAAAAAAATCATTCTTTGTCATTTGTCTGCTCTAAAAATTAGAGCAGAGTTACCACACTTGGGTAAATTAAGATGAAATTAGCTTATTTAAAAATTTTACCATTTTTGATTTATTTTTCCAGATGAAATACTAGTCAAACTTTTTTTTTTTCGTTTTTAGAATATGGAATTTTTGACCCCACATCAAGCGGCTTCACCTCAGGTGCCTTGCTCCTGGTGTCCCAACCACCCTTTCTTCCCTGTGTTTGTCTGCCAGACTGGTGTCATGGAGAGAATTATTTCATGTCGCTATCCTGTGTCTCAGCAGTTGGCATCTGTGCTCCACTGAGTTAAGATCTCCTGGAGCCTTCTGTATGAGGCGAGAGCCCCTACTTCTTACCTTCCTCACCACCTCTGTATTTATAGGTCAGGATAAGCAGCACTAGCTGCTGTAACAAACAAGCCCAACTCTCAGGGGCCGAGTAGCTGTCAGCCAGCAGGCTCTCCTCCACACGGTCACTCAGGGACCCAGGCTCCCTGCATCCTGTGGCTCCACCTTCCTTTCTGTCCTTGGCGTCCTCTCCACTTGGCCTGTGGATGGAGAAGAGATGCAAGAGAAAGTCTATAGGAGTAGTGCATGTTTGACCCCCTCCCCCGCCATGCCGGGGGTCAGAACTCAATCACATGACTGGCCAGAAGCCTGGGGAATACAGTACAGCACTGTCCCCTGGAAAAAGACTCGAAAACCAGGGAGCATTAGCAATGTCACCACACTCTCTACTCATTTCCTCTTCTTTGGGGCCACCTCCCCGTCCTTGTTTATCTCTGCATGGTGTATCTGGCTAAGGCACCGTGTTTCCGGCTAGGTAGCAGATAATCCTTGCCTCTTACTAAGCCTCATAGAGACAGTTTGCCAACTTACTGATCCTTGCTTTAGAAAAGCCTGCGTGTCACAAAGGTTCTGTAAGTTATGTGAGCAGACATGTTCACTTTCGTGCTCCATGAGGTCGTGTGTATGTGTGCAAAATATTCATCCATCCTAAGCTGAATATAAACAACCTAGCTAGTTGTA
>NW_011889211.1:244037-244311 GCF_000151845.1 Pteropus vampyrus | reverse complement strand
CTTTCGTGCTCCATGAGGTCGTGTGTATGTGTGCAAAATATTCATCCATCCTAAGCTGAATATAAACAACCTAGCTAGTTGTAAAGAGACATGTTCTAGTTTGAGAATCCGTCCATTCATCCATCCATCCATCCACCTACCCATCCATCCATCCATCTATCCACCCACCTACCCATTCATCCATCCATCCACCTACACATCCATCCGTCCATCCATCTGTCCATCCGTCCATCCGTCCATCCATCTGTCCATCCGTCCATCCATCCATCCATCC
>NW_011889211.1:242732-243432 GCF_000151845.1 Pteropus vampyrus | reverse complement strand
CCATCCATCCGTCCGTCCATCCATCCATCCATCCATCCATCCATCCATCCATCCATCCATCCATCCACTTACCCATCCATCCATCTGTCCATCCGTCCATCCGTCCATCCATCTGTCCATCCGTCCATCCATCCATCCATCTGTCCGTCCATCCATCCATCCATCCATCCATCCATCCATCTATCCATCCATCTATCCACCCACCTACCCATTCATCCATCCACATACCCATCCATCCACCTACCCATCCATCCATCCATCCATCCATCCATCCATCCATCCATCCATCCACCGTCCATCCATCTATCCACCCACCTACCCATTCATCCATCCATCCACCTACCCATCCATCTATCCACCCACCTACCCATTCATCTATCCATCCACCTACCCATCCATCCATCCATCCATCTACCCATCCATCCATCCATCCATCCATCTGTCCATCCGTCCATCCATCTGCCCATCCGTCCATCCATCCGTCCATCCATCCATCCACCTATCCATCCATCCATCCATCTATCTGCCCACCTACCCATTCATCCATCCATCCACCTACCCATCCATCCATCCATCCATCCATCCATCCATCTGTCCATCCGTCCATCCATCTGTCCATCCATCCATCCGTCCGTCCATCCATCCATCCACCTACCTATCCATCCATCCATCCATCCATCCATCCATCCATCCATCCACC
>NW_011889211.1:236123-239587 GCF_000151845.1 Pteropus vampyrus | reverse complement strand
AGTGGGTGCTTAATGAATCACTGCTGACTGAAGGGATGATAGACAGGAAGCCCCTCTCCCTGTCCCTCACAACTCAGGATTGCACGGGGAGCATCACTGAGCCCTCCCCATGCCCCACGACCAGGACTGGTACCCAGAGTGCCCCCCACCCCGGATCCCCGGCACCATGCCAGGGGCCCAGAGCCTCTCGTTTGCTTTCTACTCAGCATCCTTTGTCTTCACGTGCAGCCGGAAGCCACACAACCAGAGCCCCTGCCCAGACCTGGGTCTTCCTTGAGCGATGAACAGCAACGGTATTTGTCTGCCGCCCTCTGCGGCGCGTGCGCTCTGGAGCACTGGCCGGGGGTGTGTCCTGGTGGCTGTGCTCACCTGCCCTGGCCGCTTCCTCTGGCTCTCACTGGGCCAGACTTGCTCGTATGTCACGTCGAACGTGCACCGATGTCCTGTCTGCCTCTTTATGCAGATGCGGCTCAAGATGGCCCTTCAGTTAATGAGCGCTCGCCATACTGACCCTTGAAGAGGGTCATTTTTTTTTTCTTTTTTTCAAAGGACTTCTTTTTTTCTGGTATGAACTCTGTCATCTCCCAAATCAAAAAATGGTATTTTGGCCTTCTGGGTTCGGGAGGACGTTCTCACCCATTTATGTGACATCATGGCTTCCGGTCAGAGAAGATCACTTGAAACCAGTTTGGACGGGGGGCCGCATTCGGAGGACCCCAAGACATGTTACTCTGTAGAGATTTGCCCAGCATGAGGCACGAGGAAGAAGCGGCTTCTACAGCTTTCCATCCACGGTGTGTGGCCCCGGTGACGCGTGTGTCAGGGCCTAAAGGTATTCGTGTTTAACTTGCCGTGCAGCTTGAGAGCAGAACGAGGAACCCCTAAAAAAACTGAAAAACGGTAAAGAAAGTGGTAGGGAAAATCGACTGCGTTACAGGAGATTTATAGAAGCCAACTCAGAGATTCATCTTCCCCAGCCTTCATCCGCCACCCACGGCTGCCGACGTTGGCAAACTTTGTCTATAAAAGACCAGATGGGAAATATTTTAGGCCCTGCAGGCCACGTGGTCTCTGTTGCCGGGGAAAGACATAATCATCGCAGCATCTGAGGCCACGAACCGCGCGGAGCCCTCCGCTGATGAATCAACCAGGGTTTGTAGAGGTTAAGTCTGGGCAGGCAACAGCATATTCCCGTGGTCTCGAAATATCTCCCCACAGATTCCTGATGAATTACAAAGGCAAAGATACCCCTACCACGAAGAAACGTGGTGGACGCACCCTCAACCAAGCGACGGGACGTGAGCACGATCAATAACGCGAGGCGCCGACGGGCTTTGCTTCCTGCTGCCAGCGCCAGGACACCCACCCCGTAAAGCTCCTCGGTCGGGTCACGGGGAAGCAATCGGGCAAATAGATGGTGGCGCTTTCTACAGAACTACTGGGACGAACTCTTTTAAAACGGTCGGTGTCCACGACGACCAAGGCATGGACGATTCTAGATCAAAGGAGACGAAAGATGAACAGATATGGAGGGTGCGAGGTGACTCACACCCTCGTGCGAAAATGATCGAAGCTTCTGAAGGGTCAGAGGTGTCAGCGCCCTCGCCGGCTAAGAAGTGAATCTGCCGCAGTCCCCCAAATGCCAGCAAAGACACGAGACTCCCCGGGGTCAGGGCCGAAGGACGTTATTACAGACACAGCAGCAGCCAACATCAGCGTTTTCTCCCAAGCCCCGTTTCCCTCAGGACTGCTCGAAGAAGGCCAGGTGACACCTGTGCAAGCGATGGCTTGCTTTATAGGAGAGGAAGCCAGAGTTTAGGAAACCTGCACCTTTTACCATGGGCAGTAAGGCTGCCTGATCTTTTTCCCAGAGAGACATCATCTATTTTCATATCGGACGGGAAGCACGCCTATCTTTTGCTTTGAAGGGACACAGTATCTCTACCTTTTGGGGTCGTTCTCTTTATAAATGTCCTTGAAATAAGAGTCAAGGCAGAGGGCAGCCTCTGTTTGCAAAACACAATGCAAAACCCATGGAGAATTGTCTCTCGACAATGACAGCTAAGTGTGACGTGTGCCCTGGAGTGAGAAAGAAAACTTTCAAGGACCTTATTGGGACAATCGGGGGCATTGCTCTGAAACAGACATTCTGTGATATTACCGTACCGATGTTCTATTCCCTTGGTGCCGCCGCCCTGCTGGGGTTCTGTGGCAGATCATCAGAGATGCCCCTGAAGTATTTGGGGGTTAAGGGTCGTGGTGTCTGCCACCAATTTTTAAATGGTCCAGCAAACAGACAACATGATAGATGTCACTCAGAGGGCTGGGGGAGGCAGTTTGAGAGTGGCCAGACGTGTCAAAGCACTAACAATTGCAGTATGGAGGTGAAGGGTGTTTGGGTTTTCATTATATTATTCTGTTGACTTTACCAAACAGAAATGAGGGCAGGCTGGGGGGCCGGCTTCTCCCAAAGCAGGCACCTGGCATGGGGCGACCTTCTTCTGACTTTACCAACTGTGTTTTGACGACACCTTGTCACTGACTTTATCCTCGCCCTGCCTTAATTGAGTGCTCTGAGGACATAAATACGTTTTCTGTTTACTCAAGCTTGGGAGAAGCTGGCAGAAAAGGCCTTTTCAGCTAAAAGCTCCTTGAACCCCCGAAGGTGTGAACCAGCAAGTTAACAGCCTCGAAAACCCTTTCAGCTGCGGACGCCTTCGCCTGTGGCTGTGCAGCGATGCCATCGACCCCATTCTGTAGGGAAGAGAGAAAAGCATGGGGCCTGCAGGCGGACCCTGAAAGCAGAGTTTTAATCATTTCGCTCAAAGCTTGGGGATCCTGAGGCCGCTCCAGACACACCCATTGAGATGTCAGCAGGACACATCCCCGGGTCCAAATGCAGCCCGGATCCACTGTGTCCTCACTTTCCTCTCTTAGTGGGGCAGGTCGTCAAGAACCGGTCTTAGGAGTGGGCGCTGGTCCCCGCCCTCTGGGCACAGGCAGTGAGGCGGGAGAGCAGGCCCTGACCCCCACACAGACAGCTGCCCCGCGAAGACAGAGCTGCAGGCTCAGAGGGGACGCGGCTAAAAATGAAGAGGTGAGTCATTGTTGAAGCTATGTCCTGGACGCTGTCTGTGGCTCACGCTGGGGACTGGGGACTGGCAGGAGGGCAGCCACCGGCCAGGCCCAGGGCCCGGCCTGCTGAGGACGCACAGCCCAATGTCATGGGTATCCAGCACCGGGCCTTTCCCTTCAGACGGGCGTCACTGGATCACATGCGCTGGTGAGCAAACCCAGGTGGAGCTGTCAGGGGCTTATGATGAAAATGCAAGTCTCCCCACACCCCTCTCTCGGCCGCTGGGAGCCCCACTTTAAGCTCTGGTGGCTACTTTCAAATGCTAAATAATGTTCGATGCTGTGATTTCCCAGATTCCCTGAAGGTAGACAGTGTCTTTGGACTCTCA
>NW_011889211.1:232077-235268 GCF_000151845.1 Pteropus vampyrus | reverse complement strand
ATACGGCTCTTGAAAAAGCAGATCGGAGCTGCCCATAGGCCCGTATTGTCGCTGGGGGAAGGACAGGGTCTTGACTTTGGCCCATGGGAAGGGATGGCTCCTTGTGGCAGAGAGGCCCCTGACTGGTAATCAAAAAAGGTCCCAGATGAGGTTTGTTAAAGACCTGGCCCTGCTGTGTGAGTGTAGACAAAACACTTAACCTCTCTGAGCCCCCGTGGCTTGGTCCGCTTTATTTGAAACTGGAAGTAATACGCATCCATCTCGAGTGACGGGGTGGTTTGCGGGGTTCAAGTACAAGACCGTGGGTGTCCAGAGGCCTTTGTAAGCTGCCCGGGATGGCCCAGCCCTACTTCGTGAATGTCCTCCAGTGCTGCTTGGAACGAGGGGCTAAGGCTCTCCGTGAAAAAGCCTTTCTTCCTTTGCGCCCTTCCCCTTCATCCTCTGTCCTTCCCCGCAAAGCAGCCCGGGAAAGCCCCCTGAAGCTCGCCGGGGGCTGGGCGAGCCCCCTGGAGCTTAGGATCACCTTCCTTCTTCTTCACTACGTGCTCTTACAAGCAGGTGACTTCACAGCTCCTGGGCGAACAGCGCCCTTTCCAGACTGTGGGGGGTCCCCCTTCTCTCTAGCGCGGGACACACGCTGCAGGCCCCTTTATAGGCAGGGCACCTCTTTTCTATTAAATATCTACTTTCTATGCCCATTTCTCTCTCTCATCCACCTTTAGAAGCAATTTGGATCAGGTTATATCTAAAACCTGCTTCACATCGTCATTGCTCCCCACCCCCCGCCCCCCTGGCAGATAAAACCCAAAGCCCTCAGCCCCACCCGTGGGTCTCAGGCCCAGCCCTGGCGCCTGGCCCAGAGCAGGAACTTGGGTCTTCGGAGACGCCCCCTTCTTGCTCCGCGGCCTCACACTGCAGAGGGCCGAGCCCCCTGCTTCCACAGACGCCAGAGGACCACCCTCCCACCCACCGGCCCCTGGCCCCCGCTCACTTACGGAAATTTCGGCCTTTCCTACCATCCTTGACATTTGCAGGCTATCTGGTGCTGTGAGAAACAGAAGCTTTTACAGAAGGCCTTTCAGCCTGCGGCAGTGGATCCGCATAGGTCAGAGGTCATGGCCACTGGGGGCAATTGTGTGGGCTGCTAACTGGGTGTTTGACATTTGTGGTGTGGTCATGTTTTCCCTGCTGCTGGCCTTGCGCACATCTCCAGCGTGGTTCCGCGCAGGGCAGTCCCTTTCACGGGAAGGTGCATGTGGGCACCAGGAAACTTCTAGAACCCAAGTAGGCTCCGGTCGTGAAGGCGGCCCTGATAAGCGCAAATGGCAGAAGCCGGCCAGGGTTAGGGTGAAGCCAGCGAGGCACTCGCCTAGAGCACAGAATTTAAGGGGATGCCTCAAACTCGGAAATCGCGACCAATCCTATTTTCCTGCAATATTTTAAAGGACAAAATTAATGCCAAAAAAAAAAAAAATTCAAAGTGAACGAAATAGCAAAATGTTAAATCACGTCAAGATGACCCTTCGATGATGCAGGCCGGCCCCGCACACCTCACCCTGATCCCCGCCAGCTCTGGGGGGTGCGTTGCTGCCTGAGTGCCAGGGTCACTGCCCCGTGATAAGAATAATCAGTGCTTGTCAGACTCATCCGGCGCAGAGGCCTCGACTGAAGCCAGCTCTGTCCCATGGGCTGGAGCAGTGGGCATTTGGGGGCAAGTGAACTTCCACGTGTTCATGTTCTGGAAGGACCGGGTCCCTCATTTTTGTCCTCTGAGGTGGTAACAGTTCACCCGCCCGTGTCAGGTCAAGTGGCCCTAGAGCTGAGGAAGGCCCGTGGTGCCTAAGAATCGAGGCAAACACAGTCAGATCTGTTTTTTTGTTTGTTTTTTGTTTTTTGTTTTTTTGTTTTTTTTTTCCCTCCAGAATGCTCCAGACATTCAGACCTCTGGTTAATCCTGTTAGGGCAAGTGACTTCCCTGTTCTTCCTAGGGGGTGTGGAAATGAGCTGTAAATTCACCTGACAGCAGGTCCCTCGGTCCCCACACTACCCCTTCTGCTGGGACCTGGAGCACGCATGGCTCTCTCCGCTCCAGCACCACCGTCCTGGCTGTCCCCCACCTGGAAGGCTAACTCCATCTGCCACTCGCTGCGTGGCTTGTTCAGGTCTCATCTTAAAACGTCACCTCCTCAGAGCCACCTTCTCTGAGCACCGAGTCATAACCTGCCCCTCTGACTTTTCTTGCCTGTGCTTTGTTAATTTCCTCTTTTAAACGCCCAGCCTTCGCTTCCTGGTGTGTTTCCCTGATCAGACTGGGCGAGCCAGGGCGCCGCAGGGCTGGGGGCACAGTGGGGGCTCGAGCCACCTTGACCTGCGTATCCCTCCGCACCTTCACCCCTGCCTGTCCCTCTGCTCCTTTCCCTAGACTGTTCGCCTCTCCTGCATTCTGACTCTGCCCAAACGACCCGCGGGCCGCCTGGATGCCCTACTTTCCCATGGAGGGTGGTCCCCAGGGGTGGTCTGTGTGCGTGTGTTTGTGGGGGGGGGCGGTGCTGGAGAGGCAGGACCCTCTTCAGTCATTTGGAGAAAGGCAAGCAACTGAAGAGGGGAATATTGGGAGACCCTCGTCAGGGAGCAAGAACCTGCTCAGCAGAAACTGGGGAAACAGCCAGAGGCTAGGGGAGCCCAGGGAATGTTTCTAATCGCCCCCCGCCCCCGCCCCCGGCCCCGCCGTCGCCTCCCCCAGTCCCATTTCTACCCCGCGCTTTCCACTCGCAGGCCCACCGTGTGGCCTTGGGAAGCCCCGTAGGGGGATAATCAGACAGTGGTGGGCAAGCGGGAAAACAAAGACTGGGGCCCTGGGGCCCTGGGGTGGAAGGGGAGGCGCGAAGGGACGGGTCCTGAAGCCTGGCGAGCATGCCGACACCTCCCCCGCCCCCCGCCCCACGGGAAAGATCTAAAATCCTGGTTCCTAAGATTCTCTCACTGGAGAAAACCTGGAGTGGCCACATCAAACTTCACTATGACCCCTCCGATGACTTGGGATGGCTTGGGGACCCCACAAGTCACCCCTTGGTGCGGCCGCGGGCTGTCGTTTTCTGGGCCGGGGGCGCAGAGAAAGCCCTCTTTCGCCGCCGGGCGGGTGGGAGTCCCCGGGGCGCGGGCCGGGGCGGGCCGGCGGGGGAGGGGAGGGG
>NW_011889211.1:215486-231699 GCF_000151845.1 Pteropus vampyrus | reverse complement strand
ATGGTGGGCCACCTGCATCTGCAGGGCATGGAGGAGAGCCTCAAGGAGCAGAGCCGGGAGGGCCTGCTGGACAGCCCCGACTCCGGGCTGCCCCCCAGCCCCAGCCCCAGCCCCCCCTTCTACGCCCTGGCGCCTGGCATCCTCGACGCGCGCGCGGGGGGCGCCGGACCCAGCGAGGCCAGAGCGGTAAGCGCGCGCCTCGGCGCACACGGCGGACCGGGTGGGGGTGGGGTGGCGTGGGGATGGGGTGCGGGCGAGGGTCTGCGCTCGCTGCGCCCCAGACCCGGCGCCTCAGAGGCCGGGGCCGGGCTCCACCCCCACACGTCGCCCCAGCCGAGACGGTGGCCCAGTGACAGCCACGCGCCCAGGTGGGGACGGGGGCACGTAGGCGGAGGTGGTCCAGGCTGGTCCCGGACCCGCGGCCCGGCCCGGCCCTGCGGTGGCCTCTCAGCTAGAGAGTCCTCTGTCAGCGGTGACCCGGCAGGGGCTGCACGACTGTCCGAAATGCTCGCGGAAGTCGGGCCCTCGCTAGGTGGGCTCCAACCCTGGGCCCGAGCCCTGCGGCGCTGGTACCCAGGTCCCTGCGGTGCTTCGGTCCTGGCTGCGTTTACTGTTCCCCGGGCTGCCGACGTGAAGGCCTTTTTTTTTTTTCCTTTTCTTTCTTTTTCGTTTTTTTTTTTTTTAACCAAACCCAGACAGGAAGCCTTCCTTCCCCGGGGTGGTGAGGGATGGTTGACGTGGAGCTGAGGCCGTGCCTGGGAGAGGTGGGGAGACTCCAGTTTGTGTCCCGCTGGACTTAGTGGGGCCTCCAGTTGAACCCGATGGCCACCCACCCTGGTGGCTGAACTGAGACCGGGTGCCCCCCGCAGGCGGGAGCAAGGCGGCGGGATGGAACGCAGCACCTCCGCGCCTGGAGGACATGGCAGGTTGAACTCCATGGGTCCCTAACGCGGGTGCACTTGCCTGCTCTCTGCTCCCTTAACTTCTTTTCTGCTGGGTGTATGTGGGAACACGACTCCAACTCCACTCTCCTGAGGCCCCAGTGATGGTACCTGGTACCTCACGGGGCTGTGACTGCCTCCCACAGCTGAGCATCAGAAGGGAAGGGTCCCCTTGTCTCCAGATAATGACAGGAATTTCATCCGTGCCTCCCTTGCTCCTTGGTCCAGTGGGTCCCAAACTTGACTTGGCATCAGAGCATCTCAGAGATCTTAAAAAAAAAAAAAAAAAACCCCCCTGCCTGCCTCGCGTCCCCAGCGTTCTGTTTAATTGGTACAGGCTGCGGCTCGGGCATCAGGATTGTTAAAACCTCCCCAGGTGTTTCTAACGTGCAGCAAAGTTTGAGAACTGCTGTCTTAGACCAAAATCATGCAGCGAATTTGAATTTTGGTCTCTCTTTTTTCTAGCGGGGGGTGGGAGGGGCGCTGAGGACTGCTAGAGGTGCCTAGAGGTGACCGAGGCTGTTTGCGCTGACACCCATCCCGCTGTCGGAAACGGCCGGCCATCCCGCACGTCTCAGAGTTGGCTGGCATGGTCGCGTGGAGGGCATCTTGGAGTAAATCCCTGGGGTGTCTTAACACAACAGGGCTCAGAGAAAAGGGACGTGAAACCAGTCTGCTTCGGTATTGTTGAGCTGACCCAGAATCCTCCTTAGAAAGGGTTTCCTGGACGCTTTCTCTGCCCGCCGGGCCAGCCAGGGTGCCTGGCTTCCTCGCTTGGCTCTTCCAGCTGATTTCATTTTCTTTCTCTGCCTCGCTAACTGGATGCCGGGGATGAAATCCTGCCGTCCCTGATCTTTTAATTGGACTTGAAGGCAAAATCTGGGGTAACGGCATCTGCTCGGATGGCCCTCACACCACGTGCCGGGGGCTGCCCCAGACCCCTGGCGTGCATTAACCCGGTTAATTTTCACCATGAAGGGTGCATTCTGATTATCCTCATTTTCCAGACAGGAAAGCTGAGGCACAGGGGTCAGTGACGTGCCCGGGGCCACCCAGCCGGCAAGTGGCCGCGCTGGGATGGAACCCATGACTCTGGCCGCAGACTCTCTCTTCTCAGAACTCACCCCACTTTTCACTATGGGGCTTCCCAAGGCCACACGGGGTAATGAACTACCTCTGTGTGTGTGCTTTCTTAAAATTAAAGAAACAAAATGCCTGTGAACCTATGGCATTTGGAGATGCTGCTTTTAATAAAAAGGGAGGCGATGGTTGCCATCGGCAACCTCTTCTCAGTCCTGGGCCCTGCAGCCGGGACCCCCCGCCCCCCACCAACCCCGGCTACCTTCCTGCTAAACATCCTTAATCTGGTGTTTAACAACACCCCGCTGGCTGGTGTCTCACCGAGAAGCTTTCCAGGCACAGACGCAGGAGAAGGATCTCCCGCTGGCCTTGCGTGTCTCCGGGGAACAGGACGGAAGCCTGTCCTGAGTCTTGGAGCTCGTGGTTTCAGATGCACAAGCAGAGGCTGGTGGCAGCGGGGCCCGGTCTCCGCTGACACCTCCTAGTGTCGTGGGTCCGACCAGATGGGCCTGGGCTTCGGTCGGCTTCGCACAGGGTGGCCGTCTTTGTTCTGACACCCAGTTTCCAGCACCGCTGTCCCGGGCAACATTGGCGTCACAGACCCTAGCCAGGGTTTGAGTGACAGCGCCGTCCCCAAACCCTGACCGCCGGGGTCCTCGCCGGCTCGTCACCGCATTCTGGACAGACGCATGTTAAGTTTGCTCCCGCTTCACTTCATCCGAGAGGTCCCGTTCCCCCTCTCGTAGGCTGGACGTACCTTCTGGACGATACCCCACTGACACAGGGTGTCTGGCTGCTGCGTCAGTGGGGTATTTTCCAGAAGGAAAAGGCACTAGGGACCAGGCTGGGTGCGGGTGACGCCACTCGGTCTCGACCGTGGGTTTTCTTGCTCACTCTTTGGAGCAAAGACTGTAACGTTCCCGGTGATTCTGGAACCCACGACGATTTGGGGACCAGACATTCATCCCGCCGGTCCCGACTGAGCCCAGCAGGGAACAAGGTGGCTAAGGCTCCCGCCCTCGTGGCTCAGCATTCCTGTGGGACACAGTCCCAGATGGGTTGATAAGCGCCCTTAAGACAAAAAGCTGGGTGAGGGTGGAGTCACTTTAGACAGGGTGGTCTGGGAAGTGACGTTTAATAGAAAGGAGAAAAAAAACGAGGGCGTGGACTCTGTGGTCAAGGGGCCGAAGGGCATGCCGGCCAGGAGGGTGGCAGGTGCAAAGGGCCTGGGGCAGGAGCGAGGTGGGCGTGTGAGGAGCCGGCAAGGGCGGCAGAGGCCGGGCAGGGCGGGGACGTGTGGGTCGAGCTGAGGCCAGCAGGTAAAATTCCATTCGATCTTTTAAAAATGCACTTGGGACTGTTTTATTATTTTTTAAAAAGGCATCATGAGCTCCCACATCTCCCAAATTAGAAACCCAAATCAGGGACTTGACTGGGAGATGCCGGAGGGTTGGGATCTGTGCCGGGCTTGTCTCTCGCGGGTGGGGCTGGCTCTCCTGCAGGACGCAGGGCAGCCGAGGCTGCCAGCTGGGCCAGGAGGCAGTGCCTGTCAGCTGCAGCTCATCCCACAAATATTTAAGCCAGGCGGGGCGAGGCGTACAGCCGTGAACAAGGCGGACGCTGTCTGTGCCCCTCGGGCTCCTGGGGCCTGGACCGCCAGCTCGAGGTTGAGCGATGTCTTCCCTTTTTCCTCCCCATCCTGCCTGGCCCAGCTGTCGGGTCAGGGGGCGTCATGGGGAGATGCATCCTGCTGCCTGTAGGGTGAATGGGTGTGCGCAGCAGACGCCTGTCTCCCCAAGTTAACAACCTGCCCCATCACCCCCGGGGAGAACACAGATAGCATCTGGCATCTCTGGCCGAGTTCCCGGGGTGCACGTTGGAGGAACAGCCCCCACGGGGTGGGGGAGAAGCACACGGTTTCACGTGTCCAGCAGACGCAGGACTCAGCCCGCTGTGGAGTGGTGACGGGGGTGACGGTCTAAGTGGTCACCCCTCAGATGTGGAGATGGGGTTCTCCAGCAGCCGCAGCCTGGGCCCGTCCTGCATTGCTCTGGACACTCCGGTCCCATCTGCTGAGTCTGTTTACGGGGCGAGTGTGTTTCTGAGTGGCCTACTTGAGAACGTCCCTAAGGAGGAGGTGCTGGTTTCTCGGACCCAGATTCTGAAAGAAGGCCTGCGGGCTGGACGTGGGTAGAATCGGTGGTGGGGAGTGAGGTGTCTTGGCCCCATCTTTGAAAATTTCCCAGGGCTGCCCAGCTCTTCGAGACCACCCATGGTCACAGCCGCCGCCTCTTAGGATCTCGGCTGTCACCCCCGCCCTCTCAGCATCCCGGATCTGCTCATTTCTGTTTCTGGTCTGCGATGGTGAGACCGAGGACGAAGGAGAAGAAGAGGAATCAGAGATTTAGGGAGTTAGGGCCCAGGATTAGGGAGGACGGCTGGACAAGTGGGTGGGTGGGTGGATGGGTGGGTGGGTAGGTGGGTGAGTGGATGGATGGATAGACAGATGGATGGATGGATGATTGAGTGGGTGGATGGGTGGATGGATAGATGGATGGATGGATGAACAAATAAATAGAAAGTTGGGTGAGCAGGCGAATAAATGAATGGATGGATAGATAGAAGGATGGACATGGATGGATGGATGGACAGACAGATGGACTGAGGAGACGGGAGTCAGTCCTCACGGCCCCCTCGCAGGCTCCCAGGTGTGTCCCTGAGCAGCACAGGTGTCTGAGCAAGCTCTGATGGAGGAGATCCAGGTGTGTCAGGCCAAGGTGGGAGGAGCCAGTCTGCTGAAAGGGCGGCCGTGAGGAGTGGGGGAGAAGCCAGAGACGCTGGCGCCACTGGTCAGCCCGTCTGCCTGATCCGGGATGCACCGGCCTCCAGTGGAAGTTCAGCCGACCCCGAGCCCCACGTCTCCGCGGCAGCTCACCTGCCCGAGAAATTCAGCTCTGTGTGTAGCTGTCGCATGAAGAGAAGACAGATAGGCCCATGGCCTTCTGCGGACAGGGGAGCGGGCAGGAGCCACCCTCCTGGGGGAAGGCCACCGGCCAGGATCTGACCGTGAACTCCTGGGGTCAGCAGGGTCTGTTCATACTCCTGGCCCCCGGGACCTCCTTCGGTGACGTCGGAATGTGGGAATACGTGTCCCCCTTGCAGCAGACCAGGACTCCCCTCAGAGCAGGCTGTGGGAGCATGATTCTTTGTGCACAGAAGGCAGGTCACGATCTTGGAGGCCGCCGGTCCTCGTGGGATGCATTCTGAGGAAGCGACAGTGCCGAGTCTTCATGGGGAGTGGGAAGCCTTGCCCCAAGCCCATCGTTGCCCACTAAGGGGCTCTTGTGTCCTGGGTCGTCGTCCCCCGCCCCCTTTCATGGGCTGGCGGAATCTTGCAGGTGCCTGTCCTAGAGCTGCTGTAACAAAGTCACAAACTGGGTGGCAACAGAAAGTCCTTCTCTCACAGTTCCGGGCTCCAGGAGCTGGAAATCAGGTGCCGGCTCCCTACGAAGGCTGTAGGAGAGATGCCACCCCATGTGTCCGTTCCAGCTTCTGGTGGCGGCTGGCAGTCCTTGGTGTCCCTTGGCTTATCGAGGCAGCACTGCGGTCTCCGCCCTGTCATCTCATGGCCTTCTTCCCTGGCCGTGTCCTGTGTCCACACCCCCTACTTCTTATAAGAAGACCAGTCACTGGATTTAAGACTCCCCCTTTATCCGATGGCACTTTGTATTCACTTGACCAGACCTGCAAAGACCCTCTTCCGAAGTAGGGTCACATTCACAGGTCACATGTCTTTGTAGGGGTCACAAGCCAGCCTGCCACCCAGGCTGTCTGTCTCCGGGAGCAGGCCGGTCCTTGAGCCTTGCCTCCAGTCCGATGTTGGTATTTGCTCACGGTTTTGCTGCTTTGGGTGTCAGAGTCGGGCCTGTGGGGTTTGTGTTGGTCCCATGAGGCTCTGTGGCTCTCCGGGGAGAGGTCACTCCATTCGGGGTCTTCTGGGCTCCCCGAATGGCCCGTCCAGCTGCCCTGCTGTGATATGTTGGGAGAGGGCAGTGAGCGTAAGGAGCCCCTCCCTTGCCCCAGAATTTGCCCCCAGTACTCAAGGCTTTTCATAAGAAGGGTGAGAATTCCTCAAGGTCCCTCCCTTGGACCACTTTCCACATAGATGACGGTGAAGGTCAGCCTTAGACCACCGTGCGAGCTTTCGGCCCCAAACCCTTAATACAAGCAGAAGATAATCGCGTTTAATTCCAGCTGCGACAGAAGCCATCCGTGGCCAGCGAGGCCATTCTGGCGGGTGCGAAGGCTTCCTGTGGCTTTGGCGGGGACGCCCCTTGCCCATGCCAGCGTGGGGTCCCCCTGGTGGCCCCTCTCTGCAGGAGCAGCAGTGCAGGCCCCTCCACCGATCGGGGCTTCTCATTCCCTGGCCGAGCAGAGAGTTCACCATTCTGTGGGCCCCGTGTGGCTTCGGCTCTGTCTCACATCGTGGCAGCTACAGGCCACGCGCGTCACCCAGGCTGGGCACAAATACTGCTGTGCTGTGCCTACCTGTCCCCGCCAGCCAGGCCCCCCAGTTGGGCTGGGCTGTCACCGAGTGGCACAGAGCTCTCACAAGAGAGTGGTTATCCCTGTGCGTCCTGCAGGCCACGACCTGCACGGCAGCCAGGAACGGGAGCACGCCAAAGCGCCTGTGTGTGCACTTCCAGCCGCCAGCGGCCGGTGTTTACCCCGCAGAAGGCGCATGAATCACCGGGGAGGCGGCTGCCTGTCCTCTGGATCCCTCTGCGGCTACCCGGGTCCCCACACACCACCCCCGCCTGCCCCGGAGACGGGAGCCAGCCGGCCCCCAGGCCTCAGCAGGGCTCTCCTGTCCCCTCGAAGGAGCTGGGGGGTCCGGGGAGGGGAGGGTGGGGCCTGGGAGACTGGGGGCTCGGCCTTCGGCTCTCAGCTTGGCCGTGCCTGGACCTCACTGTTCTCCCCCTGCCCCTGCCCTGGGCAGGCCGCACCTCAGTCATTTGTCCTAGGCTCATTCTACAGGTGTGGAAACTGCTTCTGAGTGAGCAGGCGCCCGGTTCGCTGTACAGGGGAGCGGGCACGGGGCCTTTGGGGTGTGGCCGCCCTGGGGCTGTGACGAGGGGAGCTGGCCTCCGGCATTCAGCCCTCCAGGGGAGCCCCTCGTGCCCTTCCCCACACGAGCCTCTCCCCAGCCCACCCTGGCGGCTCCCATTGGAATGTGACTCAGTGTTTGGGGAGCGTCTTGGCCCAGTGTGGCCGGACGTGTGTCCTCCCGGGGCCCGCCCTGTGCCTCCTTGGCTGTGACAGGCGTGCTCTGTGCCCACTCTCCGGCTGGCTGGGTGCCACGGCCGCACGGCCATTGTGCTGTTTCAGTCACCCGCGGCCCTTCAGGAAGACTCGGCTCTGCGCTCCTGGCACCCGGTGGCTGCCTGTCTTCCCTTCGTGTCCGGCCCTGGGGCCCTTCGGGGCGTCCTTGGGCCTCGGCGGTGCCTTCCGGAGCTGTCTCGCCACCAGGCCCGCTGGATGCCAGCCTGGTCTGGGTCCTCGCCGGCCTTTCGTATCTCTCGTGTGGTGCTTCCAGCTCGGGCGGACTCGAGATGTTTTTCCACTGCGTCCTTTGGAAATCGGTGCCCAGAGCTCCGGCTTCCGGGCCCAGCTGTGAAGCGAGCCTCGTCTCCTGTGCGGGCGGCCAGCCGGGCAGCGAGATCCGGCCGGAATGTGGCTGCCGTCACGCCCGACCGAGGTCCGCTCAGGCGGCATCAGGGGTTCGGCCGTTCCTTCAGCCCGGGTGGGCCCAGGAGAATAGCACCCCGGCTTCGGCTCTCAAGGCCTCCTGTGAGCTTGGGGGTGATTCTTTCTTAGAGAGTGAGGAGTGGGATGGTTAAAACCATCGCAGGCTGCTTCTCTCCGTCCAGCCCTTCCGTCGATCTGGACAGAACGTGCCTGCACCATCCTCTCTCCCCAGTGGCCACACATCACTCCCCGCCCCCTTGAACAGGAAGGGCCCTGGGAGGCACTGCACCTCACCCACCCACGCAGGGTCCGGTGCACAGTAGGTGCTCAGCACATAGTAGGTGCTCAGCAAACACCTGCACACGTCTTTGTTGAGAAACATCTTTTGGAGGGAGAGTGTTGGTTCTCTAACTGTCAGGTCATGGAGTTTTGCAGCTGGGGTCAGCGCCGACTTTAGCCGGGGGAGCCGTGGAGGATGTTGGGAGCGTCTGAATCTTGTCGCTATCTTTTTGTTCCTAATGCAGTCTCCTGAGACGTTGTGTGCTTGCTTCTAGAAGGTGGGAACGGTGTTATTTCAAGGTCCAAAGGGTGTGGATTGTACCTCTCTCCCCCCGCGTCCCCCCACCCCCACCCCAGACCTCCATGAGAATGCCTCACGGGACCAGCCAGCTTCTCCCAGTGCTTACTCTGTGCCGGGCACTGGCCACACACTAGGTGCCGTGACCCATTTGGGCCTTGTGGAAGCCTGTGTGGCAGGTGCTCCTGTTGGCCCACTTCCGGGACCAGAAAGCTGTGGCCCCGGAGAGGGGTGCTGACCACGATGTAGGGGCCTGGGTGGTCTGCCCCTCGGAGGAACTGAGGCTCTACGGCTGGTGACGAAGCCTCCACCTTGAGTGATGCATCAGGAGGAAGAGGGGGCTCTGGAGGCTCCCACACTGGCCTGGAGGTGACAGGTGGCACAGGCGGAACTCGCCAGGTCCTCAAACTCCCCGGGGGAATGGGAAGTGGGGTTCCCACCACATGAGTGGAAGGCAGAGAGCTGGAACTAGCTGATGACAGGCTGGCATCGCTGAGCCCACAGCAGCCATGCTGGCAGTAAAGCGGGAGAAAGAGCTGAGGGCTGCTGTGAGGTCGGGTGAGACCCCAGCGCAGGCCCACTCGCCGGAATGGAGTGAATTCCAGGATGAAGTCACTGTGCCTGCACAACCTTGAGGAGGCTGCCAAGACCAAGGTCTCAGGGAGCGGCCTGTCACCTGTCAGATGTCCGCTTCAAAATGCTGCCTTTCTGGGCCCCCCTCTGGGCATAGTGTCAGTGCAGGATAATCAAGTGACAGATTTTCCTGGGGCACTGGAGGAAGGGGACAGAGAGCACGTCAGGGGGGAAATGACGGGAGGTGGGCAGAGAAAATGGGGAGGCAGCCGCTCCGCACGCTGGGGGCTGGGCCGGGGGCGTGGGAGGTCCAGGTCTGCCAAGTGGGTCTGGGCTCGGGAGGCCGGCCAGCGCTGGAAGGGTATGAGTGGCGCTCTTGTGCCCATGCGGAGCGGAGGCCACAGTGCCAAAGGGCCTTGTAACCTGGGGTCTGTGGGTCTCCCCGCAGCCTCCGCCCCTCCGCCCGAGCACCCCTGCACTGGAGATGAGGCCCCGGCTACTGCCCGTGTTCTTCGGGGAGGGCGTCGAGGTGAACCGAGAACCCACACCCGAGATCCGGTGAGTGGGCTTCGGGGTCCTGCCCCCGGGGGTGGGGGGCGGAGTGGGGCGGGCTCGGCAGGCGCCCCGCCCTCTGTGCACATGCGCCGCGGCCCCCTTCCCCCGCCGGCGGTTCCCCGGCGTCCCGGGAGCGCTGGGCCGCCCTGTTTTCCACGCGACGGTAACTGTCCCTTTATCCACCGAGGGGTCCAGTCCCCGCTGCAGAGTCCAGTTTTGTCCACTGTCCCAAAATGTCCTTTTAGGGCATATTTGCATCCCGGTTCAGGACCCAGCCAGCGTCACGTGCGGCATCAGCCATCCCCTCTCAGCGGGCGCTGGGCCTCGGCACCCCTTTGACCTTTCGGCCTTGACCTTGGGGACCAGCCCAGGCCGTGTGTTTAAGGGCTCTGCCGAGGGCGCTTTCCAGAGTCACGGCCACAGTGCCGCGGCCGCCAGTCCCTGCGGGGGGTGCCAGGCTGCCCCCATCCGGGACTCACCCCGCTGCCTTCCCGCCCCCCAGCTGCAACTCCGAGGTCAAGTACACCTCCGAGAAGCACTTCCGGGACAACGTCTTCTACGCGCCGGTGCCCACGGTGACGGCCTACAGCGAGACGATCGTGGCGGCGCCCAACTGCACGTGGCGCAGCTACCGCAGCCAGCTGACCCTGGAGCCGCGCCCGCGCGCCCTGCATTTCTGCAGCACGACCATCATCTTCCCCAAGCAGGCCCGCAGCTCGTTCCGCACCACCCTGCACTGCAGCCTGGGCCGGCCCAGCCGCTGGTTCACGGCCAGCGTGCAGCTCCAGCTGTGCCAGCACCCCGGGCCCTGCCTCCTGGGGCCCACGGCGCTCTAACGGGGAGGCCGGCCCCCACGTAACCCGCCGGGAGCCCTGGGGGCGGAAGGACCATAGACTCCAGGGCTCGGCCTGGAGCCGGGGCGGTAGGGAGGTGCAGAGGCCGAGGACCTGGCTGCCTGGCGGGGTGTCCACGTGCTGGACTCTGTCAACGCATCCATTTTGCTAGCCCCTAAAGCGGTGAGGCAGCCTGGCCACAGCTCTCTGAGGAGCATGAGGTGGGGGACAAGCAGCAGGAGGTTGGGCAAAGGCTGGACGCGAATGCCTGGGCTGATGTTGGTCATTCGAGGGGTCTGCAGCCTAGGAAAGACCCCGCCTTAGCTGTCCCAGCGTCCTCTGCCCCAGAGTGGAGGGCATAGCCGGTCTGAACTGAGGCCTTTGAGCTCTGCGTCCCGAGTCTCGCTTGAAGGCGTCCCTGTCAGCCTCCGTCCACACAAGGCCTCCAGGACCAGCACTTCCGGGGGGCAGAGTGCTAGGTGCCAAGGGGAGGCGTTGAAGCTCTCCAGAAATGTCTGTTGTCACCTGCCTAAGGCTCAGGCGTAGCTGTCGGCTTAAAGAGATACTGCGGGGGACCTGGGCTGCCTGTTACCGTGGTGACAGTGCTACAGGGTTCACCTCGCACTTATGATGTCGGAAGAGGAAGACCAGCAAGGACTCGCTGGGGCTGGGGTTCCCAGCCGGCTGCTCCCTGGGACAGATGCCCCAGAAGCCCCAGGTGTCTATGGGAATGCCCCCAGACCTGAATGGATCCACCCCGGTCGCCACCCCGTCCATCCCCCAGGCGGGACAAAGCCTGGGGCTTTTGCATCCTCATGCTGGTGAGGATGGGGCCTCGGAGCTCAGTCCAGGAGAGGCAAAGTGACTGATATATTTTTATATATCTACACAGACAGTGCATATTCTCTCCAGAATGCTTTCTGAATAACAGAGAAATAACTTAAGAATTGACTATCTTAATAAAATGTGCAAACCCAAAGATGCTCCTTCCTGTTTCTGAGACCCTCAGATCCCATGCGGGTTGCTGGGGGAGGGTCACATTGGCCTTCGTATGCCACCCCCCACCCCCCCTATGCCAGCCTCAGGGTGCGCCAGCTCCACCAAGAGCCAGTTAATAAATGCAGAGGCCCAGGCCCCACCCTGGGACGCAGGTCTGGGCCCCGCGGAATCTGTTTGACATTCGCAGTCCAAACGCCGGCCCTGCACACCGACAAATCCGAAGGCCTCCCGGTCCCTGGAGAAGGCCCCGCCCGCCGCTGCCTCTGCAAAGCAGCAGTCGTGGTCCGCATTGCAACTCGTTTCTCCCCATCTCGTCTCCATCCCTGGAGGAGCCTCTGGGGGCCCCGGGTTGTGAGTGCACTTAGCGAGAGACACTCTGCAGCCGAGGGACGACGTCCTCTGTCCTCGAGTTGGGCAAGCGAGGTGTCTGTGACAGACGCCTCCTGCTGGGGACAGATCCTCCGAGGGGGCGGGCACAGGAGCGCAGTGGGCTGCGTCACTTGTGGTCGCTCCATGTCCGAGCCCTAGCCTGGCAGTGTGTAAATAATGACAAAGGGACGCTGGCTGACTCACAGCACTCCCGCTCCGGGCCGGTGGCAAATGCGCACGCCATCCCCCTTGTCGTCCCCCTTTCAGTCACCGGCTGAGAGGCGCACTGCTGTGTCTCCACTTGGCAGAAGCGTCAGTGGGCACAGAGAGGTTCAGGAACCAAGCCCCAACATGGGGTGGGCCCGGAGGCTGGAAGGAGAGCGTGTGACTTTATTTCTCTCAGCATCTGCAAGACGGGCACCCAGTCTGACCTCCCAGGCTGTGGGGACAATAAATTCATGCTTGTGAAGCCTCTGCCGGGACCCTTCTCGGGGGTGGGGCCGGGAGCCCACCCCTCTTGCAGGGGCAGAAAATCGTCCGAAGGTCGGGGGGCCGGCGTTGGCCCCAAACGGCCATCCTGACCCACCTCCCTCAGCCTCTTCCTCTGGTACCCCTGCCCATCTCTGCGCTCACGCTTGCCTGTCTCAAATCTAACTCAGCAGACCTCCCCCAGTCCCACCATCACCAAAAAACAGGTGCCCCCAACTCTCTGGACCCGACGGGTCCCCCTGCAGGAGTGACAAGAACGGCAGCCTGGCAGCGGGCAGACGGCGCGAGCACCCGACCTTCACAATGACCCTGTGACGTAGCTGCTGAGAAACCGAGCGAGGAAGCAGAGCTGGCCCGACTCGAGGGTCTGCAGATGGAAGGACAGCCTGTCACCTGGCTGCCACGGCAAAACCCTCGTGGCTTCCGGGAGAAGCCATGAAACGGGGTTTCTTGGGTGGCTCTCCTTAGCTTTCTCAAGGACAGCATGGCCAGGGGACACCCAACAGCTCCCAAATTATGCAAATAAGAGTCTCTGGTTGCCAGACCACCGGGACTCCCCACTCCTTCGCCGTCAAACTCACGCTGTCTTTCTTCCTTGCCTCGCCCCCACCCCGACCCCTGCACAGACAAGTGGACGGTGTCTATACAGAACCAAACGGCTGAGTTACGCCTCACGCAATAGCCTTGTCCCCATTTTACAATGGGAAAACTGTCCCTAGGCCCGTTTCTCCGTCACAGTCCATTGAGCACCCCTGCAAGCCAACCCCAATTTCAGAAAACCAGCAGTGGCCTTATTGGGCATCAGCTCGCTCCTTCGCAGAAACTCCTGGCCCCACGCCGACGTTCGTCCAGCCACCCTGGGCTCTCAGCCTTTGCCCGCACACGTTCCCTCTGCTCAGCCCGTCCTTACCCCAAGATCTGACACCTCCAGGAAGCCGCCCCAACTGCTCCAGTCCAGTTAGCACAGTGTCTGCATCACCTGGCCCCAAGAGGGTTTGTCCTGAGCCAACCCCAGTGCCTTGGGGACCAGCCCATTTCTGCCCTCCCTGTGGGAAGCAGCGCTTTGGACGGGTGGGCCCGGCCTCCCTCCATGGAGACCTCCGGGCCAGACAGAAGGGAAAGGGCCAACCTCAAGGCTAGGGCCCGGCTCCGACCTTGGGCTCCACCCCCCGCCCCTATAGCGAGGCTGCAAACACTGCCTCAGAAACACCTGAGCTGCAAATCACCTGCATCAGAAACGCCTGAGCTGCAAATCACCTGCATCAGAAACGCCTGAGCTGCAAATCACCTGCATCAGAAACACCTGAGCTGCAAAGCGCCCGCCTCAGAAATGCTTGGGTTGCTTATTGAAAACGCAGATTCCCAGGCCCAACCTGGGCCTAGAGAA
The DNA here is from genome assembly GCF_000151845.1 of Pteropus vampyrus. Taxonomy (NCBI): domain Eukaryota; kingdom Metazoa; phylum Chordata; class Mammalia; order Chiroptera; family Pteropodidae; genus Pteropus; species Pteropus vampyrus. The sequence goes on along the minus strand of NW_011889211.1, from coordinate 218,148 downwards.
TCATTCGTATTCTCCAAGAATCTGCATTTCAACCGACTTCTCGATATTCTGAGAGACGGGGACATTTGCCAACTAACTGTCCTTCACTTTACCAATCACATTCCAATTTTCTCTTGAGTCCGATCCTCACAGTGCCAGTTCAGCTCCACACAGTCACCAGGGGACTCAGGGTCAGAAGGAAAAAGACAGCTGGCAGAGGTGACCATGTAGGCCGACTTGTGTCCACCCCACCGCCCCCAACACATATCGCTCTGGTCTGACCACAGCTGGCAGAGGTGACCACGTAGGCTGACTTGTGTCCACCCCACCGCCCCAAACACATTTCGCTCTGGTCTGACCACAGCTGGGGGAGGGTGCCATGGGACCCTGGGTGGCACCAGCATGCGTGGCCAAGCCCTGGCGTCTGGCGTGGCCAGCACCACCTGCCCCATCTGGGTTTCCAGGTGAGGACGCCTGCAGACTGGACGGAAATCCTGCCCAGGGCAGGGCCTTTTGCTGGCCCAATGCTGCCACCTGCCTGCTGGCCTCAGTATTGCAGCTCAGGCTCTAGGCTGAGCCCTGTGGGGGGCACACAAGAGGCCCACCGTGCAGGTGTGAAAACAAGGCTCAGAGGGCACTCAGAGCGTCCCCAGTGTCACATGGAATGTCACTTCCAGGCCTGGAAGCCAGGCCCTGTGTGGCTCCAAAGCCCTCTGCTCATTTCACCCCATGGCACATGCTCACAGGGTAAACTTGGGGTGATGTGGAATGCCAGGGCAGCTGGGCAGAGTCCCCTGAGGATGCAGACACCTCCCTCACTTCCTCTAACCTCCCCAGTCTACACCCTGGGGAAGTGGGGAGCTGGGCCAGCCCAAACCCTGGGCACCACCAGCTTGGCAGGCAGGCAGGGGACGTCACTTTCTGCCTCCAACGCACCCCGATTCTCTCTGCTGCCCCCCAAATCCCAGAAGGGTCACCTCTAGTGTTGAATGTGAGGCTGAAGTTCACTGTCTGCTGAGGGGCCGGGCTCCCGCAGGGCCATGGCCATCCCTTCTGGCGAGGCCCCATTAAAGCCCCAGAAGGCTGGTTCCAAGCTGGATGAACACCGTCACCTTGGCTAGACGTGCCAGCCTGCTCACGAGCCGGCTGGGCCAGGAGGCCCCTCTCGGGGTATCTGGGGTCATCTGTCCCAGGGTGGGCCGATAGGCCAGCGCCCCTGGGCCAAGAGGCAGAGGGACAGGGACAAGGTGGATTCTAAAACCATGGGCGCCCTGGGCTTAGAATGACTCTAGCATACCGGGAACCCCTCCTTTGCAGACAGTCTTGTGGGGTTCACCCTTATAGCCTTGGACCCCCCACACTCCTCAGAGTTCCAAGTTTCCAGGATCCTGGGAAGCCAGCCCCACCCCCATTCCCCCCACCTTGTACAGCCCCAGCTGCCTCGGCCAAGCCCCGCCCAGGGCACAGACCCCGGAGGCCAGCTGTCTCCGTGGCTGGCCGGCGTTGAGGCCGAGGCCCAGCTCCTCTGTAGACAGAGCCGAAGTGGGACACGAGCTGCGGGTCCTTCGCCCCACAGCACAGGGCTGACCTCAGCTCTGCTGAGGTGGAGGTGCTCCAACTTCTGCTCGGAGAAGAGGGTGGACATGAATGGCCACGCTCAGGTTAGGGACACCGGGGGGCTGTGGGATAGCTGAGGTAATGCTGGGCTGCCCAGGCCTGCCACCTGCAGGAAGCATTTATGCAGGGCCCGGCCAGCCTCAAAGGCCCGGGTGGCCTTCCTCCATCCTGGTGAACGGGCAGGAGGCCACCCGGAGCCCCGCGGCACACACGTCACGGCCAACCTGCCGGAGCGCCTTCCCCTCATGCCACCCACACCCTGGGCGGTCACGCACGGGGAGAGGGTGGGGCACGGATGGGCAGCGAAGTCTCCCAAATGCCCGTCCAGGATCAGGCACCCAAACTGGCAGTGGGGCTGAAATTTACACCCGTCGGGGGGACCAGGCAGGCACCGAGCTTTGGGTAAGAGCAGAGCCGGACAGGCTGGGGTGGGCAGGATGCACGCGGAGCGGGGAGGAGGGTGGGGGTTCCAGAGTCCGCTGGCGCCCCTAACAGGCAAAGAGGGGCATGTGTCCACCGCAGGGAATCGCAGCCTGTCCGAGCCTCGGCTGGACTCCTGAGGGAACACTCCTTCCTGAGACACCTCTTCCCGAATCTGCGGGGAGCCAACCGGCAGCTGCTTCGAGACCCAAGCGGGTGAGGCTCGATCCTTCTCCTCTGCCTTGGCGTCAAAGACAGCAGTGACAGTGGGGTCTGCCTGTCCCTTAACGAGACAAACACTAAAAGCACTTGGGAGCTGATCTCGGACCTGAGTGCGACCACGCAGCCCCTTCCCGTGGGCCCTCCAGGGACATCCTTAAAGTGGGCGTAAATATCTGCAAAGGGGCCTGGTCTGGTGAGTTAGGGGGATGCTCCCTCGGCCTCCCGCTGTCCCCCACCCCAGCTGCCCGCCCTCCTGGCTGCCCGGTCCCAGACAGAGAGGAAGCCTCTGCAACTCGAGTATAATTCGCTTTTTAATGAGAACAACCTGTGTAAATGACAGAAGGCTGCCGCCGTGCACGGACGGCAGTCACAGACCACCCATCAGATCCATTCTGCCCAAGGAAGGGAGGGAGGGAGGACGCGG
>NW_011889211.1:211523-215436 GCF_000151845.1 Pteropus vampyrus | reverse complement strand
CATGCCACCCACACCCTGGGCGGTCACGCACGGGGAGAGGGTGGGGCACGGATGGGCAGCGAAGTCTCCCAAATGCCCGTCCAGGATCAGGCACCCAAACTGGCAGTGGGGCTGAAATTTACACCTGTCGGGGGGACCAGGCAGGCACCGAGCTTTGGGTAAGAGCAGAGTCGGACAGGCTGGGGTGGGCAGGATGCACGCGGAGCGGGGAGGAGGGTGGGGGTTCCAGAGTCCGCTGGCGCCCCTAACACGCAAAGAGGGGCATGTGTCCACCGCAGGGAATCGCAGCCTGTCCGAGCCTCGGCTGGACTCCTGAGGGAACACTCCTTCCTGAGACACCTCCTCCCGAATCTGCGGGGAGCCAACCGGCAGCTGCTTCGAGACCCAAGCGGGTGAGGCTCGATCCTTCTCCTCTGCCTTGGCGTCAAAGACAGCAGTGACAGTGGGTCTGCTTGTCCCTTAACGAGACAAACACTAAAAGCACTTAGGAGCTGATCTCGGACCTGAGTGCGACCACGCAGCCCCTTCCCGTGGGCCCTCCAGGGACATCCTTAAAGTGGGCGTAAATATCTGCAAAGGGGCCTGGTCTGGTGAGTTAGGGGGATGCTCCCTTGGCTTCCCGCTGTCCCCCACCCCAGCTGCCCGCCCTCCTGGCTGCCCAGTCCCAGACAGAGAGGAAGCCTCTGCAACTCGAGTATAATTCGCTTTTTAATGAGAACAACCTGTGTAAATGACAGAAGGCTGCCGCCGTGCACGGACGGCAGTCACAGACCACCCATCAGATCCATTCTGCCCAAGGAAGGGAGGGAGGGAGGACGCGGGGGCCCCTGAGCCGGCGGCCCCGCCCCCCGGCCCTGGGGACGATGGGGTCACCGACTGCCGGCCCGCACACGCCTCTTGAACGGTAAGCAGAGATCGAAAGCACAGCAGCAATAATACTGGGTGAGTCCTTCCTTGCGTAAAACATCTGAATTAATTCATTGAAGGTATCAAAAATATACCCTGTAAACCAATACATCATTTACACCTGCCTTTCTTCCCCATCGCTGCGGCAACGATGTGTGAAAAAAACAGTCCAGGTCCTCGAGCAGCCGCTCGCCCCGTGCCGCACCCGGCCGCTTCGCCCGCCCGTCTGGGCTGCCGTGGTTTCCAGCATCTCGCCGGATGGGGCGGCCCGTGGGGACCGGGCCGAGCGCGCTGGGGGCTGGACAGGGCCCAGGTCCGTCTGTCCAGAGCGCTAAGCGGGATGGGGGCAGCGGGAGGGGGCGGGGGCTGCTAGCTCAGTTTAGACTTTGGTTCCAAATGCGTTGGGGGGGGCGGCGGCGTGGTGGGAGGTGCGTGGTCGTCCTGCCTTGGGTCCCAGCCGCCCGGCTGTGTGTGCGTGGCTGCCGCACGCCCGCCGTGCCCGGCCCCGGCCCTGGCCCCGGCCCCGGCCCCGGCCCCTCCCCTCCCGAGCACCAGGTAAACTTCCCCTGAGTAAGGTCACTGCACGGGGCCAGCCGGGGCGGGAGTCCTAGTTAAGGCTTGAGACAGGCGAGGGTGCCGGCTCTGGGTGGACGGACGGGTGCGCGGGCAGACTCAGGGGCTCCTTCCTCGGTCCGGGCAGTCGGCCGCTGGCCAGGCCCCGGTGCCGTCTCCCGCCTGCTTCTGACAGTCACTCGCTGTCGGAGAGTGTCTCGTACTGCGAGCAGAGCAGCGGCTTGGGCTCCTCGTCCCAGGCGTGGTGGGGGCCGGCCAGGGGCCCGCTGCCGGCAGGCAGGCCGGGCGGGGGTGGCGAGGCCATGACGCCCGCCTGCAGCCGCATGATCAGAGGGTTGTAGGGGAACGGCGTGGACCCTGCCGGAAAGACCGGGGGACGTCAGGAGGCCCCAGTGAGCCTGACAGCCCCCGGGGGACCACCCACCCGCCACACCACAAACCGAGGCCTCGGCCTCAGTGTCTGGCAGCTACCCCAGCCCCTTTGAACTCCAAGTAAGGTTTCTCCAAACTGCCCGCCTCTCGCAACCTCTATCCTCCACGCCCCACCCCCCCAGTCACCTGGCTTTCCTGCCCTGCCCCTGGGCCTGCTCTGCAGCCTGCAGACCGGAACTGGCACCAGATCCCAGGCCTCCCCACTCAAACCTCCAGACACGCCCGCCACGCCCGTGAGACAGAGCCCTGCCCACGCCCCTCTGCCCACGGCGGGCGGAGGCGGCTTCCACGGACGGGCCTCCTCGCACCCCCTTCCCTCTCCCTGGCCCGCGTCAGAAGCGTCCTGACCATCTGTGGGCCAAGGCTCAGCCGGCCAGGCCCCCGGGCAGCTAGTTCTCTAGGACAGGCCTGACCACGTGCTCCCCACACGCGAGGCGCTCGGGCGGCCGGCCAGGCCCAAGGCGGCCGCCGAGCACGGTGACGCGTGGGCTCTGCCCGCGTGCGCCCCGCCGCCCACCTGCAGACGAGGGCCGGTCCTCCCACACGCGGCTGGTCAGTGGTGTCCGGCGGTTGCAGTCTCCCTCCGAGTGCACCGAGGAGACGGAGGGCGGCCGGTCCCCGGACGCCAGGCCCGGGGCTGGGGACTTGGCTTTCCTGCTGCTGGGTCTGCCAGAGACTTTGGCCTTCCCACCGCCACCTGCAGGGGACACACGGGAGGGGCACCGCTGGACTGCAAAGCCAGCACTCACACTGCGGGGGGCAGAGGGATCGGGGTGGCGCGCGAGGCCCTGGCCGCCTGCCTCCCAGGGCCCCCGGGAGAGAGACCAGCAGCTGGACTAGCCGGCTGGACCGGCCGGGAGCCTGGCTCTCGAGGTGCGTTTGCGCTGGGGGGATGGGTTCAACCGTCCACGGAGCCCTGGCGGGCTGCATGGCAGCCCGCCCACCACCCAGGGGCCGAGACTGAGCACGACGCCTCAGGCCCCTGGCTCAACCCCAGCCGCAGACCTAGGACCGTGCAGAGAAGCCAGGTCCCCTGAGGCCAGGCCTGGGCCTCCAGAGTCCAGTAACTTCCTGAGGCCACAGGGTCTAGGTCAGACAAACGGCCATGCTGTCTGTGCCTGGCCCTGGCCGTGACACGCGGACTGTGACTAGGGACCCAGGCAGAGGGTGAGCTGGCCCCGCTGGCTTCCACGACTCATCTGAGACTGAGGCCGGCAAACGGACACTGGGCCCCTCCCATCGGCCCAAGGCCCAGCCATGGACACGCACGGTGGCCCCAGCAGACACAGTGCCCACGGACCTGGCGGCCGTGAGCCCGGGGGTCCCCCCTGCTCCACACAGAATGGGCGGGTCCTCACAGCAGCCCACTCTCCCCCAAGGAGACGCAGATGGGCCAGGACGCGGGCGCCCCGTGTCCCACGGGAGGAGGAAGGCAGGGCAGGGCTCGGGCGGCGGTGTGAGTTTTAGAAAAGCAGCAGCTCATCGGGCCTGGTGGGCGGGGGGCGGGGGAAGCCGTGGACGTGGACACTCGGGGTTAGCCCGCTCCAGAACCACGGCAGAACACGCACGAAAGTAGTCAGAAGCTCCAAAGCCGGAGGGGGTCGGTGAGAGGAGCAAGGAGGCGGGGTGGGGGGGGATTAATGACACCAGCCGGGGAGGGGGACAGACGGGGCGGGCTGGAGGGCCAGGCGGAGGCGGCCTGCAGACCTGGCGAGCTGAGAGTGAGTTCGCTCCGTCCGTCAGCAGCGGTTACGGGCAGAGCGGCGGGCAGGCTGGCACTGGCATTCAGAACGTTAAAAGCACCGGCGCCGAGGGGGTGCTCCTCCCACCGGTCATATTTACCCATGAGCGCCTTTCTAATAATGGCCTCCAGCCCCATGTTGGTGCTGGCATGCTCCTGCACGGCCTGGTTTCTGCAGGTCATGAGGCCTGGGAGAGAGACACACACGTACACACACACGGGGCCGGAGGGACACGGGGAGACGGGGAGAGAGAAGCGGGG
>NW_011889211.1:210922-211473 GCF_000151845.1 Pteropus vampyrus | reverse complement strand
ATGTCTGCGCCACTTCCTCTCTGCCTCTGACACAGAAGCCGAGCTCTGCTGCGTCGAGGATCCCGATCCCGGCCCCGGCCCTGGCCCCGGCCCCGGCCCCTCCCCTCCCGAGCACCAGGTAAACTTCCCCTGAGTAAGGTCACTGCACGGGGCCAGCCGGGGCGGGAGTCCTAGTTAAGGCTTGAGACAGGCGAGGGTGCCGGCTCTGGGTGGACGGACGGGTGCGCGGGCAGACTCAGGGGCTCCTTCCTCGGTCCGGGCAGTCGGCCGCTGGCCAGGCCCCGGTGCCGTCTCCCGCCTGCTTCTGACAGTCACTCGCTGTCGGAGAGTGTCTCGTACTGCGAGCAGAGCAGCGGCTTGGGCTCCTCGTCCCAGGCGTGGTGGGGGCCGGCCAGGGGCCCGCTGCCGGCAGGCAGGCCGGGCGGGGGTGGCGAGGCCATGACGCCCGCCTGCAGCCGCATGATCAGAGGGTTGTAGGGGAACGGCGTGGACCCTGCCGGAAAGACCGGGGGACGTCAGGAGGCCCCAGTGAGCCTGACAGCCCCCGGGGG
>NW_011889211.1:210487-210837 GCF_000151845.1 Pteropus vampyrus | reverse complement strand
CGACGCCTCAGGCCCCTGGCTCAACCCCAGCCGCAGACCTAGGACCGTGCAGAGAAGCCAGGTCCCCTGAGGCCAGGCCTGGGCCTCCAGAGTCCAGTAACTTCCTGAGGCCACAGGGTCTAGGTCAGACAAACGGCCATGCTGTCTGTGCCTGGCCCTGGCCGTGACACGCGGACTGTGACTAGGGACCCAGGCAGAGGGTGAGCTGGCCCCGCTGGCTTCCACGACTCATCTGAGACTGAGGCCGGCAAACGGACACTGGGCCCCTCCCATCGGCCCAAGGCCCAGCCATGGACACGCACGGTGGCCCCAGCAGACACAGTGCCCACGGACCTGGCGGCCGTGAGCCC
>NW_011889211.1:210081-210437 GCF_000151845.1 Pteropus vampyrus | reverse complement strand
ACCTGGCTTTCCTGCCCTGCCCCTGGGCCTGCTCTGCAGCCTGCAGACCGGAACTGGCACCAGATCCCAGGCCTCCCCACTCAAACCTCCAGACATGCCCGCCACGCCCGTGGGACAGAGCCCTGCCCACGCCCCTCTGCCCACGGCGGGCGGAGGCGGCTTCCATGGACGGGCCTCCTCGCACCCCCTTCCCTCTCCCTGGCCCGCGTCAGAAGCGTCCTGACCATCTGTGGGCCAAGGCTCAGCCGGCCAGGCCCCTGGGCAGCTAGTTCTCTAGGACAGACCTGACCACGTGCTCCCCACACGCGAGGCGCTCGGGCGGCCGGCCAGGCCCAAGGCGGCCGCCGAGCACGGTG
>NW_011889211.1:207036-209326 GCF_000151845.1 Pteropus vampyrus | reverse complement strand
AGCCGTTCACAACCAGGGACACCCTCTCCACACTTTAGGCTGTGTCTTAGCCACTTTTCATCAACACTTAAGAGACAAAAACCGACAGAAAAACGAAAAGAACCCCATGCCCTCAAGAAATAGCGAAATGTCCAACGAGATTGAGCACTAGAAAGAAACGGTATTTACAGTCCTACAAAATAAGCAAACATTGGAACAGGGGGAGGAAATGACGCAAGGGACACAGGTCGTGACGGTTTCTGCTCAGATTAGGGATCAGAGATGTGCCTGAGCCTTTACCCGAGGTCACGGCCGTGAAGTGACCGTGCAGGGCAAGGAGACTGACGGGCTCCAGTCACCACGGCGAAGCCCGGCGCCAGGCGTGCACAGCAGAGACCAACAGCTGGGAACATTTTTTGTGTGTGAACAGAACGATTTTTTTTTTAAAAGGGTCAAATACAGCTCATACACGCGGTCTGGCCCAAAGCACTGCACCTCTGCAGACACGTGCACCTGCGCGTCTGGGGCCTATGTCAAGATCCGGAACGTTCCAGAAGCATCCATTGCTAACCATCTTGTTGTTTCAGCCACACCGGCTCCTTCCTACTGCCTGAGGCTTACTGGGGAGACAGACGCGCCCTATCAGCTTGGAGGCCCTGATGGCTGATAAAATCCTGGCTGTCCTTGCTCACCAGTCCCCGGGAGGCCGGCCCATCTCCCACAGCTCTGCAAATCCCCGGCCGCCACCCCGGGGCCACGGCCTGTCCGTGGGGGGGCGCGTCACCCCCAGTCGTCTCTGGGCTCAGACCCCCGACACCACACTCACCAAGGCGCCGGCTGAAAGCCCCACCCAAGTCCTTCCCTAGAAGCAACAGAAAACGGGTGGCCCCTACCAGAGGCTGGGGTCCAACCCCTAGGCCCCCCCCGTCCCCAAGTCCAAATATCACGGAAGGCTTAAGTGTGGCTTAAAAACGTGTGTGAACTTGACACCATCTCCACGACACAGCGTCAGTGTTTCCCCGCTCAAATTTCCAAGTGGAAGGGATGCGCTGCCTGCGTGGACCATGAGTGGAGCCTGTGCGCCCCAACACAGGCCTGCCTCCCAGCCGCACACTCGCAGGCCCCTCTGAGGCCCGGTGGTGGGCTCCCAACAGCTGTGCCTGCATCTGTGCAGGGGGAGACTCGACAGCTGTGCCTGCATCTGTGCAGGGGGGGCTCCTGCAGCTGTGCCTGTAGCTGTGTGGGTGGGGAAGGGGTCTCCCGCAGCTGTGCCTGGCCAAAGGCGCCAGTGGCCCTCAGGGTTCAACGCCACATGGAGACGTCGCGCTGAGCCCGTAGGCCACACTGCCAGCTTCATTCAGACCAGAGGAAGGGCGCCTGAACCAAGGGCCCCTTGTTGTCATGAGTCTGGCTGGGGTGGGGGCCCCAGGGGCCTCTAAGGCCATGCTCCCTGACTCTCCTTCCAGGCCCCCATGCCCAGCCTGACCTCCCCAGGACGTGGCAGTGACGGGAGGGGGCTGGACGGTTACCTGCTCCGGTGATGGCGGGCATGTTGAAGATCTCTGTCCCAGGCTGGCCAGTGTCTGGAGGGTGTGACGAGATGGGTGAGACCACAGGCCCGGGGCCCAGGAAGCCAGCCACCCGCTCTGCCCGCCACTGGCCACGACGAGGACCACGCCTGGGAGCCTGTCCGGGGCAGAAGGGCCCGGCAGATCTGGGGGGCCCGAGGTTGTGCATTTCTGACTAGCTTGCCTGGGCTGCCGCCTGCTGGCCGGAGCACTGTGCTAGGCAAGGCTCTGGAGGTACCCGCCCGGGCCAGCGACTATCTGCAAGGTGGCTACTCCAGTCTCAGAAAGAGAAGCCCCTGAGATGCCCCAAACCTCCCTGGCCAACCAGCCTTCCTGAGGCTGGGGCCGATTCCGTAGCCATGTGCTCGCTTGTGACATGCTATGTGCCAGGCACTGTGCCAAGGGTGGGGGACCAGGCTAGGGTTGACGCCCACCAACCACATCCTGGGGGACGGTCATGAATGGGACGAGCGCCGGGACTGGGGGACACACGGGCCCCCGGTAGGGGTCTGACCCAGAGCCGTTCGTGCGCGCATTCACTGAGTGCCCGCCCGCTGCTGGTCTTTACAGTGCAACTCTGGACTGGCGAGCGCCTGCAGCAAGGAGAGAGGCCGCCGGGGCCTCTCAGACGTGGGAAGGGTGGTTGGCCGGGCCACCTGGCTCTGGAGAGCCCCGCCGTGGGTTCCTCCCCCGGGCGGCCCCCTTACTGTATTCCGGCTCGTTGCGGTTGTGGGTGTTCAGCT
>NW_011889211.1:204332-206251 GCF_000151845.1 Pteropus vampyrus | reverse complement strand
TCCCCGTCCTGGTACAGCAGTGGGTACATGGTGGCCCGGGGGTGCCCGGGCTCCACCATGCCCTCCGGTGGGGACACGGGCTCGATACCGTCCTCGCTGCCACCCAGGGCTGACGTCTTGCTTGGCTCTGGAGACCTAGGAGGAGGGGTCCGGGCCGTGGCCAGGGCTCAACGCTCTCCCTCTCAAGGGACGCAGCCACCTCGCTCCCCCAGCAAGCCCCGCCCCCCTTAGCTCGCCCGTCCTGTACCGGGCCAGGCAGTGGCCGTTTTGGGTGTTGTGAGCCACTCGTGGTCTCTGTCCTAAGTCCTTCCTTTGTTTTCAACAACCTTTTAAAAACGTGAGCTACCTTTAGCTCGTGGCCTGGGCACAAATAGGCTATGGGCGGGACCTGGCCCGTGGGTGGCGTTTGTTGACCCCCGCTGTGCCCCCAAAGACAGGCTGCTGTCTTCCACCTGAGCCTCCCTCAGGCGGCGCCCCCTGCCGGAGTAGCTCCTGTCCCTAGAGCTGGGGGCCTCCCCTCTCCTCACTGCCCCCAAGGCCCACGGGCGCCCAGGGCGTGAGCATGTGTGTGCCTGCGCCCCTGTGGGCAGGGGCATCGACTCGCTTCTCGTGCCTTTGTTCCTTCACCCGTGAGAGGGGCCAGAGCTGCCCACACGCCCTGTGCTGTGCGAGAGTCCCCCTCACACGTGTAAGGCGTCTGGCTGGGCACCTGGACCCCCAGAGTGGGACGAACGTGCCAGCTGCTGTCTACCAGCCGTGACCTTGGGTAAACACTGCCAGCTTCTGGCCGCGGTTCCTCATCTGTTCACGGGCACACACCTCTGACCAACGAAAGGTTCCCTCCCCCGGAGCTCACCTCTTGCCCCCTTCGCTGTGGGGGGAGCCACGGGCTGGGGCCCCGTGGTCCGGGGGTGGGAGGTAGAGGTCGCCGGGTGGGCGGCGGAGGTCCAGGACGGGGCAGCTGGCTCCGGGGAAGGAGTAGAGAGGGGCGGGGAGGGGTGTGCTGAGCTGCTGTGGGTGGTGCCGGGTGTAGTCCTGCGTGATGACCTCCTGCAGGCCAGAGGCACGGGGTCAGGGGCTGCCACCCGCCAGGCCTTCCAGGGGCGCTAGACTGAACGCTGAGGGCATGCGTACTTCGGGCCTGGCCCCCAGTGGCCTCGACGTCCCGCGTGCCTAGGGTCGGCCGCTTGGCCAGAGGTCTCAAACTGGTGGTCCCGCACAGGTCGGGAGCCACGGGCCATTGTGGGTGGGTTGTGGGTGACGGGCTCACACTGAGTCTCCATGAGTTGGACGAGGGGCGGCTACGGAATCTGGGTTTGAGACTCTGGGATCCCTGATGCTACTCCCCTCCCCAACCCCAGGTGCCCGGTCCTCACCACCAGAACTCAGTTTACCCACCAGACCAAGGAGCTGCGTGACCTTCCCTTCACCCCTGCCCCCGCCCCAGGCGCAAAGGTGGGGAGGAAGGGGCAGAGAAGGGGTAGTTACGCTGATGTGCTGTGCTAGAGTGACCACCCGCTGGTGGGCTTTGACCCCCGGGGCGGTCTGGTGCAGCGGGCTGGCCGACGGCTGGCTCTCGGGCAGCGGCCGCAGGTGTGCGAGGTGTACGGCCTCACCGCCGAGCTTCCCGGGGCCTGCGGGCACAGCAGAGCTGGTCAGGGGGCGGGGGCGGACGAGGCGTGTGCCCGGCGGGGTGCGCCCGCGAACGAATGCCAGCTGCGGGACCAAGGCGACCCCTCCGCCTCTGGGCGCCTCGGCCTCCCTGGCTGCGTGGTGGGGTCACGCCTGTCCCTAGCCTGCAGGGCTGTGTGCGGGCGCGGGGCAGGGTGGGGCCCTACCTGACTGCTTGTGCCGCAGGTCCCCCTCCAGGTGGCTCTTGTCAAGCTCCTCAAGGTGCTTGGGGAGCCCCTTGTCATGGG
>NW_011889211.1:201811-203412 GCF_000151845.1 Pteropus vampyrus | reverse complement strand
GGGGCCGCCAGGGCGTGCAACCGACGGACACGAGCTCAAAAACCAAACGCCAAAACCAACGAAAAATGCGGGGAAAAATAAAAAGCAGAGATCGGAAAATATCTTTAGGCCACGAGACGGGGTGGGCAGGCGGCGGGGGCCGGAGTCTTACCATCGCGAGGGGAGTCGGTGGCCAGCGAACCTCCTTCTCGCGGCCCTTTATCGGGAGCAATTTGACGCGTGATTATCGCGTCTATGAAGGAGTCCGCTGTCAGGATGGTCTTACCCAGAGAGCGGAGCTCCAGCTCCTGGATGGAAAAGGGTTTACTTTGAGTCTTTTCTCGCTGCAGGTCCGTGGTTGAGGCGGGCAGAGCCGGGAGGTCCGGGCTGGCGTGGTGGGGTGTGAGGCTCTTTGCTGGGGTGCGGGTGATGGCCGCGTGGCCGGAGCCAGGGGGCACCAGGGCCCGGGGCTCGGGGCCCTTGCCGGGGGAGGAGGCGGGCTCCAGCCCTGTGCGGGCCTGGGGCTTGGCGAGGAAGGCGTGGCCGGTGTCTCCTCGGGGCCTCTCTGGCCGGGTGACCCTCTGGGCTTCCTTGGACAGCAGGACAGGCTCCATGAGGGTGGGGTAGACGCCATCGAGGGTGCCGCCTAGCGGGCAGTGGGTGGCGGAAGGGAAGGTGGCAGCCGGACGGACAGGTGAGGAGGTGGACGTGGACCTGTGGAGGACATCGGGGGGTCAGGTGGCCGTGGGAGCCACTGCGGGGGACCCGTGAGGCCCTGGCGAGGCCCACTGCCCTGGAATCGCTTCCACGTGCCCCACGGCTCCCAAATCAATCCACCCTCCTGCCCCTGGCCTCGCCAACCCCGTGCACGCATTCCATCATCCCTAAACGTCTAACTGAGCACCTACTATGCGTCAAGCACCCTTCTAAACACGGGGGACGTGGCAGTGAACGGAACAGGCAAAGACGCGTGAGGAGACAGACCGGAACCCCCCATCAGAGTGCGGACCCCACTCAGAGGCCACCAGGCGGGGTGAGGCCGGGGGTCTCTCTGAGGAGCTGGCCTGTGACTGAGGCCTGCTCAGGACGCGTGAGCAAACGCACGAGCCACGTGAAGAAGGCCGGGCACACGGCCCCGAGTGCTGCCCTGGCCCAGACCATCAGGCCGTGGAGGCAGGGCCTGCAGCAACGATCCCCGTGTCCCCACACCCCGCGTGCGCCCCCCAGCGAGAAGGAAGCACAGACGTGCACTCCGACTGCACGAGGTGAATGGAATCCGCCCCGCTCTGCGGACGAGGACACCGGGGCTTGGACACGCGTTGGCCCGGCTCCACCCCACGTGGCCTCTGCCAGCCCAGCGTTGCCATGACGAAGTCCCCATTCCTCGTCCCTCACTAGCCCTCACTCCTGACGCACCAGCTGCCAGCGAGGAGGACCTGGTTTTCCCGTAGCAGCTTCCAACGGCTGTTGCAGGCAGGGACAGACGACGGCTTTTGTGCATGGCCGTCTGTCCCATAACCCTGCTCTGAGCAGCCAGGTGCTTCTGCTTCCTGTGACTGCCAAGCCCCTGAGTCCATGGGGACAATGCTCCTGAGAAGCGGCATTGTCACCATCCATAACGA
>NW_011889211.1:190589-200666 GCF_000151845.1 Pteropus vampyrus | reverse complement strand
GAGGTGGGACAGAGTTGCGGCCTCAGGCTCCTGCTGGCTGGACGGCCGCATGGGCGGAGTCCTGCGCCTTCACTGATGTCCGCCTCCTTGGGCCCGAGCACCAGCCCCGCGGGACCCGTTTCAGAATGCCAGGTTCTCCCAGACCCTCCTCCCTGTGCTCCCCCGCCCGAGAAGTCAGGGCCGACAGGGGCGCCCCTGCACGGCGTGGCCTCAACTCAGCCCCCACCTCTGAAATGGCTACTGTGACCAGTTCTCCAGTTGGACACTGACCAGCACCTGGGCGCTCCAGAAGGACGTCCCAGGAGTGTGTCCGCAGGAAACCTGACACACACCTGCTAAGCAACCACAGGCTGCTGGCAAGTCCAGGGAGCCGGAAACCCCAACAGCCTTGTGTTCTGGTCTCATTTTGTCACTCCAAGGACGGCACGTGCCAAGAGCACACATAGCACGCGTGCAACCCGTGCGTGCAGCCAGGATGCACGTGGCCATCAGGCACAGCCTCGTGCCCACAGCACACACACTGCAGCCACCAGCGGGTGTGTGGCCACGCCGCCCTGACCCCCGAGATGCCCACACTCTAAACACCTCGGCAAAGCCACACGCACGGGTCCTCTGCACTCCCAGGCGAGCCCAGGTGCTCCCGGAGCACGGCCGATGCCCGACGGAGCTGGTCCGCCCGCCCACCCGGGGCCCCCAGGGCCGCCCACCTCGAGGGCCGGCAGCGTAGTTGAGCGCCAGCGAAGACTCGCGGGGCGACAGGCCCCGCAGCATGTCGGCGCGCTGGGCCATGGCGGTGGCCGCGTTGTGGTGCATCTGCTGCGAGGTGATGTAGTCGTTGATGATTGTCTGGCGGTTCTCCAGAGCCGCCGTGTCGGGGTAGCCGCGGATGAGGTAAGGCGGGTACAGGTGCGGGTAGGTGGGGCTGGGGGCCAGGTGCCGGGGCAGGTAATAGGCGGCGGCTGCCGGGAGAGGGGAGCGAGTCGGTCAGGCGGCCCGCGCCCTGGCCAGAGGATGTCACCCCCCTGCCTTAATGTCCCCGCTCCTGCGTCCTGACAGCTTCTCCCCAGGACACCCCCTCGAGACAGCATTAGGGTGCAGAAATAGATACTTGCTCCCTAAAGCCCTTGAGGGGCCTTTTATTGGTAATGACCTCTGGCCTGAAGCTCTCCTACACACGGGGCATCCGGCTCATGCATCACCGAGACACCCAAGGGATATGCAGCCTTCACAAAAGCTCTCCGGGTCCCGTCTGTGTGGGGACTCCCACATCGAGCCCTCTTTAGACACGTTTGGACTTTGAAAGGCTCAGACGTCCCTCAGGAAAAAGACAACCAAGAAAGATGCCCCGGATTCCTAAGACAAATGCTAGTCTGCACCGTCCTGTGACGATGCCGTTGGGCGTCCCCACCTCTAGGCCTCAGCTTCCCCAATGGGCAGAGCCGGGGCGATGCCTCAGGAGACCTTGGGCGGACACGGATGAGGCCCCTGGCCCCGTGCTTCAGGACAATCACCTGCATCCAGGGGGATTCCGCGGGGTATGGAGGTGGGGTCGAAGGCCAGCGGGATGTGGCCGCGGTACAGGTCCACGCCGCTCACGCCCCGGAGCAGGTGCTCGTAGGACGAGATGGGGTGGGCGTGGTGCTCCGGCACGGCGCTGTGCGGGGACTTGGCTATCTCGCGGGGCGTCGACGTCAGCTTCCGATCCTGGGACGCCTTGCTGGACGAGAGGCTGCCTGTGGACGGGTGGCGTGGGGACGGCATCAGACCTCTGTGCCACCGCCGTGCCGGCCCCAACGCAGGCACCGGAGGCTGGTGTGTTACGGGAAACCACTGCGGAGCAGGGGCTTTGGGACCCCAAGACCAGGCCTCTTCATTCACCCACCCATTTGCCTCTTAGTTCATGTTTTAAAAATCATTTACTCGTTTGCTTTTAGTTCCCAAAAATGTTCATCGTTCTCCCTTTCATTTGTTCTTTGTCTCATTCATCATTCATTCCTTCAATAAGTCAGTCAATCGATTGACCAATCAATCCAAACGCACCTCTGGAACCTCCACTACTTGCCAAGCGGTATTTGGGGGGCTGGGGCTACACCAGAGAATAGACAAACTCCCGGCCCCAAAGGGGCCGACATTTAACGCGGGGGACGGATGATAAACTAGTCGTCAAATAAGGGCTTCAGAGTGATAAACGCTCTGGAGAAAAACGTGACAGAACACGACCAGAACGGGGGAGGGGTGTTTGGCGGCGAGAAGCCTCCCCGGGGATGTGACATTTGGACAGAGACCCGAAGGATGACACTAAGCCAGTCAGGCAGAGATCTGGGGGGGGGGGGGGGACACATTTCGAGCAGAGGGGACGGCACGGGCACAGGCCCGGGGGGAGGATGGACGTGGTCGAGGAGCAGAGAGGAGGCGGCCTGTCTGGCAGAGCCTGGGAGAGAGGAATCTGGCAGCTGGTGAGGCAGACGGGGCCAAATCCTGCAGGCCCCATCCCAAGGCCATGGCAGGAAAGGCGGATTTTCCTTCTGAGTGCCATGAGAAGTCACCAGAAAGATTTCAGCAGGAGGGTGGCATAATTTGATGTAAATTTTTCACACACAAAAAGTGTCTGGCCGCCATTGGGGAGCACGTTACAACTGGACAAGAGGGGAGCTGGGAAGCCAGGGGCGGGCAGTTGAGGTGGGGTGGGCAGGGAGGGTTCCCAGGAGCATCTGGACGCCGAACCCATAGGTCTGGCCAAGGAGGTGGATGCGGTGACCCCAGGGTGTTCCTGGCTCCAAACTAAGGCGGTTTCCTGAGACCACAGCCCGCCCACGCCCCACGCCCACGCCCACCCCACGCACCCTCCTGCAGGCGCGGCGTGGGCTCCCGCGTGGTCACTGGCGAGCCGCGTGGAAGGTGGCCGGTGAAGGGCGTGCCGTGGTCCTCGTAGGTCAGGGGGCTCTGGCGCGGCTTTCCCAGGTCAGGCACGATGGCCGGGGCGCCCCGGGTGATGGAGCCCCCCGAGCTGCCGACCGCGCCCGGCCGGCTCTTCAGGCTGTCCTCGTAGCAGGCGCGGTCCAGCGCCCGCGCGTCCGCCATCACGTCCAGCGGGTGCACGGGCGGGAACGTGCGGCCGGGGCTGCCGATGATGGAGCGCACGTTGTGCTTTTTGGAGCCGGTGGAGGACGAGCCCGTGTCGTACTTGAGCGGGGTGCCCTGGGGGAGACGGGAGTGTGAGCGGCAGGCACATCACTCTCTGAGCCTCACCTGCTGAGCTCCGACACGGGAGCCGTGAGCCAGGCCTTGGGGGACAGGGGCCAGAGTTTCAGGTGGCACGGAGCCTGAGGGGAGCGCGACCTTCACGGCCCCGCCCACTCTGCCCTGGCCTGGGGGGGGGCCACAAAAGGGGGCGGAGTTCAGAGGTCAGCCCTTCCTGGAGCAAATGGGGAGCCCTTTGCTGGCCGCTGGGGTCTGCTGGGAAGGGGCTGAACTCCCCGACGTGGGCTAAATCCTTCCTCCCTTCAGCCTGGGCCCCTCCGCACGCCCGCTGCCCAGCCCCGAGACTCAGCGGCAAAATCCGGTTTCGCCGCCCGGAGGATTAAGGCTCAGAGGTCAGGGCTGAAGTTCATGTTTGCTCTCTGGCCAGGAAGGGCAGCTGAAGAAACAGGGGTCACGGTCCCTGCCCGGCCACCTGGGGAAAGACCCCACCCTGTTTAGACAGGCTGGGAAACCCGGGTACAGGGGGGCCCTGTGTCTCTGCAAACAACACAGCTCTGTGTTTATTCAGGAATGTTTTAATCTCTTTCACAAGAAGAATAAACGCCCTGATTTCAAAAAGAACAAACTAGAATCAAACCGGCCTCTCTGTTGCACCCATGATGGACTCTTGCTGATGGCTCCACAAGTGCCACATTGCAGCCCTGGTCCTCGGCAGCTTCCCCTCGGGCCCCACCCGCCCTTGGCACATCAGGCCACCTCTGACCACGTGAGGGGACCGTGGCCCTCAGCGGTTCCCACTGACCAGCCCCTCACACGAGGCCATGGCCTTGCGGGGGGTGGACACCACAAAGCAACGACACTGCAGAGTTGGGGACATCTGGATTCGAGTGTCACAATGGCCATTTACTTGCTCTGTGACCCTGGACACGTCGTTTCCATGAGGACAGTAAGAAAGCCACCTCGGGGCGCAGGTACGAGGGCCGACGGGTCACGACGCCACCTGCTCTGGCAGCCGTTACCACCACGTTTCGCGTGGGCCTTGCTTGGCCTCTGGGCCCCAGTTCCTCCGCCCGAAGAACGGGGACAATGGGCATGACCCCCCAGGGCTGCCAACCACTGACTGAGGTCACGGATGCAAGCCCCTCGCATGGGACTTGGACGTGCACGGGGCCCAGGACAGCCACATGTGGCCTGGGGCCTGTCTCCCCGTTTGAGGCCAGGGCGGTGCCCACAGCCCCCATGCCCGAGCCCAGCGTGCGGCCGGCGGACGCCCGCCCGTACCTGCGTGATGGAGCCCTCCTTGAGGGCTCGGGGGGCCAGGGGCGGCTCGGGCGAGCGCCGCAGCTCCTCCCGCGGGATCTCGTGGATGGAGCGGCCGGCCTCCTTCACCGTGGCCACCAGGCCCTCGTGCGCCGGCTTCAGCTTCAGGGGGCCCAGGGCGTCCAGGGGCCGGGCCTTGTAGGCCTCGGCCAGGTCCCGCGGGGGCGGCGGGGGCGGCGGGGTGCCCTCGCGCTTCAGCAGCTTGGCCTCCCGCCGCAGGTAGTCCTCCTGTGCCTCCACGTAGGACCGAGGGATCCCTGCAAGGGAGGGCGGGGCGCTGACCCCACGCCTGCACCCCGCCTCGCCCTCCCAAACCGGGGCCCCGACACCGCTGCATGCTGGGGCCGCGGCGCCCTGAGCACGTGGCGTGACCTCTCTGGGGCCCCGTATCTTCAGCGGAAAGCGAGACACTCGTGGGAACACCTCGTCCCGGCAACGAGATGATGCCGACGCAGGCCCACGTCGGGCCAGAGGCCGGCTCCCCGCGGCCCACGCGGGGGGATCTGGGCGAGCTACGTGGCCGCCTTAGCCTCTAACCAACTGCATCCCCGGCTCCAAAAACGCCCCGTAAGAACACACAAGCGGCACTGGGTTCGCGCCGAGCACGCAGCAGGGGCTCAAGACGACGCCCCAGAGGAGGGGCCGGGCGGTTTCTCTTTCCATTTCCAAACAAGCAAGAGACGCCCGTGCTCCCCACTGCGACCTGCGTGTGAACCCGTCTCGTACACGTGCGCCGCACGCCTGTGCCACGCCCTGCGGCACTCAGGCGTCCCTCCCCGCCGAGGGGAACCCTGGGGAACCCTGGGGGCCCGGAGGAGCCGCGAGGGCAGCAGAGGGCGGTGGTACCTTGTGTGATGGAACCGCGGAGGTGATGCTGCTCTTTGAGATGGTGGGGGCCGTGCTGCTCGGGCGGAATGGCACGGCCCATGAGGCCTGGGAGGGGGACGGCAAGAGCGTCATTATGGGGGTCCCCGAGCCAGCCCTGGGCAGCGGCAGGGACCAGGGTCTAGCCAGCCCTCCCAGCGGTGGGCCCCTCCATGGTGACAGGGTGGTGGCACAGGACCCAGCAAGCAAGCGACACAGCTGAGCCCTGTGCTGCCCCGAGATACAGCCTCAGAAACGCCCAGCCTCAGTTTTCCTGTCCGTGAAATAGGGCTAGCCGCCCCGACGCCTCCCTCCGGCAGGTGCCAAGACCAAACCTCTCTTCGCTGCGACAACCCACGGCAGGTCCTGGGCAGGACACCTACCCTCGATGCTGGCGGAGGCGATGGCTCTGCTGACCCGGCCCTCCATCATGTCGTAGGTGCGTTTGGGGGCAGCCGTCTCGTGGGAGGGGCCTGAGCTCCTGCCCTCCTCCTTGGAGCACTGGGACACAGACATGCCACCTGGAAAGCAGACCGGGCTCACGGTGAGGGGCCGGGTCCATGGCAGCGTGTACACGTGCACGCTCCACCGATCGTGTGGCTGAGAGCCGGCCGGCTGAGCCCTCCCGAGGGAACCTGCGGTCCAGCCCAGGGCCTGAGGACAGTGCCCCACTAACCGATCCCTCAGACACGCTGCGGGGAAACGCACGGATGGGAGAGGCAGGCGAGCCTCCTGCACCCCGAGCCCTGACCTGCCAGGCTGCCTGCCCACCGGGAACAGAGTGAGGCAGTGTGCACAAGCACACCTGTGTGCCTGTCTGTCTTCACGTGCACAAACGTGCATGTGCACTACAAGTCCCCGTGGGGAGTGTGAATCTGGGGGAAAGGCAGGATGTCCACAGCAGACGTGGCCTTGCCAGGCCTGGACGGGCCCGGAGGGGCCGGGGACCTGAGGCTGGGCTCACTGCTCCCTGGACAGGCCAAGGGTCTGAACGGGCAGGAGGCCGGCCTCAGAGGGCAGGGCTCGGCCTCGCCCCTCAGGCCGGGGGGCTCCCTGGAGCCAGCGGGCTCCCTTCTTCCTCGTGGGGCCCGCAGAGTAGCAGCTACTCCAGAGCTTGCGGTCTGGTGGCCGGTGGACGTGCCGTGTCGCTACTCTAGTTTTCGTTCAGAATTAATTACTGAGGTTTAAGCACTGGGGGTTTTCGGGTGAAAATGGAGAGACTGAAGTCTAGCCGGTGGACTCACATGTGTACGGGGTTGACGATCAGCTGCTGGTGACCAGACAGGCCAGTGCCCCTGGAGACACGGTCTTCCCTAGTCCCTACGGCCATACACCCGCCTGCCACCCTCGTCAGCCACTTGGCCCCGGAGCACGTGAGAAACTAAAAGCCCTGATTTTAACCCATTTTGCGGATGACAAACTTAACCGCAGAGGCTCAGGAACGGGCCTGGAGCCCGAGTGGGCATCCACCCAGTGCTCCCTGCCCACAGCACCGGGACCGCCGGGCCCTCCCTCAGGCCTTCCCCGGGGCCGACGCCGTCACGCAGCCGGGCACTGAGGCTGGCACTGGAGGGCGATGCAGCTGACGGCCTGTCCCCGGCTCTCTCCACCACTTGGCAGCACAGAGAGGCATGTGCCTGGGACACACGGTGACGCCCCCACGTCCCAGGACCGGGGGGCGGGGGTGGGGAGGGGGCACAGCGGGCGCCAGATGGAGAGGAGAAGGCGCCGCCCGCCAGAGCAGCAGCAATTTCGGGCCCCGCAGCTGCCAGCCGCTGAGAGGGGCGCCCATTACTGGCTTTTATTTCCACACCCCTGGGTGCCCGAGGCTGCCGGGAAATTCACGCCCCAGCCCTGTTCTCCCTTAACCCCTTCTGTGCAGGGCTCCTGGGCTGTGAAACCCAGACCAGGAAGGGAGAAGGGGTGAGGGGCGCAAGGCAGGGCGGAGCCTCACGTTGGTCATCGCCCCTTGGTGGCCACCCACGGGGTGTTAATTAGCACAGCGTCGGCCAGAAGTGCTGGGCTAGAGGCCTGGGCTTTCGTCTCTGGGCCTGTTTCCCCACCACGCTTCTCACAGGGCCGGCTACAAGTTTGTTCCTACATTGTACAGCCCTGGGCGGAGGTGGGAGGCAGCCCAGGCCAAGCCTGACCGGCCTGGCTTGCATACCTATAGTGATGGGGAGGTCACCACCTCTCTGACATGCTTCCTGGTGTCACCCCAGCCCTGCCTGTGAAGCTACCACGATGGCCCCAAACACCCTCCTCCACCAACCCTGAGCCCCATTTTCTCCTGAGGGGCCAGAAGTATGGCCACATGGATGCAGCACTGGATGTCACTGTGCTCCAGCTTCCCCCAGGCCAACCACTCGGGGCACCCCAGACTGGCTTCCCGAAGATATCTGGCTTCCCTATGGCCCCAGTCACATTCCTCTGGACCCTGCTCCCTGGACCAGCTCCAGGACACCGGGGCCTGGGGTCGGATGCCTGAGCCGTGCTGGGTGGAGCAGGCTCCCATGATTCAGAATTAACAGGGTGACGACCTGTCTGCATCTCGTGTGGGCATCCTGAGGGGGGACTTTAGACGCTGAGCTCCCAGCCCCCCGGCATGTGCTTGGCTCCCAGGAAGTACACGTGACAAACCAGTGACCAGCTTTCCTCCCTGGTCACATGAGTCCCCTCATTCGGAGAGTCTCCTCTGGGCAGCAATGGTCCGTGAACGGCGGGAAGGTAAGCCCCAGCCTGCCCACCGGTTCACTGCAGCCGTCAATGACAGAACTCACCCTCGTAGGACAGCACGTGGCCCTTCTTGCCCTCGTAGATGACGTGGGCCTTGGGCAGGCCGTCCTCCCGGCCACGGTCCAGGCGACCCGGGCTGTCCTCGCCGATGATCCGGGTGATAGTGCCCTTATACAGGACGTCAGCCGGAGTGCCCTGGGGCGGAGGGGGTGTTAGCCGGGGACCCCCATGCTTGCCGGAGATGACGTGGGCACAACCCAGCACACATACACCCTCATTCTCCAGACCTACACTGCACACGTGTGTGTTCACAGGTGGGGTAGCGACCTGCCCGGGCGACTTCTGAGAATGTGAGTGTGGGGGTCAGACTACAGATGTGGGGCTAGGCTGATGGATGCCAAAGCGGCCTTGCCAACGAGCTACTGTGTGATCTCTTTCAAGTCACTCTGCCTCTCTGAGCCTTAGCCTATGTATCTACACGATGGAGACAATCTTGGTATTTCTGATTCTCAAAGGCGCCCAGCACAGACGAGCTGCCCCCAAATCAAGGTGGCTTTTTTCTTTATGATTCCAAGAGCCCATTCAAAGACGTGGGGCCGGAGACCATGTGCCAAGCCCCGGACCAGGAAACTCCCTAGACCCCCGTGGGACCTCTCTGCTGAGAAGTACCCACCATGGGGTAAAGGGCAGCAACTGGCCAGCCCTGGGCTTTCCTCCCGGGTCCTGATTGGTGACAAGGGTAAAAGCGAGATGCCCTGAATGCACACAGGTCTCCCAGCCTCCTCCAAGCACACACCCTGGGCAGAATCTCCTTGACGCACTCTGTGTGTGCACACAGTGCAAGATAGATGGGCGTGAATGTGGGTGACAGTCTGGGGGCGGGCTGCCACCTCTCACGGCAAGGGAGCCAGCAACATCCTATCGGGAGGTGGCTCCAGAGGCAGCTGACACCAGCACAGCCATGATGTGTCTTGGTTGACATGAGGCCGTGGCTCATACAAGGGACATGAGTGGCTTACTACACAGCACAGAAAAGGGGCCCGTCTGGTGCAGCTGAAGGCGTTGGACGTTTACAAGCCGCACTGCTTCAGAAGCCACGAGCAGATGACAGAGACTCGGCACGGCAGTGGCCCCTTGATTTCGGACAAACGCCCTGGACAAACTCCTGGGATGCAGAGGTTCTCGCTGCCTGAGGCTGGCAGCTTCTTGCTGTTGCCCCAGTGAACTTCACTCCCCAGGGGGAAGGAGCCTCTAGGAGGCAGAGAGCTGGGCCTGCTCCAGCCTCCAGGACACCGTGGTCACTGCCTGTCAGTGCCCGCTGGACTAATGAGCATCTGTGTGTGTGTGCAAGTGTGTTTGTGGCCTGCGCCTGTGCGTATGCGTGTGGCCTGCGTCTGTGTGTCTGACCTGTGTCTCTTGTGTGTGTGTGCGCGTGTGTGCATGGCCTGCGCCTGTCTGTATGTGTATGTGCGTGTGAGTGGCCTGTGCCTGTGTGTAGCTTGTGTCTCTCTGTGTGTGGCCTGTACCTGTGTGTGGCCTGTATCTGTGTGTTCATGCGCATGTGTGTGGCCTGCGTGTGTGTGTGTGTGTGGCCTGCGTCTGCGCGCGCGCGTGTGGCCTGCATCGGCGTGTGCATGTGTAGCCTGAGTCTGCGTGTGCATGTGGCCTGCATCTGTGCGTGTGTATATGGCCTGCGTGTGCATGTGGCCTGCGCATGCACGTGTGGCCTGCGTCTGCGTGTGTGTGTGGCCTGCGTCTGCATGCATGTGTGTGGCCTGCATCTGTGCGTGTGTGTGCGTGTGTGGCCTGCATCTGCGTGTGGCCTGTGCTTGCGTGCATGTGTGTGGCCTGCATCTGTGCGTGTGTGTGCGTGTGTGGCCTGCGTCTGCGTGTGTGGCCTGTGTTTGCGTGTGCGTGTGCCTGTGTGTGTGGTTTGTGTCTGTGTGTGTGTATGCG
>NW_011889211.1:172467-189941 GCF_000151845.1 Pteropus vampyrus | reverse complement strand
CCAGCTTCTGGACACACCGGGAGCCCTGAGCTCAGAGAACTGACCCCCGATTCCTGACCCAGGAGGGATGCAGAAGGGCCCCCCTGCAAGCGCTCAGATGGGGCGACATCACTAGCTAATCCTGGTACTCCCTCCTGCAGCCGAATGTGGCCGCGTCGCCCTCTGACCTCTCGGCCTTGGCTCACGCCGTGCCCTGACATTCCCGCAGGTCCCCACTGGCCCACCTCTGCGGCCTCGACAGCCCCAGGCATTCTCGGCCACAGCATTCAACGCGATTTGCATACTCTGAACTCAACTCGGACAGTCTGGCATCGCCCGCTGGCGATCACGCGTCCAGCACTACCGGGCCAGCTCCTTGTAGCTGCGGTTTAGGTTTGCTGGGCACCGAGTAGACATGATAAACGAGCACAGAATGGACTGTCACCCCACCCACTGAGGCAGGTGCCATGCAGTGACATAGAGGGGACAGAGGGGCTGGCCCGCTGCTTCGCCCGGCAGTCAGAGCCACATCTGGAGGTGCTGCCTGGTGAGCCTGCCCTGGCCCCCCTCCCCCGCTGCGCCCCAGGCACTTACGTGGGTGATGGAGCCCCGGTAGGTGATGGGGCTCTCGGTAGGTACCCGCGTGCTCGGGACGCCTTTGCTGATGCTCCCTCCTGGAACGGAGCCCAGGGACGTCCCTGGAAGACATGAGACACGGGCGCTGAAGTCTGCGGCACCTGCCACCCTGATGGGACTCCTGGTGACCAGCGAGGCCCCCTCGGAATTCTCAAACAAGGGGTGCCCTGGCCCTAGAGGGTGAGGAAGGCAACTGTGACGGGGAGCTTCTCAGCAGGTTGGGGAAAGGGCCCCATTCCCGCCTCGGGCCTCACCTCTCAGCACGGACGACTCCTGGGCCGTGGGCACCCCCAGGCTCTCCGGTGGCCCAGCCTGGCCCCGTGGGGACAGCTGCTCCTGCTTCACTCCACTGAAGGGTGCTGGGGACAGGCGAGACAGAGCCGTGTGCCACCGGGATGGCCCACCCCATCCCACCCAGGGGCTGGGGCCCAGGACTACAAGGGGGTCCGGACCGCCACCCCTCCAAACTCAGGCCAGAGTCCCACAGGCCAAGCTGTCCCCCTCAACCCCCTGACACGGACAGCTGGATCCAAGCCCGGGAGGCCCCTGATCCTTACCCAGCTTCTTGGGGTCCATAGCGAGGGGCAGCCCCATGGTGATGGGGCCCACGGGGGCCTTGGCATGCTCTGAGTACGGGACATGGAGCTGTACCGACAGTCCCTGTGGGGGCAGAGGTCATGGGGTCACTGGAGTCCCCACAGTCCCCCCACCACATGCCCCGGCCCAGCCAGAGCCACAAACAACCCCTTTGTGAGGGCTCAGGAGGAGGGAGACCCCATCACAGCAGCCGGAGGGGCCTGGCCCTGCTGCCCCACTGGGTGACCGTGGACGAGTCACTGCCCCTCCTGCGCCCAAGTGCCCTCCCCTGTGCAGCAGCCATCGCAACCCGAGGCAGCACAAAAATGAGACGCCTTGACCCCACCCTGCGCTCCACGGGGGGAAGGGGCATATCTATAAGCAGATGGCCACTCTGCACATGCTGGCTGCTGCGGGGCCTGCTCGCCTTCCGTCCCACAGAGGGGAAACCGAGGCACAGAGGCTGAGTATCTTGCCCAACGGCAAGGCCGCACGGTCTGGCCGCAGAGCCCAGGCTCCTGACCGCCCCATGAAGTGACCTCCCAAGGTCCCATGTCCCTGGGGCAGGCTCCGGCCAGCTCAGACCTCAGCACTGCCATGAACAGAGATGACCCCAGCCCCCACCCAGACATCGCTGGTCCCAATGCCCCCACGTAACCCCTGAAGGGGGAAGGGGCTGTCGTCTGGGCACCAGACCGCCTCACCTGGGAGATGGCGCCCATCTGCCTCTCGAGGACGCTGGGGTGCTTGGTGGAGGAGATGAGGGGTGGAGGGTTGGAGATGGTGGGAGGGCGGGGCAGGACGGGCCGGGCATTGTCGTGGAGGCCCAGTGGCAGCGGGTGACCTGGGGGGCACATGTCTGTCCATCACAGAGCAGCCACGCCTCTGCCAACAGATTCCCCGGGCCTCTCCCTACCCCTACCCCGTGCTCATGTGTCCCTCCTGCATCTCTGTCCTGAGGAGCCACCTATGTCCTCGGTGCAGACGCCACCGCCCGCTCACTCATCCCTTAACGGGTCTCCCCGTTTCCGCTCCACCCTCCACCAGTCACTTCCCACCCAGGGACAAGAGGGGTCTCCGTGGAAGGTCTCCTGGTTCACCTCGTCCCCGTGCTGTGAGCCCTCCGGGCGCCCACAGTCCCCAGGCCCGCCGGGCACCAGGCTTTCACCGCTGCAGCCTGCCCGGTCTCGCAAGCTTCCTCTGCTCTTTCGTGCCTCTGGACCACTGCACCTGCTGTCCCCACTGCCCAGTGTGCCTTTCCCCGGTCTTCTCCTGGCCCGTCTGGCCCACTTGCCCTCAGGGTCAGCTCGGCTCAGCTCAGCCTTTCCTCCTCAGGCCCCCGCTATGCCGGTGGGGCCCGGCAGGGCTGGGGAACCCAGGAAGGACCTCGCGCCCAGCCCGAGTCTATCCATAACCGAAGCCGTCCCCTCCCCGCCCCTTCCCTCCCTCCCTCCCAGGCTTTCTTCTCCAGCTGCCCATTCTCTAGCTCTGAGTCACCGGTGGAGGACAAAGCTGCCCCTCGCCACTGGAGCACCGCCTGGCTCGCCAGCA
This sequence comes from Pteropus vampyrus, assembly GCF_000151845.1. NCBI lineage: Eukaryota > Metazoa > Chordata > Mammalia > Chiroptera > Pteropodidae > Pteropus > Pteropus vampyrus. The sequence goes on along the minus strand of NW_011889211.1, from coordinate 187,199 downwards.
TCAACGATTCTGCCGAGTTCTCAAATCTCAACAGACCCCGTCCTGCGCCGTCACTGGCCAGGCCATCCCTCCCGAGGGTCCAGTCAGACTCAGATCCTTTTGATGCCGTTCAAGCCAGTGCAAACAGTTGGTGCCCAATAACTGTGCATCAGCTGGTTCCACATGGTAGCTGAGAAGCCCAAGCGCGGGCGAGCCACTCACCAGGCGGGGCGTAGGAGAAGGCTGAGGGGTCAGGGGCGTGCGGCGAGGCCTTGATCACCTCACGAGGGGGCATGGAGAAGGGCAGGCCCGACGTCCAGCACGGGGTCTCCGCGGACAGCTTCTGGCCCTCAGCAGCGAAGGCCGAAAAGAACACGGGCTTCTCTGTGGAGGGGACGAGGTGGGACGGTCAGCTGTGCTCGGCCAGCCCCCAGGAACCCCATGGCCAAGGCTGCCCCCACTCCAACACGGCCCTCTCCGTGTCTGCGGTGCTGGGCCTGGGCAGGGACAGGGTCCTGGCCAACAGTAATTGGTGGTGGTGATGGGGGCGTCTATGATGGAGGCCCCCAAGTCTGCAGGTTGGGAGTGCATTTGGGGGTCTCAGGAGCTCGAGTTCCAGTGCTGAGACCTCGCGAGCCCCCTCCCAGTACCGGGAAGCAGGGGCCCAGGCACATCTCAAGGCTGGGGGGTGACCATGGAGGCCGGGGCCTGAGTTCATACCCACTTGTCCTGGAGCCTGGTCACGTCCACCCATCTCCTGACCATCTACAGCAGAGCTGAGCGGTTGCAACACGGACCGCCTGGCCCGCAAAGCCTAAAATATTTACTATCTGGCCCTTTCCCAAAAAAGCCTGCTGACCTCTCCCAGTGACGAAGGTGGTCAGAGGCAGTGGCGTGTACGTGCTGGGGCAGGGGTGAGGGTGGCTGGGAGTCCAGACGCCCAGCACGCCCAGCCTGCCCGTCGCCGTGCTGAGTGTCACAGCGGCGGGAGCTGGACCAGCCGCCCAGCAGGCCACGAGGGCGAGACTCGCCAGGTTACAGAGGGGAAGCTGAGCACAGTCACATCAGCGGACTTCTCGAAGGTCACCAGCAAATATTTGGTTAAGCTCAGATGTGACCCCTTAAGCTCCAGCCTAAGCCGCATGGAGAAACAGGGCAGTGGGAGGGTGACAGTCCCCAGAGCCTCCCTCGGGCGGCACCAGGCTAGGACCGACTCACCTCTCCTCACAATGCCCTGCGAGGAGCCCACTGTGATTATTCCGGCCTACGGGGCGGGGGGCGGGGCGAACCAAGGCATGGAGAGGGGAAGTCGCCTGGTCGAAGGCCCACCGGCCGGGGAGTCGGCTGCAGACTGTGGCCTCAGCCCTCACCATGTGTGCTGACCCCAGCAAGCGGGGTGACGACGGGCCCCACCGTTCTCAGGCCTGGGGACACCGAGTGGACTTGGCCAAAGGCCCAGGGGCACATGCTGACCTCGCGGGGTTCTCCTGCTGGCCCCTCACTGCCGAATCTGTCCACAGCCCTGAACCTTTCCCTCGACATTCGGTGTCAAGCCCAAGGACCGATCCAGAGAGAACGGGCTGAGAGGCGGGGCAGGGGATATGACACCCGAAGGCCAGGCCTGGGACCCCAATGGCAGGCAGGTGTCATCTCTTGGGCCACCTCCGGATGACAAAGGGGAGCTCTGAAGGCCCTTCAGGGAGGGTGAGTGCCGGCATCGACCCGTGGTGCCAGCTGCGGGTACGACCGGTGGGACTGGAGTCTGTGCGCTGCACCCCCCAATTTCTCTCCTAGGAGAGACGGAGCCCATGAACATGCCCTGGGGCAGTGGGCGGCCCACGGCGGCCGGGGGGAGGGAGAGGGTCTCAGATGCGGGCAGTAACTCAATGTGGAGATTCTCGCGCTCAACCAGCCCCCAATGGAGACGCTCCAAGAGGGCCTGCCCTGGGCCGGGGAGCCCCACGAGCACCGGGGACCTTGCTGCCCAGCTACCCAACCCGGGCGCGTCCCGGCCGCTATGCGGGGCTTGGCTTCGACTGCAGCAGGCGGGGGCGGGGGCCTCCGGAGCTGGAAGGGAAACTTGGGGCCGGGCCAGGCTGGGCAGGCGGCCGACAGCCTGGAGAGACAACCTGTTCCTCCGGCTGGGCCCAGGGGAGCCCAAGGGGCTGGCCTGGTCGAGCGGCTCCATGCAAGAGCCAGGCGACCGGAGAGGCAGCGCTGGGCGTCGAGTTCACACGTGTGCCTGAGAGCACAGCCCAGGACACAGGCCGTGCCCGATGCCAGGTGTGCCGCCTCCCGTGGGGAGCCAGTCCTGGAAATAGCCTCCACCGTGCAGATGGGCCGGGAACCAGGTGCAGGCACTGAGGGTGGGGGCTCACTCCCCCACCCCTCCCCCAGGACAGGGACTGCCACCGGTCCCAGCCAGCCCTGCCTGGTCCCGGGTGGCCCGGCCCTGCTCAGATCTGACATCGGCCAAAGCTGCTTGGGCTCCTGACATCACTATGTAGCTACCTGCCCTGGGCTGGTGGTGGCCTGAACCGGGAATGCCCTTCCCGAGCCAGACCCCGTGGCCTCCCTGCACCCTCACTCAGCAACACACACCCCGTCACGGGCATCCCGGGCCCAGCATGGGTCCCGGGCGGAGGCAGACATCCTGCCTCGTGCATCGGCAGGTCCCGCTGGCTTTGCCCTCTGAAAAAGCTCCCTCTTCCTCTTCCCCGCAGTCACCCGTGCGGTCCGGGCTGCCACCGTCGATGGCCAGGGAGAGCACTGTGGCCTCCTCCATCTGCCTCGACTCCTTGCAGCCCTTTGTCCTTGACAATAGCCAGAGATCTTCCCGAAATGGGAATGGGATTCCCCGCAACACACACGTATGTGCGCGCACTTAAAATCCCTTTAGCAAACAAAAGCTTTGCGGCACCCAAGACAAGATCACCGCAGGCCCGTGGCCCGCGAGGCCCCACACCCTCTGGTCCCCCATCTCCCTCTCAGCCACACAACCTGCCGGCAGCTCCCCAGACACAGCAGGCTCGTCCCTGACCCCGGGGTCCGCATGTGCCGTGGCCGGAAGTGCTCTTTCCCCAGGTCCTCCCGCAACTGACTCCTCTTCGCCGAGGCCCCTTCCCTGAGCCCGTCGCCCCCCCCCCCACGCTCTTTCGCTGCATGAACGACTCTGACGTTATCTTGCTCCCGTGCACAGGCCCTGGCGTGAGGCCCTTCTCACCCACGGACACGGCAGCTCCCTGCGGCGAGGACCGTACCCCGCTCGCTGCCGCAGCCTCGCTGCCCGGCCCGCTGGTGGGCAAGCGTAGGTGTTCGACTAGTGTCCGAGCTCGACGGCCCGTGGGCCAGCCAGGACGCATGCCTGCCCGTGTGGGTGGCGCCTGAGGCTTCCTGCAGCAGGAGAAGCCATGGCGAGGCAGGTGGGGCAGGCGGATGAGACGGTGGTGGCTGGCAGGCCTGTGCCACTTTGGGATGCACCCAGCACCACCCTCAAGGAGGCCCGTGGCCGAGGACCAGCCTGGCTTTCTAGAGAAGGACGGATGCTGGACCAAGGTGGGCGGGGGTGCAGGTGGCACTGACCCCCTGAGCCCGTTCCGGGGCTGCGCGCGTCAGGGAGGGCCGCCTGGGGCCCTTCTCCGTCAGACCCCTGGAGCAGCCAGCAAGAGGCTGGGCTAGCCCAGCATGGGGGTCAGCCCCCAGGGCCTGGGGCACACCAACAGCATCCTCTGAGTGCTGGGCCAAGTCCGGAAAGAGTGCCCCTTTGGGGACAGGAAATTCAGAGAACAAGAAACACGCCCCCCGCCTGTCCGCTGGCCTTGAGCCTCACGTGGTGGGAATAAAGCACGTCCCAGCCGGCCGCGGGATCACAGCTGCTCGCGGCGTCACCCCCCAGCTCCCCAGTGAACCCAGCGACCTCGGCCTGCAACGAGGTCAGGATGAGAGCCGCAAGGGGCAGAGCTGCCGCCAGCCAGGTGCGGAGCCTCGCCTGCGGTTCCAGAAGCCACGCGAACCCAGGCTGAGGCGCAGGCGTGTTTCTGTGCGTGCGCGTGTTTTTACGCATTTGAAAATTGCCAGCGTTAGGAAGCTAGAAGATTTCATATAAAAATAACAGATTTCTGGCTTCTCTGGAAGAAAAACCATCCCAGGTCCGCACTGCCACACGGTGGCTCTGGCTGAGGACAGTGAGTGCCCGCCTCAGAGAAACACGGCTTCGCCAGCCACGGCGGTCCCCACTCTTCCCACGGCTTCACCCCCGTCTCCCTCGGTTGCTCGGCCTGCTCTGCCACTACAGGCTGGGAGTCTGGAGAGCAGCTCCAGACATACACGCCCCCATCCCACCCACCGGCCCCTCCCTCCCTGCACCCCCTCAGCCACCAGCCACACTCACCCTCCTTCTCTGCAGGAGGCACGGGGCTCCTGCTTTTGCCTCGAGGGCTGTTGCTGGACTGCTGGGCGGTGCTGCTCTCTGGCTGCAGGTGCTGTGGGGTTGGGGGAGCTGGCTTTGGGGGAGCCGTGTCCTCCCGGGGGGGCTCGTGGACTTTGGTGACCTGCTGAGGGGAGCAGGAGAAATGAGCATCTTTACTGGCCGTCTGTAGTCCACAGAGATGAGAGAAAAGCCTTGTAGGCCTCCTGTGTCTGGCCAGCCGGGAACTGGGGCCAGAAAGAGGCAGCGGCATGCGCAGGGGCACACAGGTTGAAGGTCAGGAGGGCAGGTCTTTGTAAAGGGTGTGGAGTGTGCCCGTCCATCCCAGCTGCCTGTCACCCTCCCCGCCCAGCCCGCACCCCAAGTCTCTCTGGGTCTCCAAGAGATCGGGGCTGACAAACGGGACGGTGCCTGGCCTCGGGTGAGGGGCAGTGCAGTCAGCACACCCTGTGCTCCTCACGTAAAAAGCCCTGGTCAGCACAGAGTCTTCAGCCAAGGAAGGCCAGGCCCTGAGGGTGACAGCTCTGGCAGCGGGCCACCACGAGGGAGGGGTGCCTCCAAGGGGCCGCCTGCTGGGCCTGGAGACTCTTCCGCGGGGGCCTTCCCCAAAGGACCTCACATTTAGAACTGGCGGGGCCCCCACCCTTCTCTCTGAGGTGCTGTGACAGCCAGGGGACTTCCTGCCTTCCCACGGCCCCGTGCCTGCTTCTGGAAAACCCTCGGTGGGTGAGGCAGGGTGGGGGCATGGAGGGAGGGAAAGCCGAGCCGACTCCCAGGGCCGCCGAGGGCACTGGGCCAGGAGGACAGAGGGAGGGGTCCCGCAGGCCAAGTCCCCCAGCTCCTGGGAGCCCCACCCAGCACGACTACAGTGCCCCGCGCTGTTCGTGCCCTGTCTCCATGGGGATTTCTCCAGGAAGCAGGAGGTGGCTGGGAAGAGCAAGGGTGCAGATGCCGGCCCCGCCCACCCCTGCCCACCCTGCCCACCCTGCCCTGGCCTGGTCTGCTGTTTTCCTGGACAGGAAGTGACGGTCAGACGGGCAAGGGGGCTGCTGCCCTGCTCGGCGAGGGAGGTGGGGGCCCAGCACTCACAATGGGGGGGATGGCAGCCGCCCGCTGCTTCAGCTGCTTCAGGTCCAGCGGCTTCTGGGGTGAGGCGTTGGCTCTGGTGTCACCCGTCGGGGTGAGAAGGCTGGGCCGTGGTGACAGCAGCCTGAGGGGGAGACAAGCATCAGGCCCATGGCTCACAGCTGGCTCCCCCGGCTCCAGCCCTGAACCACGGAGGAGCAGAGGCAAACAGCTAGCGTCACTGGGAGGTGGCTCTCCCTTCTCTCCTCTGGCCCACGCAGGTCCCTGAGAGTCCCTCCAACCCCAGCCCGGAGGCCCAGGCTGGGAGCCAACACTCCCCCGAGACGGCCCAAAGCAAGGAAAGCCCCAGAGAAGCCCAGACTCAGAGCCCAGACCACACGCGGCCCTTTGAAGACGCCAGGAAGCCCAAGAATCAGCCCGACGAAGGCCTGACGAGCTTAAGAGATTCAGGGAGACTGTGCGTCCCTCACGTACAAGCGGCTCGGGCGCCAGCGTGGGGCCTTGGGCAGGCAGCTGGGTGGGCCCTGCTGACCGGAGGCAGTGTGGGGCCCACCTGCTTAACCAGAATGTCCCACTGCCTGGAGCCCCGCCCACAAACCATTTACCGAGACGCTAAAAGGGGGTGGGCCGCAGGGTCAGTGTGGGCACTGTCCACCTGTCAGCCACAGCGCTGCACTGGGCCTGTGGGTGCCTCGTCCCCGAAAGCGAGGTCACGTCCGTGTGCTGCCGACATTTGGAACTGGGCACTGTGCCTGTGCAAGGCACAAAGTGAGGCCGAAGCAGGTGTCGGGGACAGGGTCACTCCAGTGCAGGGCGTGGGTGCCTGGGCACCTGGTCAGGGCCTGCCCTGGGGGTGGCCCCCGAGCTGCTCGTGGGTGTCACCGCCTTCAAAAACTCTTCAGGGATTTCCAGGACGCCATGGCCCTGGGCCGAGCACCCTGCCACACTCCCCACCTGGCTCCCTTGCTTGCCCACTGGGGCTGCCTGGTTCCAGCTCAGCTCTCAATTCCCAGGGGGACCTGTACTTAATGGGCACTCTGGCGCTATGCTTGGGGTGCACGGAAGGAACCCAGAATCCAGTGTCTGCCTACAGGGTGCCAGAGCCAGCCAGATGATCCAGCAGCACATGAGGGCATCAGTTGTGAGCTAGGATTCAGCCAGAGGGCAAACTGCTTCAGCCAGAGGTCAGAGCCCGGGGGTCCTGCAGGCACAGACCCCGCCATGCGCTGTGTCTGTACCGATGCCACGTGCAGAATGTAAGCCACGGCCGCTGCCTTTGAGGTGAGACCGTGGCGGCCAAGGCATGTTCGAGCTTCCCAGTGCCCCGCAGCCCGTGCCTGGCGCCGGTGAAGGGGGTCGGAGCAGCAGGCTCCTCCCCGCAGACAAACGGAGCAGACACGTGACGCACGGCCTGGGCTCCATCTGCGGTGGGGGGACCGTGGTCTGTGACAGGCCAGGCCTGCGGGCACTACCTCCGCCCGCATCTGCCACACGCTCGGCTGAGTGGAGACAGACTCAGAGATGCCACTGGGGCTGCCCACGGCACGCAGCTGGGCCGGCCCAGAGGAAAGTCACCCTGACTTGGCCACGCCCATTGACCCCCTTTTCACCCCACCAGGCTCACCCTGTTCCCGTCCTCCCCTCCCTCGACCAGTCCAGAGCCCGCTCACACTCTGAGGACCACCTGAGGCCTTTCCTGCTGTCTTTCCCCGCCCCCTGGACTTGGGCCCCGCCCCGTCCTGCCCACCTCCCTCGGGCCGAGGCACCCGACCAGGTCCCAGCGGCTATGCCCTCACCTATCCAGGCAATCCCCACCTCGACAGCAACTGCCAGCACGCCCAGCCTCTCCTCCCCACCCCTCACCTCTACTTATCATCCTCCATTTAAAACGACTTGCAATTGTAACCTTAAATTCAAAAACGAATACACCACAGCCACTTTGGCAAACAGCCTGGCGATCCCTCGGGAGGCGGGTCACAGAGGGACCATCTGACCCGGCAAATCCACTGCTAGGTGTGTGCCCACGGGAACCGAGGACGCCTGTGCACACAGACACCCGGAGGAGCCCAGCACTGACACGCGCTACGACGAGGATGAGCCGAGAAAGCACGACGCTCAGAGAGGGCAGTCGCCGGAGCCCACAGTGACGTGGCTCCATTTGTGCGAAACGTCCAGAAAAGGCCAATCGACAGAGCTATAGGAAGATTGGCAGTGGACGGCTGCGGGTGGGGGCTGAGGGGTGACTTTTAAGTGGGAACGGGTTTTCTGAGGGGGTGACGAAAATGTTCTGGAATTGTGGTCACGGCCGAACAGCTCCATGAATATATTAAAAGCCCGCTGAACTGTGCACTTCAAATGGGTGAACTGCGTGGTACGTGAACTATATCCCAACAAAGGAAAAAAAGATACTGAGATATCTTTTATCTTTTTTTGCTAACCATGACATCAAGGGTTTGATATATTAGCTATGCCGTTTCCATGAACGATAAAATAATACTTATGCTATCCAATTTATAAAAATACGAAAGTACTTTAAAATACAAATTTTAAGTTGAAATAAAAACTTTTATCTCTGTGTAAATGTAACTGTGTCGAGATACAATATTATTACACAGAGATACACTGTAACCGTGTAGAGAGATACAAGAACATTTACACATATAAAGCGAAGTGTCCCGCTGATTGTCAGTGGAGCAGGTCCTCCTACTCAGGCCTGCATCCGCCTTGGTTTCCATACAACTCTACACCCAGGCAGATTGGAGGGGAGGGGACCAGGGGCTGCCTCTCAAAGGCTCTCGGCAGGCATGGCCAGGGACCACACACGGAGGCCCGCCCCCAGGGGGAGATGGGAGCTCGGGGGGACCAGGGCATGGGTGAGCACCGCACGGTTGACGAGAGGGCTCCTGCTGCCAGCCTGACCTCTCCCTGTGGCGTCTGAGAACCCAAGGGTCCTGCGCCCACGAGGGAGCGAGAAGATGGGGCACCCACGCGCCCCACCTCCCTGGTGCGGTGGGCGGGCGCCTCCCTCCCGCCTCCTCTTCCCTTTGTTTTCCTGCAAGACAGCGGCTTTTATTTTCCTCCCTGGAGGCTGGGGGACAGGACAGGGGCGCTGGGAGCCTGGCACGGCACACGTGATCCGGGAGGCAGGGGGACGGTGGCAGCGAGGCCGGGAGCTGCCGGGGGCCCTGCCTCGCCCACCCGCCCTGTCGTTCAGAGCTTGGGCTTCCGGTTCAAATCCCACCTCCGGCCATGCGGTATCACCAGCTGTGCCTCAGTTCCCTCATCCGTAAAGGGGTGTGGAATGGTCGTGCCCTCCCAGGCCACGGGAACACACGTGTAGTGTTGAGAACAAAACCAGGTGCTGAACAGGTCGGCCATCTTCCTGTCACTGTGGTTTCTCTTCCCAGGCTGGAAGGCCAGCGCTGGGGAGGGGTGACAGGGTGCACTGGGCCTGCGAACGCGTGTCCCCTCTGCGCCTGCCTCAGACCCCACTACCACCAGGCTGGGACAGTCCCTGCTACCAAGCTGGGGCTAGGAGGGCGAGGGAAGGCGGGCTCGAGACCTGTGACCACACACACGTGGTCACGTTGCCCCCTCTGCCCCCAGGAGGAAACCCCGACTGCTCACCCTGGCCTGCAGGGCCCTGCCCACCTCTGTGACCCCCTCCCTCTCCTCGCTCCCCACACCGCACCCCACTCCCTGCCACAGGCCTCTTCCCAGTGTGCCGGACACAAGTTCCTGCAGCCACAGACCCTTTGCACTGGCCGTTTCCTCCCGTGCCTCGCAGTGCAGGCTGAAACCATCCTGCAGTGTCGCCCCCTCGGGCAGGCCTCCTGACTGCTCCGCCCGCCGCCCCCGACCCCCCGACCCCCCGACGCTTCCATCGCCACAGGAGCGTCCGCTTTACTGCTCTACGGTTCCGCCCTCGGACTGGTCTACCTCGCCAGAACGTAAGCTCCCCGGAGCCTGGAACGGTGCCTGGCACACACTGGGGCCCTATGCATCGGAATAAAGGAATCAAGGAGAAACTGCTGTTTCGATGCTTTTAAAGTCCCAGGGCCCAGCAGAAGAAGCCACACTCTGGCCCCCTCCAGATGTGACCCCGGGAGTCACTGAAGCTGTTCTGAAAAGGGGCAGACACCGTGGGCCCAGCATCGGGCTAGGAGTTTACGTCCAGTAACGCCACCATCCTCACAAGAACCCTTAAGTGGGGACACCCAGCTTACAGAGGAGAAAGCTGGGTCCCAGGGGAAAGCACTTTCTGAAGGCCCCGCCCTGCCCTAAAGGACCCAGGCGCCACCTCTGGGAAATGCAACAGGAGAGGGCCGGCAAGTCCAAGGCTGTGTTTGCAATCAAAGCCGCCATCTCTGGCTGTGGCCCAAGAAAAGTCCCTGGCGCAGGTGCCTGGCAGAGTGACGGAGAATCAAAACAACCAGGCAGGATATAGTTTTCTCTCCCAAAGTCGCCAGGCAGGGACCCAGACCACAGTCTCTTGTGTCTGTCCAGGGACGCCCATGTCACTGCGCCAAGGCTGTCAGGAGAGGGGGGCGACTAGGGTCTGGGGGTATCCAGGGGCCCCCCCTCCGGCCCACCGACCCCTCCAAGAAGCCCTGGCTGCCGGGACACGCTCTGACAGACCTCGCCGTGCCCTCCGGTGCCCTCTTGGCCCTGAGTGGCCAGGGAAGGGAGGGAGGAAAGGCGGGCTGCTGGCCAGGGAGAGGTCAGCAGGCTGGCCACAGGCCAGCCTTACCCCATGGGCGGGGCCTGGGCTCAGTTGCACAGGGCGTGACAAACCAGGTGTCCTGACTCCTCGCCCATGGCGCTTGTTCCCAGGGGACGGAATGCTGGCCGTGCAGGCAGGAAGCGTGGAAGAAAGCCAGGCCCAGCTGGGAAGGGAAGAACACGTCCCTGGGTGCGGCCGTTGGAGGAGGCGGGGAGAGGCTAAAAGGTGCTTGGCCTGTGGGGTCCAGGGGGGCTGATGAGACTCAGGCCAACCCTCCCCTCCGAGCCTCCAGCCTGAGCCAGCCATACGTACCCAAAACACAGACCCCAGGAGGCCGCTTATCGGCATGGCTGCCCCATGAGCTCAGCACTCATCTCGCTGAGAGCAGAAACATGTCCCCATGGCCGCCAGGAGTGGGATGGGGAGCCACCCGCCCTGACCCTATTATCCAGGCACGAGAGATCCTGGCTGAGATGCCCCTGCAGACTGAGCCGCCACGAGCACTGTCTTCCGAGCTATGCCCGCTGGGCTAGAAGCTCAGGAACTCTGCGTCCTCAGGCCCTGTCGGCCCAGCCGCTGCTCAGGGGGGGGCCGCCCACCCAAACCTCTGCTTCTCACACCAAAGGGGAGGGGTTCCTGCTAGCGGTGGCCACCAGGGACCGCCGGACACGAGAAGCAGAGGCCCATGTGGCTCACTCGCTTTTGCGGAACATATAGAGACCCAGAGAGCACGGACCGAATCTGATTTTCCTATGGAATGTTCTAGAACTTGTCATTTTAACATGCCCCAAGGTGAATCATGGGCCAGAGGAAGCGGCTCCGAGCGAACACGCCGGATTTGAAAGTCAGATTTTCCTCCCTCTGGCTCTGCCCAGAATGTTTTCCGAGACGTGAGGAGAGAAAGTAGACCGCACTGTTTTCAGTCAAAATAAGAATGACCCGCCTGCCTCGCTAGGAAACAATTTCTCCAGCCGCCTGGACGTGAGCAGAGCGGGTCTCACGCTGCTGCCCTCGGCCGCCCGCCCTCGGCCCCGGCTGGGGTGTATCAGCACCTTAGGGTCCCCACGTGTTTGTGCTGCAAGTGGCTAAAATCCAGCATTCCCAGGGCCTGGAGGGACAGGGCCCAGCTCCGGGAGCGGAGCAGAGCCTGGGAGGGGAGCAGTGTGTCAGGGCCACCGCTGGTGGAGGCCGCCGGTGGCCCTGCCGGCTGGACCTCGCTGTCTGGGCTGTGTTGGGGGTCGCCCCCAACCCGCGAGACCACGCCCCCCTGGGGCGGGCACAGGCCCTGCCTCCCGCCTGCTGTCTCCCCGCAGAGTAGATGCTCTCCAGGCGCCTGCAGCGTGAAAAGGCGGCGGCCGCGACCGGCCTGGCACTCACCGGCTCTTGTCGGCGGCCCCCTCGGGCTCGTCCACCTCGTCGGCACTGCAGGTGGCGCTGGAGTCGCTGTCCTGGGGGGCCCCCGAGCCCTTGGCCGGGGTGGCTTTGCCGCCGGGGCCCCCGCCCCCCTCCTTCTTCTCCACCTTGAGTGGCACCTCGGGCGCGGGTTCGGCAGCCGCCTCTGCAGCCCCCTTGACCTTGTCGGGCCCCTCCTCCAAGGCCTCCTCCTTGCACTCGGCCTTGATGGGCTGGGCGGGGGGCGCCTGGCCGGGCTCTTCTCTCGGGCCCGCGTCTGCTGCCAGCTCCTGGGCCACAGGGGGCTTCTGGTCCCCACCCTCCGCCACCGCTGGGGGCACTGAGGCGGCCTCTTCATCCTTCTCCTCCTTGGGGACCACGGGAGGGGGCGCGGCAGGCGATGGGGGTGCCAGTGGGGGTGTGGGTGGGCCCGTGGCTTCAGGGGCCGGAGTGGGCTCGGCGGGGGCCGGGGCGTCCTCTGGAGGTGGGGTGGGCGGTTCAGCGGGCGTCACGTCGGTGCTCAGGGCGGGGGGGGGCTTGGGCCCATTCTGCCCTGCGTCCTTGGTGGCCTCGGCGTGGGGCGATGGGATGCTCTCGGTGTCCGAGCTGTTGTTGACGGCGGCTGCGGAGGGCGGGGACAGGTGAGCGGCGTGGGGGACTGGGGTGGAGGCAGAGGCAGCTTTCTCACATCACCTGACCACACGGCCCGGCTCCGGGCAGGAGCTCAGGATTCAATGGCCTCAGCGCCTGACACCAAACAGCCCGGAGGCTCCTACGCCCCTGGCGGCTATTTGTCACTGTGTCATCGTTGCCGTCTCCATCACCAGACAAGGACACGGGGGCCAGCGAACTCAAAGAAGCCCGCGGGAAACCGCCCACCCGGACCGGATCCCCCGCCCGCTTCCCTCAGGACCTGGTATACAGCAAGTGCACACTAAGTGACGGCCAAGCAGCTGTGTGTACCGACAGAGGGGAAGGGGACGTCGGTTCTCGGCCTGGCTCTTTAGCCTTAAAAAACTAGTCCTGTCACTTCTTTGGGGCTGTCTCCCCGTTTTCTATAAAATGGGGACATTTAAAATACCGGCACGTGCTGCTGGGAAATCGAATCTGGTAAGAATCACGAAGGAAGACACCAGTGAAAACCAACGAGACGGCTGAGCAGAGCGCACAGATCTGCCGCGGGCCAGGGAACAGCATGGGGAACAGACCCTGCACTGGGCAGGAAGCACAGAGGCAGCGACAGCTGCAACGGTGGTGCTCGTGGGCAGGAGTGTGCTCGCAGAAGTGGGGCCCCTTGCAGAGGACAGCCCCCCCCCGCCCCCCAGGCCAGATGGCCCCGTCCGTACCTGGGCCACTGCATTCCCCTCCGGGCACCTCGTTCCCAGAGGCGTGTGAGGCTGGAAGGAAGTGAGGGAAGGGTTAGACCGGGTGGGCAAGGGTAGGGGGGTGGGAGGGCGGTGGCTGGTGCGGCCGGGGAGGCAGGGCCGACACAGGGGCCTGGGGCCGGCGGGCCGCAGCGAGGGCCAGCAGTGGCTCGGCTGGCCGCTTACTTGCCCTGTTCTGAACCAACAGCCCTGTTCGTGAACCAACACGCCCTCTCCCCCCGGATTCTGCAGTCCTAGAGGGCTTGCAGTGGCCCCGGCCACCAACGGGATCCTGAGGGGCAAGAAGCAAGTCCTGCCCACTCCTGGGGGCCTTGGGACAGGTTGATGGCCCTCTCTGGTCCCTGGCTCCCAGGACCTCACCCCTCAGATGCAAAGCCAGGCCAGCAGGGGCTGCTAGGGCCCTGGACAAAGGCTTCCTTCAGCCCTCCTTCCCCTCACCGACTCTCATCTCCCTACGAGGGGTCACCCCTTCCCGAAATAGTTGCCCCAGTGACAGCAACACGAGGCTTTCTCTGTGGGCACTGAGCTCCGTGCAAAGCTCTTCACACACACGACTCATGTAATCTTTGACAATCTCTAAAATGGGGACGATCATCGCTCCCGTTTGCAGAGGAGAGAAACCGAGGCACAGAGAGGTTACGTCACTTGCCCAAGGTCACACTGCATGGGGGCAGGAGGGGATTGGCCCCAGTGTCCCTCACCAGTGGGCGCCCTGCCTCTGCCCGCTGCCCCCTTCCACGTGATCAGACAACAGGACATAGGGGGCCAGCGCTAAGGTCCTGGGATGAGTGGCTGCACCCCCCGGTCTCAGTTTATTCACCTACAAAATGGGCAGATCGTGCCTGGCTCTTCCCTACCAAGAAGCTTGTGTGTATCAGGGGTTGTCGTACGTGAGCGCCAGTCGGCTACGGACCCAGAAGGCTGGGCCGCCCCCTAAATGGCTCTCATTCAGCAGGTCTGGGCAGGGACCGAAAGCCAGCACTTCTAACACGTTCAAATTCTGGTCCCCAAACTGGCCGGCCGTGTGACCTTGGGTGACCCACTGCTCTGTGCCCCCCTTTCCTCACCTGAGATAGGTGATAACGGTACCTCCTCCGGGGCTTTTACGACCTCTGGATCGCCTCAAGGCCATTGCCTCGTTCCCACCGTGATCAAGACTGAGCCGCTGCCGCTGCCGAGGCACGAGGCTGACCCCGCCTCCCCCAAACCGCTTCATCTCCAGCCTGAGTACAAGGCACTTGCTGCCCGCCCCCCAGAGGGGTCTTTGGGGCTGGCTGGGTTTTCCAAAAGGTTCCACTGGAGCGACTCCAGGCCCTAACCCAGAACCTACCTCACCTCCACCAGCCTGGTTCCAGGGGACAGGGTTACCCAGTAAATGCTGGCTGGCTGACCAGCAGACTCCAAGTCTACCAGCCACGTGACGCCCTACTGCGCGACTCTCCTCTCCCGGGGCCTGTCTCCTCACCCACGAGAAGGGGGCGCGTGTCCATCCACTGTGCAGCACGTGCTACGCCACCACCCTCACTCCACTCGGAACCACCGGGTGGTCCCAGAGGCCTCAGCTCTGGCCAGACCAGCCCTCGCTCCCCTGCACCCCCAGCCGAGAATGCCCCTCCTACCCCTGATGGCGAGTGCGAGCCCTCCCAGTGAGCTTGGTCACACTGCGCTCTCACTGGGCAGGTCCGATCTCATTTTAACGCTGAGCCAAGGTCTGCTTTCCTTAACGTTCCCACCGAGCCTG
>NW_011889211.1:171500-172417 GCF_000151845.1 Pteropus vampyrus | reverse complement strand
GGGGGGCGGTGTAGCCCCAGGGAAAAGGGAAAGAGGTGGGAGCCGAAAGCAGACTAACTATGACCAGGAGCATGGGGCCCGTGTCGGGCAGCCTGGGGTAACTCCTGAACCTACAAACACTTGTCACGCAGTGGAGCCGAGTGTCACACACTTGGGGGCTGGGCTCTCAAACACGGTGCCAACCTCATGCAGTCAAAATCCTCTCTCTGAGGCGTGGGCAGAACCACTAGTGCAATTCAGATGACTAATTCTCACTCTTTTCTGAGCAGCACTCACCTGGTGAGTGAATTCAGCTAAGACAGGTGCAGTGATGTCACTGGGGCACCTAGGGGTGCTGAGCCAGGACACTTAACTGCCTGAGCCTTAGCTTCTCCTCACAGGAAGTGGGGTTTGTGTGCCCTATCAACCAAATTGGAATGCTTGGGGAAAAAAGGTACTATAATTATGCAACTTTTGAAATATTTATCAACCAACAGATATGGTTCTACTTATAGTGGTCGACTTGTAAAACGATTCAGGTCAAAAAATTATTTTCAAAAATAAACTTCTTTCTAAAATGTTACTGAACTCAGAGAGGGCCAGGGTTGAATAGACAAGTGCTGAGCAGACACAGAGAAGCCAATTACGTTTTTGTTGTTGCAACCACCATCACCATCATCACCACCATCAGCACCGTCATCATCATCCTCATCACCACCATCAGCATCACCTTCACCATCATCATCACCGTCATCATCATCATCCTCACCACCATCATCACCATCACCATCATCACCATCATCACCACCATCAGCACCGTCATCATCATCCTCACCACCATCATCACCATCATCACCACCATCCTCATCACCATCATCATCATCACTATCATCACCTTCACCATCATTATCACCATCACCATCATCATCATCATCATC
>NW_011889211.1:169285-170621 GCF_000151845.1 Pteropus vampyrus | reverse complement strand
AAAACGATTCAGGTCAAAAAATTATTTTCAAAAATAAACTTCTTTCTAAAATGTTACTGAACTCAGAGAGGGCCAGGGTTGAATAGACAAGTGCTCAGCAGACACAGAGAAGCCAATTACGTTTTTGTTGTTGCAACCACCATCACCATCATCACCACCATCATCACCACCATCATCATCACCATCATCACCATCACCATCATCACCCTCACCACCATCATCACCATCATCACCACCATCATCATCACCATCATCATCATCACTATCATCACCTTCACCATCATCATCACCATCACCATCACCATCATCATCATCATCCTCATCACCATCATCATCATCACCTTCACCATCATCATCACCGTCATCATCATCATCCTCACCATCATCACCATCATCACCACCATCACTATCATCACCTTCACCATCATCATCACCATCACCATCATCATCATCATCCTCATCACCATCATCATCATCACCTTCACCATCATCATCACCGTCATCATCATCATCCTCACCACCATCATCACCATCATCATCATCCTCACCACCATCATCACCATCATCATCATCACCATCATCACCATCCTCACCATCCTCACCACCATCACCATCCTCACCATCATCATCATCCTCATCACCATCATCACCACCATCACCACCATCATCACCATCATCACCATCACCATCACCACCATCATCATCACCATCACCATCATCACCATCATCACCATCACCATCATCACCATTACCATCCTCATCCTCATCATCACCATCATCCTCATCACCGTCATCATCATCATCCTCATCACCCTCATCACCATCATCATCACCATCATCATCATCACCATCACCGTCATCACCATTACCATCCTCATCCTCATCCTCATCCTCACCATCATCCTCATCACCGTCATCATCATCATCCTCATCACCCTCATCACCCTCATCACCCTCATCACCATCATCACCATCATCACCTTCTCTGTCATCACCATCATTATCACCGTCCCCACCATCACCACGACCGTCACCATGACCACCAACCACACGGCCCACCCTCACCTTCTGCCTCCTCCGCCATCTCTTCCTCGTTCCCGCTCGCGCCCGACGCTTCCATCTCCTCATCCTCCACCACCGGTGGGAAGGCGGCCTCCTCGCTGGCGGCGGCCGGGGCTTGCTTCTTCTTCCTCCGTGCATTCCTCTCCTTCTCCTAGGGCACAGGGACAGCAGCAGGTCAGGGCTTGGGCCTGGGCTGTCAGCCTGGAAACTCCCCGTGTCCCAGACCTCGCCACAGCTGCAAGAGACAGTGATCCCAGCCACATGGTCATGACGC
>NW_011889211.1:167678-169235 GCF_000151845.1 Pteropus vampyrus | reverse complement strand
CATCACCATCATCACCTTCTCTGTCATCACCATCATTATCACCGTCCCCACCATCACCACGACCGTCACCATGACCACCAACCACACGGCCCACCCTCACCTTCTGCCTCCTCCGCCATCTCTTCCTCGTTCCCGCTCGCGCCCGACGCTTCCATCTCCTCATCCTCCACCACCGGTGGGAAGGCGGCCTCCTCGCTGGCGGCGGCCGGGGCTTGCTTCTTCTTCCTCCGTGCATTCCTCTCCTTCTCCTAGGGCACAGGGACAGCAGCAGGTCAGGGCTTGGGCCTGGGCTGTCAGCCTGGAAACTCCCCGTGTCCCAGACCTCGCCACAGCTGCAAGAGACAGTGATCCCAGCCACATGGTCATGACGCGTCCTTCCCCCTCGCGCCCCACTGCAGTGGCCAAACGTGCCAGTGGATATTTTTACCCAGGGCTCTATTCTTCCTTCATGGCCCAGATACCCGGGGTGCAGCCTGGCCTACTGGCTGCCCCCACACCCTTCCAGAACAGGTGAAAAAGGCCTGCCTCTGCCTGAAGACACCCGTGATGGCTCCGGGCCCTCTGACTGCCCTAGCCAGAGTGGTGACCACACCCCCGCGGGACACCCTGCCAGGGCCCAACAGTACGTGTGGAGCAGATGAATGAATGAAGCTTTTCTTTGTGTGTCTCATCTGCTCTCCACTGAGCCCCAGGGGACAGGCTAGCTTGAGAAGCTCGTCACTTCACTCCTCCAGTCTTCACAGGGGACCTACTGTGCGCCAGGCACTGTGCCAGGGCTGGGGACACATAACGTTTGGGGACGACGACGTCCCCGCCTCCAGCGGCCTTCTAGTTGGGAGTGCTAGCAAACGATACATCTCTAAAAGATGCAGCGGACAGGATTCGGAGGGGGTCAGATGGGGTCGGGCCAGAGAGGGTGGGCGCAGGGGCCTCACTGCACGAATGTGGGGGGCAAGGGGGCTTCTCCGAGTTGCTGCTGAGAGGGAGCCGGCCGGCTCTGGCCAAGAGTGGTCCAGGGGGAGGGAACCGCAAGCGCCGAGGCCCAGAGGTGGGCATGAGCTGGGCGTGTTCGAGAACAGAAAGGGGGCCCTCGGTGTGAAGCCTTTCAGGTCCCTCCTCACCACACCCCAGTCCTTGGAAGGCTGGCTCCTCTGCAGGGAGCCGGAGCCCCGCCCCCTTGCCTGGGTGCAAACGTCACTCCTCGCTGACAGCCCCCATCTTTGCACCTCACCGGGAGCTCTAGGAAGGCAGAAGAGACACAGTGGGTGTCTGCGTACTGCACCACGCTGAGACGGGCAGAGGTTCAGAAGGCGTTTGTTGATTGACTGAGTGACTACAAACGGGCAGCATTTGAGGCTGGAACACACACAGCAGAGAGTTGGGGTATATGTGGAGGCAGAGTGTGCGGGGGGTCTCGAGGTGACCAGAGACTCCTAGGGCGAGTAGAATGTTCCCCCCCCCCCGCCAGTGCAGCCGGTGTGACAGGCAGGGTTGCAGCCGGAGCCCTTCTGGGTCTCCGAATAAGCAGGCGGAAGCTGCGATGCTCCCAGATGTGCC
>NW_011889211.1:153056-167628 GCF_000151845.1 Pteropus vampyrus | reverse complement strand
CATCTCTAAAAGATGCAGCGGACAGGATTCGGAGGGGGTCAGACGGGGTCGGGCCAGAGAGGGTGGGCGCAGGGGCCTCACTGTACGAATGTGGGGGGCAAGGGGGCTTCTCCGAGTTGCTGCTGAGAGGGAGCCGGCCGGCTCTGGCCAAGAGTGGTCCAGGGGGAGGGAACCGCAAGCACCGAGGCCCAGAGGTGGGCATGAGCTGGGCGTGTTCAAGAACAGAAAGGGGGCCCTCGGCGTGAAGCCTTTCAGGTCCCTCCTCACCGCACCCCAGTCCTTGGAAGGCTGGCTCCTCTGCAGGGAGCCGGAGCCCGCCCCCTTGCCTGGGTGCAAACGTCACTCCTCACTGACAGCCCCCATCTTTGCACCTCACCGGGAGCTCTAGGAAGGCAGAAGAGACACAGTGGGTGTCTGCGTACTGCACCACGCTGAGACGGGCAGAGGTTCAGAAGGCGTTTGTTGATTGACTGAGTGACTACAAACAGGCAGCATTTGAGGCTGGAACACACACAGCAGAGAGTTGGGGTATATGTGGAGGCAGAGTGTGCGGGGGGTCTCGAGGTGACCAGAGACTCCTAGGGCGAGTAGAATGTTCCCCCACCCCCGCCAGTGCAGCCGGTGTGACAGGCAGGGTTGCAGCCGGAGCCCTTCTGGGTCTCCGAATAAGCAGGCGGAAGCTGCGATGCTCCCAGATGTGCCGACAGCTCTGAACGAAGCCCTTATCCTGGGGTGGAGAGTGTCCCCCAGAATTCGTGTCCACCCAAACCCAGAATGTGACCTTATTTGGAAACAAGCTCTGAGCGGGCGTGATTAGTGAAGATGAGGTCACACTGTGGTAGGGAGGGCCTTACGTCCAATGGGACCAGTGTCCTTATGAGAGGGGCGTCTGGACACTGAGGCACGCAGAGCAGTGACGCACGTGCAAGCCAAGGAACGCGAGGACTACCGGCCACCACCAGGAGCTGCAGGAGACAAGGCGGGACCTGCCCCGGGAGCCTTCGGAGGGAGCGTGGCCCCACTGACACCCCAATTTCAGACTTTTGGCTCCAGGACTGGGAGAGAATGCGTTTCTGTGGTTTTAAGCCACCCGGTTGGTGGTGCTTCGTTATAGGGCACAAGACTGATGCACCGTCCCTCCACCAAGTCCCCGGGCCCCAGGAGAAAGCCACCCGACGTCACAAGGAGGTACTGCCTGCTCGTGGGGCAAATGCCCCGTCACCTCCAGGGGCCGAGGCCCTGCCCACTCTGAACTCTCACCATGGACTGGCTGGAAACAGGCGTCAGGGGTCCCCGAGGCCCAGCCCAGCCTGGGGGTGGGGGTCCCTTCCTGTCCTGCCTCCTCCCAGAGCAAACGGGGTGGGGGGGGTCCTCGGGGCGTCACCGCTGGGAGCATCGGGAGGAAAAGGAAAATGTCCGTTTGCCCGTTAGTCACGGTTTCCGTCACCAGCACTTGGCCAGAGGGCCACAGCCCCGCCCTGCCCAGTGTCCACCAGCCGTTATGGGAACGCCCAGCCTGCTCTGCCCCCTCCTGCTCCAGGGGCTGCCCCAGCCCTGCCCCAAACCCCAAGCTTCCCCTACGGGCCCCTGGCCGAAGCCCATGGAGGCGCGAGAAAGTTGTGTGGCGGTGGCTTCTGTGGGCGCGGCTGAGGGTTCCCCCTTCTTCCCCAATCTATTTTTAGCGGGCGGGGACTCGCTCCAGTGCTAGGGGTTGGGTAAGGCGAGTGACTGGCTGGCTGGGGGGGGTTGGGTGGGGGGGGCTTGCAGGGAACAAGGGCTCCTGTGGGCCGGGTCGCAAGGTCTCTCTAGTAGGGTCTCCCCAGGCCATCAGGCCAAGCGGGATGGGTCCGATGTCAGCACCTGAATCCCCCCAACTATATTTGGATCTGAGAGGCCAGGATGTGCTGAATGTCTCAGGAATTATATCAAATTCTTCCACATGAGCCCTGCACCTCAGAATTGGGGCTGCGTGTGGATAGATCAGGAGATGTTGGATACTGGTCGTAATAATTACAGCTGATGTTTATTAATTAAGCTCCTACTATGTGCCAAGTGTTTTCCACACATTCATTCGCCGAATATGCACAGCTGCCCTGCAAAGCAGAACATGCTGCTCCCTGCTTCAAACCCTCCGGAGGACCCCGAAACCCCTGAAACAGAACCGCAAGCCCTACTCCTCCACACAGGCCTAGATCCCCACCACCTCTCCAACGTGCTCATTCAACCCTGACCTTAGTCTCTCGGCTACAAACACGCGGCCCCGCTGTGCACCCGTGCGTACCACGTCCCAGCCCCAGGGCCTCTGCACGGGCGTCCCTCGGCCTGGACGTCCCTTTGCCAGATGCCAGCGTGACTCACGTCGTCGGCTCTTCTGAGAGCTCTTCCCTGATGACCCTGCCGACACCAGTTCAACCTTGCCGCCCACCAACCCCTCGTCTCGTCTTCAGAGCACGATCTGAAATTATCTGTGTGTCAACGCGTCTCCGCTGGAACTCGCCCGAGGGCCAGCACCTCTGCACGCTCTCGGCGGCACCCCCGGCACGGAGCAGGTGCTCCGTCGCTACGTCTTCGGGTGGAGGGACCTGACAGGCACAGACGGGGGCTCAGAGAGGCCGTGACGCGTGCCCCAAACCCCCCGGCCCAGCAGTCGAGGAGCCCGGGTTTGAAGGCAGGTAGGTTCCTCTCCCTCTGCGGGTCTGTGCAGACGGACGCAGATGGGGGACTCGGCAGAGGAAAACATGGCAAGGCTGGGCCTGGGCTGAGACAAACAGATGAAGAAATACGGAAGCGGGGCCCCAGGGCCTGGATTCGCAGATGGGAGAGAAGGGTAACCTTCGGCCAGAAGCAGGGGGAGGGAAAGCCTCAGAGAAGACACCGCTGCCAAATGTTACGTAACTCTGGGACAGCTCTGCCTGCCCGCCAGGTCCTGCTTCCTGCTGACGTCGCCTGCGGCCACACTAAGGCCAGGCCTGGTGCAAGGCAGGAGGGGCCACCCACCGACCCTCTCTCTGCTTCCCCCGTTCCTTCCTGCGCGGGCATGAAGGAAAGGGTGACATGTCTTCCTGAGCTCCAGACAGGGCCTGGCCAGCCGCCAGAAGTGGCCGCCACTGCCTCAGGATTCGCGGGGACCCCTCTTTCTCCTGGGGACTGACGGGTGCAGGGGAGAGGTGGGAAGCAGGGGTCACTGAGTTCAGCAGCATCTCACGAGGCCGGCTCGCACAGTGCAGCAACAGGAACCCACCCTGGGTGGCCACTGTCAGGACAGATGGGCCTGGCCTGAGTCCGGCTTCCTACGGCGGGTCCCCGCGTCCGCTCGCGGCCCTTTCTCTGCGGCCCTCAATGGGAGGCTGAGCCTGCGAGGTCAGCCGGGAGCAAGGGCCACTTCCGCACCCTCCACTGCTCTTTCTCATCCATGAGCCGTCAGTGAGGTTCACCTGTCTGTCGGCCCCGGAAGGTGGCCGGCCAGCCCCCCGCCTTCAGTCCGTGACGTGTGGTCCACTGTTCACCCAGCAGGACCAAACCGTGCAATTGTGTGAGAGTCCTGTCTAGTGACACAGGGGCAGGCCCGCAAAGGAAGCCGGGGGCTCCTACAGGCCGGGTCACACCCCCGCCGTGGTCTCCCCAGGCACCCACTCCCTCCTGGCCTCATCGCCCTCGCCTGGGGAAAGAGCGCAATGAGGTAACCTCGGGGGACTGGGAAGGGGCCCGTGCTGGGCCTCTGAGTCCCCCTTCTGTTCAGCCTGCTCCTCGGCTGCCAGCGATGCTGCCACCCACCGGAGCGTTTGGGGTCAGGGGACACAGAGGGTGACCTTCTCCCGCAGCCTCAGCTACATCTCACTCAGCCTTAAGCCAGTCTGCCCCTTGGCTCACAAACTTTTAATGGCTCCCAGTGTCCACCAGAGAAAGGCCCAGCTCCCCAGTCCAGCAGGAAAACCCCGCCCACGTAGACCCTCGGCAGATGCAGACGGCGCCCAGGGACGGCTTGCTGAGTGCTCAGCTGGGACAGCGTCCAACACGTGCTGAGCCCTGTCCAACGGCCAGGCACCCGCTTTGCAGCAGAAACCCATCTGCTCCCCGAAGCGGCCCTCAGTGGGTCTTCGCCTTAGCTCTACTTCCAGAGGAAATCGAGGCCAGGCGCTCGCGGGCTCCAGGCAGCCCCAGAGCTGGGCGTGAAGCCTCTCACCCCGAGCCCTGCCCTCCAGCACCCCGCTCGGCTGAAGGAGGGAAGGAGCAAAGGAGCGAGTCGGCCAGTCGATCGACCGACTGGCCAGCCGGTCAGTCCAGGAGCGGACAGACCCCCCACCTGACTGACGACTGGGGCAGAGGTGACGCCCCAGCGACCCAGGCACCTACACGCACACTCGCTCCCACCATCCTGCCACAGCCCTTTGAGGGGGCCCCAGCATTGCCCCCACTTCGGAGGTGGGCGAGCCTCGGCACAGGGGAGCCACGCCGCAGGCCCCAGGCCACGCGGCGAGTAAGTGGCAGAGTCTGGACTTACACCGGTGTCTCGGGCCCAGTCCCTGCTTTGGCTGTCCCTGCACACGCCAGTCAAGGGGGTACCTCCCACACCCTGGGGAAGGAGAGGGGGTCGGTGGATTAGAAATAATAACGACGATACGAATACCGCTACGATCAGGAGTAGCGATGACGGTGATGATTGCTAATTAACGGGAGTCACAGCAAGGGCAGCGAACCCTCACGGCTCCTGACAGGCTGTAACTCGCTCGAGCTTCTCCCGTGTTCTCAGCGTAAGGGCTGTTACTGCCCCACCTCACACACAGGAAACTGAGGCTCAGGAGAGTGAAGCCACTGCCCAAGGCCGTACAGGTGCCGGTCAGACCAGGACACGACCCTCCTTCCACCCCCGAGCCCTGGCTGCACCATCTGCCTTGCTGGGCTCTCTGGTCCTCCAAGTTCTGCGGTTCCCAGGGGCGCAGTGCGGCCACACCCCGAGGAAACCTGGAAAGCGAGGCCTAGGGCCAGCACGCTGCCAGAGGGGACGCCTATAACCCAACCGCCTGGGCTCTGCGGGCTGTGGACGCTGACTGGGAGGGGCGGGGAGTGCGGGAGGGCAGGGTGGGGGGCAGGAGCGGAGGGGCGGAGAGGAAGGAGAGGGCACAGGGAACAGGAAGACATCCCTGTGTGCCTGGGGCGGCGCTCGGAGTCCGTGCCCCCAATTCTGAGCCGGGCTTTGCAGAGGCAGCCCAGGCTGCTGGGGCTCAGCAGCCTCTTTGCTCTAAGGATTCTGGCAGGTGTTAAGGACAGGTGCATGGTGCCCTCGCCCTCACTGAGTCTTCCTCCCTCCGGAAAACCAGAATCCTGGAAAATCTAGGGAAAAGCAGAATTCCTGGTATGCGAGCGAGCACTGCCTGAAGCTTGAGGAGCGTGGGGACCGATTCCAGTGGTCCCAGAAAACAGGGGCATGAAGGAGGCGTGGCCTAACTGGACAGGATGAGGACCGGGGCGCTGGCAGGGGCCCCACTGAAGCCTGAGGGCCAGCCCCAGCCCTGGTCACAGAGACATGAACAGTGTCCCCCCAGAACACTCAAGAGCGCTGGGGATGGGGTGTCCTGGAATTCTGCACGTGCCGTGCACCCTCCGCAGCCTGCTCCTCCTCGCTGGACCTCAGCGGGCTGCACGGGAGAGCGAACCTTAAACTGTAAACCCAGCGACAGGTGGCTCGCCTGCAGGCAGGAGGGCTGCTTGCTCCTTCCTGTACCTGCGTCTCTCTGAGGCATGTACGGCCCAATGATTTAGACCATTATCCTCAGGTCACACAGCTGTGGCTTCATACCCAAGTCAGTTGTTCGTGAGCCTGGCTAAGCCTCAGTTTCCCCATACTTGAAGTGGTGCCGATGCCTGGCATGCCACCAGCGTGCCCAAACTGGAGGGAGAGGGAGCAGAGGCCACCCCCAAATGGCCCTCGCTTCCGCTGACCAGCTGCGGAGGAAGCAGTCCCTCCACGGAGACCGTTTGTTTGCTCAGAGGCAAGTCTGTGCCCCGGGGAAAAGGACAGGTCTCAGCGCCCCCGGGAGCCCCTGGGAGGCCAGGGCTGGGCTGGCTGCTCCCTGACCTGTCCTCCCCTCCCCGGCACAGTCCTAAGCCTGTGAGGTCAAACGGAGTGGGGGAGACGCTCGCTTGGGGTTCATTTGCCTCTCCGTCTTCATTCTGATGCTCTGACAGCCACGACACCCGGGTGAGTCAGTGCCTGACCCACCAGGCTCTGGCCTCGGGCCCCAGCCGGCTCTCCAGGCCCCGAGAGGAGAGCCTGGCACAGAGCGGGCACGCCTGCCCATCCCCGTACCCGGGAGGGATGCTGACCCTGCCGCCGCCCCGCGGGTCTGCTGGGCGTGAGGCGCGAGAGGCCCCAGGCCTGGCCAGACGCCTGGGGAGGTGGGTGGCGGGGGTGTGTGTGTGGGGGGGTGGTGCTCACCATCTTCAGCTTGTGCTGCTGCAGGATCTCATCCAGGTTCTGCCTTTTCTTGTAGTTGAAGTAGAAGTTCTTACACTGTGACACGGTCTTGGAGCCCACCATCCGGGCGATGGCCGACCAGTTCCGGCCATGTTCCAGGAGACCTGGGGGAGGGCGGCAGGTGAGGGCTGTGCCCATGGCCTGGGGGGACCGACAGAGCGCTGGGCAGCCCTGACGCCAAGCCTGAGACCCGCTGCTTGGGTCTAAACCGCCCAGAAGTGGCAGGGGGATGGGCACCAGAGAGATTGGGGGTGGAGGGCCTGGCCCCCCCTAGGCTGCGTGGGAGGGGCCTAGGCTCTGGGTACTGGGAGGGCAGGTGGGCGCTCCCCACAAGTGCACCCCCACCGAGGCTGCTGTCAAGGTCCCCGGGAGCTGCGGGCTGAGGTCTGGGGCACAGACCCCTCCCGGCCTCCACCTCCCCTGCCTCCCTGCAGCCGTGACCCGGCACTGACACGCACTTGCAGCTGCAGACAAGGCCTCGGGAGACCGGCTGTTTTCCGGCTGCACTGGGCCAGGGAGAGGAAGGAACGTGTGAGCCGGGGGCGGTCTGGGGGGTAGTGGAGAGTCCAGGTGGGGGTGAGCTGGGGCCAGAAGCCTCCACACCTAGGTAACTGGGGCACCCCAGGGTCCAAAGGCCCACCCTGGACTCGGGGCCCACTGGGCTGGTCCAGGGGCTGACAGTGGACTTGCCCCCAACTCTGCGAGCTGCTCACAGCCTCACGGTATCCTGATGCAGGGAGACAGGCCCCCCAGGAATGGGCAGACTCCACCCCAAACCCACTGAGGTCAGAGAAAGTTCTCTCCATCCCCACACTCAGGCCAGAGCTGTACCCCAACCCCCACTTCTATTTTCAATGCTCTGAACACCAGGCTCCGCAGAAAGATCCCGTCCCAGGCTAGAGGCAGCACCCCGAGAAGCCTGGCCCCGGGTCTCAGGCCATCTGCCCGCTGAGCTGCGGCACACACGGGCCCACGACCGGCGCCTCCCCGTTTCTGCCCGCGTCCCCAGGCGGCAGCGCTCCCTGAGCAGCGGCCAGTCTGCAGGGCAGGTGGGGTCAGCCCACTTCCCGATGGCCCGGCGGGAGGCGGGCTCCAGGCCCCTAGGGGCTGTGGGGCAGGACTGGGGCCCCCCAGAGGGCGGCAGGCATGAAGCCTGAGTCACGTTGCTGGGAACACAGCGGCCTCTGAGCCCCAGCGCTAGACTCGTAACGACTAACCAAAGACTTCCCACAACGAAGTTTGAGGCCATTTTCCTTGCATCGAATCAAGCTGCAGGCAGGGAGGGTTACGGCGGGAATGCCGCAGGGGTGCAGGAGCCCGAGGGGCTGGCAGCCTCTCTCTTTCATTCATTCATCCACCCATCCTTTCATCCATCCGCACGCGTGCCGGTGGCTTGCTGCACACAAGACTCTGACAGAAATAACACAAGAGCAGCGGAAACCCCGTCAACAAACCACTGTGTCCCACAGCCAGGTGACCCGGACTTTGCAGAGCCCTTCAGAGACTTGCTTGCGGCTCACCCTTTGCCGCAAGGCCCTGAGCAACAGCTTCCCTTCCCCAGGACAGGGACGCCAAGGCTGGGAAAGGTGGGGGGCGGCGGGGGGACAGCACCTCACGAGCTCGTGGACCAGGCCCAGGGGTCGGGTGGGCGTGGGGAGCCGGGGTTTCTGGACCCAGCGGGTGGGGGTGGTGCTGGACGGACAGGCCACCTGCTCCCCTGAGAAGGCCACAGGGCCACGTGGCTCCCAGCCCCTCAGGGTTCCTCAAGGACAGGCGGAGGGGAGGGGAGGGCGTGGGATCAAGTGCAACTCGGCCCCCTGACCTTTCCCTCTGCCCGAGCCAGCAGCAGCTGCCACCGCCACAGAACCTGGCGGAGGACGATGGGGACGCGCGTTTATTTATATTTCCCCGGCCGGGGCCAAGAGAGCCCAGGCAAACACGTCGGGCCGGAACCCTGGGTGGGAGGGGGTGGGTCTCCCATCTGGGCCTCCCGCGGGGGAGCGGCGGGCGCCCAGAGGGAGCTGGACCCTGGGGAGGCTGACATTTCTGAACTGGGCAAACAGAGAGCGAGGTGCATCGGAGTCCAGGGAGGGCTGGGGTCCGAACTACCTCCACGTGCGGCAGCAGCGAGAGCTGGTGGGGGGTGGGGGCGGGTCGCGGGTCACCCGGCCCCTCCCGACGGCGAGAGGCTCACGAGGAACACCGGACGTAGCGTCCAGAAGCCCTGCCCAGAACGTTCTGTGTGGTCTCGGCCATCTCCCTCTCTCGGGCCTCAGTTTCCTTAACTACCGTGTGAGGGGCTGGGGTACGCGTGCGGCCACTGCTGGCCGGAGCCCCTGGGGTGGGGGCGGGCGGCGCACACTTCCCTCTGGTTCCAGTTCCTATGGCCCCAGACAGAGGATGCCGGGCGCAGGGAGAAGCACTTTAGACCCCACCATGCCTTGGAAACCACCCGAACCAGACCCAGCGGAAGCCCCCGCCACGCCAGTCCCCCTGGAGAAACACCTCCAGCATGCTCCAACCGGCACCCCCGAGACCAGGGTCGCACCCTCCTTCCTGGAGAACCCGGGCCCTACAGGCAGGAGAGGCAGGAGAGGGGATCCCAGGAAAAAAGGGTAGGGGTGCAGTCCCACAGGCACAGAACCCCTGAGCCCCTGGCCCCGGCCCCCCATCCCTGTCACTGCGGCCCAAAGCCCCCCTCCCCGGGGCCACTCACTCACATCCTCTCATCTGCGTCTCCCCCTCCGCCAAGTTTTCCGGAAACATACGGCTTGGAGGATGCTCCAGGGAACGGAGCTGGGAGCAGCGGGCTGGGAGGCGGGAGGCTGGGCGGCCGGCTCTGGCGTCTGCTGGCGGCTCAGCTCAGTCTCACATCCTTCTCCTCCAACAGCGCCAGGGAGGAGGGAGGAGGAGGAGGGAGGAGAGGGGGAGGAGGGAGGGGGAAGGGGGAGGGGAGGGACCGCAGGCAGGCGGAGGCTGGCTCTGGGGAAGGTGGGGGCAGCTCCTTGCTGACGGCCAGGCCCAGGACTCCAGCACTGCCACCCCGGACGGACGGACGGACGCCGTCCCCCACTCCGGCAGCTGCGGGAGAGTGAGGTGCCCTTCGCCGATGGGGGCGGGCAGAGGGAAGCTGTCAGTTGTGTGCTGGGTGGCCCGTGCCAGGCGTCACCAGGGCGCACAGTGTCCGTGGCTCCTCCAGGCACCAAGGACCCCGGCGTGGGGGCTCGGCGAGGGGTGCTGGCCTGCACCCCCGGACCCCCGATGCCCCTGCTGGCCAAAGGCCAAGGACCCAAGCCCGACGGGGCCGCGGCACCCGGCAGCCTCGAGGGGCGGCTCGCTGGCTCTTCCTGCTGCCTGGCCCAGCACGCCGCGTCAGGGCTGAATGTGACCTCCAGACGGAGCCAGGACGGGCGGGGGAGCGTGGCAGAGGCCCAGGTTCAGAAGGGGCGGGCCGACTTGGCACCGCTCCCCCCTCCCTCCCCTCCTCCGAGCTGGCGGTGGCGCGTCAGCAGCGGTAACAGAGGGTTCAGAAAAACAGGGCTTCTCCGCCCGGCAGACGGGAGCAAACAGCCTCCTCTGCTGTCACTCCCCCGCTGCCGGCTCCACCCGCGGTCTGCCCCCACCCGGCCTCAAGCCACCTGGACGGGCCAGGCCCTCTGTGGGGAAATCGAGTCCGAGAGGGCGGGAAGGGGGCCACATGCTCCGTCAGCACCGCCAGAGCTGGCCCCAGCGCCTGGAGAGGAAGTCTCGGTTTTGAGACTATTCAAGGGCAAAGAGAGCTCCAGCCATTTAGGGAAAAGCTTTGGGGTCCCCAGGTGGCTCTGAGCTGCTCCAGGGACCCTTGTCCTGGCCACCTCTCTCCTCTCAGCCTGCTGCCCCTACAAACACCTGCCACAGGTGTCCCCACAGCTCCCAGAAGGTTGAAAGTTAACTGGGTTGAACTTTGGAGCTAGATCCAGGTCATGACCGATTTCTCCAGCTCTGGGGTCACTGCCCTGCCTGTCCCTTTAGCCCTCAGCCTTTCCATCCTACCCATGGAAACTCAAGAATGACAGGCATCTCGGGAGAGCCTGTCCCAGGCCTGTGCTCCGAGACCATGGAGGGCAGCAAATCCCAACCATGCCAGGGGCCTTGGACTTCCATTCTCCGCAGTGAGCTTTTAATGACGCCAACCCAATCTCGCCACTCCTCTGCTTCAGATCTTCCCACGAGGAACCAAACGAGGCTCTGGGAGTAAAATCCGGAGGCCTCTGTGTGGGGCCGGCCCCGCCCACCTGCCGGCCTGCCTCCCACCCCCCTCCCTCGCTCGCTCATGCCAGGTGCTGGCCCGCGATGCCAGCCTGGGAGGTGCCCCAGGACATGCACCAGCTGTCCCCACTGCTTCCACGGCTTTTTCACAGATCTGCCTCTTTTCGCTCTGGGCTCAGCTGAGTGAAACCTCCTCAGAGCAGCCTTCCTTGACCACCCTTCCCGGTCACCCTGCTGTCACAGGGTTTTGTCATCTCTAGAGCACTGAAATCAGCTCCCTGATCAGCTTCTTTGCCTCCCTGCTCACTAACGGCCACGTCTCTGCACCCACACCGCTAGGCTGCCAGGAGGCGCTCGGCAAATGGACAAAGCTCTAGACACTCCTGGTGTCTGGGCCTGGGGCCACTGGACATCCCATAGGTATCTCTGCCACCTCTCTGGGGCTCAGGGCTTATTGCCCACAGGGCACCCTGGACCATCCCCGGAAGAGGCAGGAGGAAGTGCCCACTGCTCCTGGCCAGGGGCACGCACACCCTGCCCTGGTACCCAGATGGCACACTCTGCCAACGTCCCCTGCGGTCTGGATTCCCCGACCCCACTTCTAATTTCTAAGGAAGGAGTTTCATTCTGAAGTATTAGGAGGCAGGAACTAGGAAGTGAAATCGACCGAGACAGGAAGTCGAGCCAGGAGGTCTGAGTCACGGACATCAAACGTGGAATGAGGTGAAGGAGCAAGAGGTAGTCGCAGGGGTGGCAGCGAGAGGGGTGTCTCTCAACATGGTCGCTTGGGGGCTTAGCCTGGCCGCTGGCTGCTCTGGCTGCACACGCACCATCCAGGGACCTGTGACAAACCGTTCGTTCTCACAGAAGCCGTGACTCAGTACCCAGACAGACTTCTGTCCCTGTCACATCTCTGCCCTGGATCCCTCCCGAGCTACTACCCTCTCAGGGTCCCTGCCACAGGCAGCTCTCTCCCCTGGGAATCTGCCCCAAGAGCCAACCCCCATCCCACCCAAGTTCAGATAAACTGGGGCAAGCGCCCTTCCAGCACCCATGGGCACCATGTCAGTCTGCACTGCATCCCAGGAATGTCACAGCTGCTCCCTCTGGAAACCAGCACCCCCTCCGTGAAACACGTTCGCTCACGCCACCCTGCTGGCCCCTCAACTCTGACACTGTGTTTTCCCCTCTGCGAAGAGCATAGGCCGCCTGCAAGAGGGGCTCAGCCACGCACCTCCTGCCAACCGTCACGTTCAAAATCCCACATCGCAAAATAAAATTTTCTATCAAAGGAGTGGGGGCGGGGGGCGGGGAGGGGGGAAATCCAGCAGACTGAGTCCTGAGTCATGCCACTTCCTTATTTCAGAAACCCCAAGCCCTGGGTGGGCGCGACGGCGACTCGGCCACTCAGTCGGCAACCTTGCTGGGCGCCTTCTGTGCATCAGAGCTTCCAGAATGTCCGCCAGTCCTGGAACCCCGCCTGGAACCCCGCCTGGAACCCCGCCTGGAACCCCGCCTGGAACCCCACCAGGGTTTTGCATAGACCCCTCACACCTGAACTTTGCTTACCTTTTTCTTTCTGCTTATTTTCTTTAAAATCGACTATGATGCCTGCTTTGGCCTGTTTCAGCAAGTATGTCTGCAAATCGGAGGTACACTGTGAAATGGCTACTCTTTCCCCAATAAGTGGTAAAACACACACTTCGCAAGATGGAAAAAAACACCTGCATACAATCTAATGAAGCCTTGCCTGCCACTCCGGGAAAATGCCTGCAACATCATGCTTTCAACGTCAAGTTTTCCTGCACAGCGGAGGGCAGTGCTCCTGGGCCGTGCGGGCTCCGGCTCATCGCTCAGCCTCTGGGCCTCGGTCTTTCCAACTGCAAAGCAGAAGTCGTGTGTGTGTGTGTGTGTGTGTGTGTGTGTGCGCGCGCGCACGCGTGTGCGTGAGCACGTGTGCACTCATGCGAGAGGGAGCGTGCACACACACGTTTTCGCATATGTGGAGAACGTGCTTTGAGGGTCCCTTGGCAGAACCGAGATAATTCATGCCGCGTCCCCAACCAGCGAGCTCTCGCACGTGGTCACAGGCACCCTGGCTACTGTGCAAGCTGCCTTGTGTCTCTTCTCCTGGGGAAGAAGCACCGACTTGAAAGCTGAAGTGTAAATTCTCCTACGGCAGGTGACGGCTGGTCGATGCTAGACTGTATCTTCGGGGCCACTGACAAGGAACAAGAGAAGGGTCTGGAGCCTGCCCCTGGGTCTGGCTGCCCCCCCAGTTCATGCAGAAACCCCGACTTTCTCCTTTTGAACCATCACAGCAGCTCGTCTCCTACACGCCCAAAGCATCCAGTTCAGGAGGCAACAGGACGTGCCTTCTCTACATCAGCCTGTCACCAGCTCAAGGGTGGCAGCAGTCCCCTAGGACACCACACCGTCCCCTCTACTAACCCTCAGGCTGCCCTGCCCCTAGAATCAGCCCCACTCAGTTACCCATTCTGAGCGGTGGCCCTGTCTCCGACCGGGCCTTCCCCGGGGCTGGTACTCAGAAGCTGCGTCAGCCACAGCCCTGTGTACTGATCACGACAGCACACTTTCCACCGTGAGCCGTGGTGGATGTGGGTACTGCTGGTCCAGGCCGAGCACAGGCTGCCCCTTCTGCAGTGTCTGCAGTGGGGGCAGCTCTCTGGCTGGGGGCTCCACCTCCCCTCCCCAAGCCTCATGCTCTGCACCCGTGAAGACTAATTAAACCAACCAGTGCACACGAGCCACGCTCAGGTGCAAAGCCATCAGGGGCTTCTCCCTCGCGCCCACCAAAGGGGCGAGTCCTGATGGCAAAGCTGGCCTGTAGCTACTGGGGGACAGTTCTGGGCTTGGCTCGAGCTCTGTCCAGCCTGATAGGGCTTGCCTGGGGCCACCAGAGCCCAGCCCTGCAACACTCTATCTCCTGTCACCAGGCAGGGCACTTGAGGTCACAGAGGGGCTGACCACACGGCTGGGCCAGAGCCTATTCCTGGTCTGGGACGCTGTGACATGGGGGGCTTCCCCACCCCCCTCCACGGCTGGTGCCCTGCCACCAGAGAAGGGGGGCTGGGGCCGGGGAGGAGCCACCAGCGGAGCCCTGGGCCTCCCAGCATGGCTGAGTCAAGACTCTGAGCCAGGCCAGGCTGACCTTTCCCAGGGGAACGAGAGCCTGACCTGCCCCGCCTGCCAGGGTGGCACTGGGCCTGAGGGCCAGCAGCCAGCTCCCTGGGACTGCCCGACTCCTGGGGAAGCAGCTTCTGCACATCCTCAGGCCCCCGGGCAGGCAGCCCTGACCTGGACGCACCCACCTGCCCGGCTGGAACCTGCAGCCGCAGCGTCCCCTACCCCACGTCCTCCCCGTGCTCTCAGACAAACAGCCCGACTCTATCCCCCAGCTGGGAAGGCCAGCTCCCCAGTGGCCTCCCTGTTCCTCGCCTCTCTCCCTCTCATTCTCTGGATTTCAATAGCTTCTTACTTGACTCCGTGGCCTGGCCATCGGGCCTTGGAATGTGCCGTCCCTTCTGAAGGTCGGCCCTCCCTCCTCGCTATCTGACTCATGGCAGGCTGGCCTGCGGACTAGCTCGTTCGGCCCTCACGCCAGCCCCATTGCGACTCTGCACCTGGAGTGTCTGGGTTCAAATCCCAGTTCTACCTCTTAACAGCTCTACGGCCTCTGAGCCTGTCTCCTCTTCTGAACGCAGGGACCAGTAACAGCACCTGCCCCATACGGTCGGTGGGGACGACGCCCCCTGACACACGTAAAGCCCCGAGCAGCCCGAGCACCCGGAAGTATGGAGAAGTACTCAAGAGTGTTGCTTAGTGTTA
>NW_011889211.1:149389-152246 GCF_000151845.1 Pteropus vampyrus | reverse complement strand
AGGAGCATCGCAGATCGCCGGCCACACCAGCTGCTGAAGGAGAGGCAGCCTCCTCCCCTGGAGCCTCCAGAGGGAGCACAGCCCTGCTGACACCTCGATTTTGGACTTGCAGCCCCCAGAGCCGTGAGAGAATAAACCTCTGTTGCTTTAAGCCACCCGGTGTGTGCTTTGCTGTGGGAGCCCAGGAAACAGATGCAGGGGATTAAACTCGAATGCCCGCTGCACAGATAAGCAAACCGCGCCACGGAGAGGAGAGGTTGCCTGATTGGCCTGCGATTGCAGACTAGAAGGTCCAGAGGCTGAGGTCTGGCTTCTCGCTCGGGGTGGGGGACCCTCTGCAGTTCATCCTTCCAGACCAGGCCGCTGGAAGTCTCCAGGATGCATCGGGCGGGCTCAGCCCTCCCGAGGCCCTGGGATACTGGCTGCTTACCCACCCCAGGGTCCCCGAGGGAGGGCCCGGGGCCGGCTCCCCTCTGAGCAGCCCTGCCCCACAGAGGGTGAGGCACTGGGTCAATCTGAATGACGGGCGGATGCAGGGCGGATGCCATCGGCCTCAGACTCGGCAGGCCCTTGGGTCCTTCCCTGGGTCTCTGAGTGCTGGGCAGGAGGCGCCACGACATTCTTAGGCTCCTCACCCTGTCCACCGAGGAGAAGGTGACGCTGGGGCTGCCAGCACCTGCCTCCCCTGTGCCTCCCGCCACTGCCTGGAACACGCAGCCATTAGCAGCCACCCTGAGCAGTAATTGTCCAGATTGCTGTAATTCACGGCGGACAGGCTCACAGGCGCTCATTGCATTATTACAAATGTCACCGAGCAGGGCCTCGGCAGGCACGGCGGCCCCGATCCCTGGGGGCCTCTCACGCTGCCGGCTCTGTGGGCAGGACCCAGGATGAGCTCACTGCCACCGCGGAGGACCCAACCTTGAGACGGTACAGACACCTGTCTCAGTGGTGAGTCATCCCCGCCCGTCCTCCCAGCCCCCAGGTCTGCCCTTCTCAAAGGGAGAGGGGGCAAACGCCAACCCGGCCAACCCCTGCGCCCAGGCAGGAGGGAGGCGGGCAGGGCTGGGCTGCGTGAAGACAGACGGCACCTCTGCCTTCAGGGGGGCGGGGGGAAGGTGAGGGGCCACGGCCAACAGTCTGACGTGTGGCTAAGGGACCCGCACGCTCCACACAGACGCTCACAGCAGCACCGTTCACCGTCGCCGAGGGATCCCCATGCCCATCAGCCAACACAGGAAGGGGTGACAGGAAGGGGTGACAGGAAGGGGCACGTCCACACCGTGGAACGTGACGCGGCCAGGACGAGGAGGGACGCACTGCCCCACGCGCTGCCACCGCGGAGCTGGAGGACGTGACGCCCGGGGCGAGCCGCCAGCGTCCACGCACGTGAGGGTCCAGGACAGTCGAATCCAGACTCGGAAAGATCGGCCGGCATCAGCGGCGGGCGGGGGCCTCCATTTGGGTAGTGGGGACCACTGCCCAACACTGCGAACGTACTCAGTGCCACCAAACTGTACACTTTTAAATGGCTAAAATGGTAAAATATGAGTATTTTACCAAAATTAAATTAAAAAGTGTGGCGGTGGGTGGGCGGGGGGGAATCACACAATTTTAGCAAAGCCTGTTTTGCATCCCATGGAGAAATTCATGTAGAAACCATATAGTGGACGAAGGAGACGGCAAAAAAATGAAGACATGGCCCCTTAGGGAGCTGACAGCGCCCCGTGCCCCGCCAGCTAGAGACAACACCCTCAGGCCTCCGTTAGCGATCCTCGGAGCCAGTGAAAACAGGGCCTCGGCCCGCAAGAGGAAGCAGCGGCCCCTGCCCTGAGTGAGGCTGAGGGTCTGGCTGGCCCCTCCTGCAGGAGCCTGTGGGGAGGGCCGGGCCCCGGATGGGGGCGCGCTCAGGTCTGGGGCTGCTCTCGGTCAGTTACTGAAACGCCAGGGCCAGACGCTCGGGCCCCTCGGCTCCCTGTCCCTCGGGCGGCGGGGCAGGCGCGGGGCAGGTGGCCGTGGCCAGGGTCTCGGCCGCCCTGGCCGTCCTCATGCACGCCTGTCCCTGTGCGCCCGGCTCCTGCACTAGAAAGGCCGTTTGTTCCCTCATCTGTTTGTTCCCGCATGAGTCACGACCTGGAGCTCTGGGCACAAAGAAAGTGAATGTCAGAGGCAGGGCCTGGGTGACGGGAGCGGGGAGGGCTGGCTCCCGGCCACTGCACACAGCCCGGGGCCGGGGCAACTTGGCCTCTGCTCCTCGGATCCGTCAGCAAAACGGGGACGGACACGAGACCCACCCCTCGGGGTCAAGAAGGGGAGCGTGCGGGCAAGCGGGGCTCAGATGCCACCGCACTGGGCTCGGACGACTGAGGGGCGGGCTTCAGGGTCTCCAGGGACGGGGAAAGCCCCCGACAGTGCGCGGCCCATCCTCGGTTCCTTGGGGCCAGCCCAGACACCGGTCCCATCCCACAGACGGGGAAACTGAAACCCGGACAGAGATGACCGGGCCAGGAAGCGAAGGGCCCAGGGGTCCCAGTGAACATGCAGGTGCCTCCCCACGACGGAGCAGCTGAGTGGGGGCCGGCCTGACCCGGGACCCCACTGACGTGGCTGCCCGCAGGACCTGCGCCTCTCCCCGTGGCGCCCGGGCCCACGTCCGCGGCTCTGTCTCCAAGGCCAAGACGCGCTGGCCCTGCGGGGAGCCGTCCGCCCACCCCGTGCGCGGCATGAGCTGCATGTCTGAGCTGTGACCCAGCGGCACCCTGGCGGTGTGGCCACAGACGCCCGTCTCCGGAACAGCAGAACCGCGGCTCCGAGGAGCAGTGACACAGCTGAGAGCCGCCCGGAAGCGGAGCCTGCC
>NW_011889211.1:143099-147934 GCF_000151845.1 Pteropus vampyrus | reverse complement strand
GCAGAAGCAACGCCCCTTCTCCAAGCCTCAAACAGCCCATCTTCGAAATGGGTACAAATTACCTCCCATCGAGGAAGAGGTGAGTGCCTGGCACAGACTCTGAGTGTGGAGGAGGGGGCATCTGTGAGAAATGAAACACCAGCTCTACCAACTCCTGTCCTGGGAAGGCCACCTGGTGGCTGGGACCTTGGCCTGAGCACTCAGGGGCGGGGGTCCCCGCTGAGGAGGAAAGGTGGGCCCCCCAAGAGCCAAAATGGTAGACAACAGACACATGTCTGCTGCCCCCCTGTGGCCAAACGTGAGAACTGCTACTCAATTCTCTTCTGCTTCCCCATAGGGCCCACAGAAGTGAAGCTAAGAGCCCAGAGGCCCACCAGGGTTGGGGCAGGGTGGGGATGGCCGGTGCGAAAAACGGGGTGGTGGCTACTCAGCTCCAGCCACCGCCACCCTGGCACCACGGGGCAGTTGGCCAGCCTCGCACAACCCGCTGGGGTGCGGGGTACCAATCACCCCACCTCACAGACGGGGACACTGAGGCGGTCCAGGGCCTAGACCGTGAGAGCTGCCTGTTTAGGCATTTGGTTGGGAAGGGGCTGGCTCGCTGGGAGCGTGCAAACGGGGGGGACAGGGACGTGGGCTTTAGACAGGCAGGGACCCCATCTGAGCGTGGACTCCCCGGGGCTCAGTGACTCTTTGGTGAGGCGTCCCGGGCACTCCAGCACGCTGGAAATGCGGGCCGAGTGCAGCCAGACCTCCTGATTCAACCCCCAAAGCAGACTGTGGCCCGGGATGTTTACGGGAACTCCCCCAGACCCGGAAACGCAAGCCTGCGGGTCCCGGCAAGCGCCGTGCACGACAGGACGAGGCACAGGGACGCTGAGGAGCCGGCCCCAGGTCACACGGCGAGGTCGTCTCTAAAGCCGAGAGGTCACACCCGCCACACCGGGCGCCCTCCACGGCCTGCGACTCACCCAGCTCGGCGCTCTGCTGGGGGGTGACGGCCTCCTCGCTGTTGGCCTCGTTGGCCATGGAGCGGGTGATGCGGCCTTTGCGTCTCCCCTGGCTGTTGGCGGTTTTCCGGCCTTTGGAGGCCACTGTCTCCTTCTCATCGTTGTCCTCCCCGGAGGTGTCGTCCGTCTTCTCCCTGGAGGCCAGCGAGAGAGACAGGGATGACTTCTTCTGAGCCAAGAGACCGGGCGGCTGCAAGAGACCTTGTCTTTGGAGCTTGATGGGCACTGGCTGGTAGCTACCTGCAGCGCCACTGTATTTATCAGACCGGTCATGTGAGCTGGTAGCCATCGACGACCTCGTTCTCCAAACAGGGGGACGTGGGCTGGTCGTTAACAGGATGGCTGTTTTATTCACCCGACTGGGGACATGGGCTGGTGGCTCCTTGCAAGGATCATTTTATGCACCAAGTAGAGAGATGCCCTCTGCTCTCTGCCTGCAAGACTACCGGATTAGCTGCATGGGGGTGCAGGCTGGCAGCAGTCAAAGCCACTTTACTCCCCAAAGAGATGTTCCCAGGGGGGCTCTGTGAACGGCCTTTGCCGTCGGCATCACTGGGTGCCGGTGCGCCTTGGGGAAGACGCCAGAGGAAGTTTCCTGCAAGCTGAGCGAGGGTGTGTGGGCGGATGTGACCTCAGCACCTGGAGCTGGGCCCTTCTCTGGAGCCGGCTCAGGGGTTCACTGTGGGGCCTCTGAGATTTATCACCCTGCCTTCCATCCATCTTCCTGAAGGCCCGCGCTGAAGTCTGAGAGACGCGGGTAACGAAGCCAGATGCTCTCTGCAACCGCATTCCGGAGCCCATTCCATACCTGGCGCTAAGCCGTGCCCACCCCACCTCGTGACTCTTCAGCTGGCCCTGCTCCCCCGGCCCCCGGGAAGGCATGGGGGGGCTGTCGGGGCCCTGAGGTGAGGCCTTGATCTGCAAAAACTCACACTGACAGGGATAACTGCAAAGGTGAGGGCGTGGCCCGCCCACATCCCAGGCTCCCCCAGCCCGCCGGCCACCCCTCCCCTGCCCTCCCGGCTCCTCAGGAGACTAGCCTGAGGTGGGAGAGACAGGAGGCAGAGTTCCAAAGTCATTGCCTGGATTTATTAGCTCAGGAGTGGAGCTCAAATGAGCGATCCGTCTGCAGGGTCCCCCGCGGGTTTGAGAGAGGGCGGGCGGAGGAGGGAAGGGGGCGGGCTTCCGGAAGGGGGGGCTGCCGCGGACGGACGGAGCGGAAGAGCCTGCCTTCCCAGCAGGCAACCTGTAGACACCAGATCGCCATGTCCTCACACACCTGCACGGGGTTGCCCACCAGGCCCCAAATCTGGGCTGCGAGCAGACGCCGCCCCCCGGGGTCCCGGCGCCCGGCCTTACTTGGTCAGCTCCTCCTTGTCATTGTCCATGTCCGGCCGCTCCTCCTCCCTCTCCGCCTCCTTCTCATCCTTCTCCTCCTGGCTGCTCCGGGGCATCTGCTGCTGCTGCTGCTGCTGCTGCTGCTGCTGTTGCTGCTGCTGCTGCTGCTGCTGCTGCCCCGGGGGAGGGTGGGGGAGGGGAGAACAGGGAGGCAGGTGAGTCTCTGCACCTGGGCCGTGCAGGCTGGGAGGGGGAGGGGACCATCAGGGAGTCGGTGGGAGGAAGAGGGTGCTGTGTGGGGCTGAACGAGGGCCCCGCTGGCCACGGCCCATGCACCAGGGACGCAGGAGTCATGGGGTGAGGGGTAGGAGGCAGGGTTTCGAATGCCCGGGTTCAAGTCCCGCCACGATGGTGCTGTGTGACCTTGGGTGAGGGTCTCGACTCCTCCCCGTGGAAAGCAGGGGTATTCCGCGTGCCTGCACCTCAGCCACGGTCTGTGAGAACCCTTACAGAGCTGGCGCCTGGCACAGATACTTGAGCAGAACAGGAGCCATGAACGCCACAGGGAGGAGCCGTGGTCGGCCTCCGGCAGGAACAGAGTGGGCACCACAGGACACCTGGGACACACTGGGCCCCAGCCCAGCCCAGCGCGTCCCTGACAGAGCTCAGGCCACCTCTCTAAGCCTGTCTCCCCGTTCCCCAGGTCAGTGAGAGTGGCTGCAGCTTTGATGAGGCCCCCTGGGTGTGGGGCAGGCCCATTTTACAGGGAGATCAAAGAGGCTCACGCCAAAACCAGCCCCTCCCGAAGCCTCTCATCTCCTCCCAAGCGGGCCAGGCAGGTGAGGCGGGCACTGGCCAGGCCGCTCCGCCACACCGGGCCCCTGACCCTGCCTCAGCAGGACGCGGGAGGACGCGGTAGCAGCCGGCCCCTTCCCATTCCGCCACTCCCCGTTGGGTTTCTATCCCGTCAGATTTCCTTTCAAGCACATGGTTTCCTTTGCCACCCCGAAGTCCGCCCTGCGGGCAGCTGCCAAACCAGACCACCTTTCCGTCCCGCTGAGCCAAATGAATGAAAGCGAACCCGCCAAAGAGCCTCTCAGTGGGTACCAGGGGCTCGGTCACCCCAATTTGCAAACCAAGAGAGGGAAGAAGCCCCAGCAGACAGAGGAGGTGGGAGCTGGAGGCGCTCGTCCCCCCATCTTTCCTCCGTACCAGGAACCATACCCGTCAATGAACGAGGTTCCCTTGGCCTGCAACCCCCCTCCCGAGACCTCCTCTGGGGTACAGCTGAGCACGGGCCGGCCACGGGCAGTGTGTGGACACCGGGACCCAGGAGAAGGCCGTACGACATGGCTCTCCAAGGCCACAGCGTCACCTGGAACCTCCCGCCTCGGGTCTGCCCCCCTCCCCGCGAAAGCCCCTCTACTCCGAGAGAGGAGGGGGAGGGACGGCACGGGGACCCGACGGCCTCTCCGCTCCCCCGCGCCGCTGCCGATTGCTGAGAGGTAGCCAGGGACCCCCACCTAGCCTGTCCCCACCGAAATCCCTCGGACGCTGAGGCGTGACCTTTCAACAGCCCGAGAGCTGCAGACGAAGCGGCCCGGTGGCGGTTTTCCAGCTCGTTCCAACACGGTGTGCGCTCTCGCCACGTGCCTGACGAAGGCGGCGAGGGCGCGTGGGAACCGGGGCCAGGACCCAGAGAGGGGGTCGGGGTCGATGGCACGGCCGCCTGGGGAGGAGGGCCCCGCCCCGTGGGCCACCTGGCATGGCTGCCATCTCTACCCGTCACGCTCGCCAGCTTCTGAACACCCAGGAACCTGACGCCTAGGGGGCTGGGGGCCAGGCCGGCAGGGGCTTTCCAACCGCGGGGAGCTTGGCGTCTCCCTAGACCGCCCTCAGCTGCACCTATGCCAAGAATTCCCCACCTGGGGTGCGGCGTCACCCCGAAGCTTTTCTTACTGTCACTCCCAGCAGCCACATGGGCCTAACTCCAGGCTACCCTCCCAGAGCACCTGTCATCATCCCCTAGGTCTGGCTGGTGGCGTCCCCACGCCCCTGGGGACCTCGTGCTTGGGCTGCAGAGCCAGCCACTGTCTGGCCCCGGTGCCCTGAGGCCCGGCAGCGGCCGGCCCCGGCCTCCCAGCCATGCACGGGTGCGTCCTGGTCACAGGGCTGACGCCGGGGGTCTGCGCCCAAGCCCGGCACTGGGCTAAATGCCTCCCTGCCACGGCCCTCCTCCGACGCCCCGGGGAGCCCCACCGAGGAAGACGCCGGCAGTGTCCCCTTGCTCACGACACGTCCACCCTGCTCTGGCCTCCTCTGGCCAGTCTGGGGCCCCAGGGTGGGGACAAGGACGAAAACACCGACAGGAACGGCGCTCTGTCCCCAGCGCCTCACACACACTGTCCCGTCGATGGCCTCAGCCACCTCAGAAAGGGCCGGCGTCACCTACTAGGCCTCTGCTCCTGGACCTCAGGCCCGTGCACG
>NW_011889211.1:140990-143049 GCF_000151845.1 Pteropus vampyrus | reverse complement strand
GCTGACGCCGGGGGTCTGCGCCCAAGCCCGGCACTGGGCTAAATGCCTCCCTGCCACGGCCCTCCTCCGACGCCCCGGGGAGCCCCACCGAGGAAGACGCCGGCAGTGTCCCCTTGCTCACGACACGTCCACCTCTGCTCTGGCCTCCTCCGGCCAGTCTGGGGCCCCAGGGTGGGGACAAGGACGAAAACACCGACAGGAACGGCGCTCTGTCCCCAGCGCCTCACACACACTGTCCCGTCGATGGCCTCAGCCACCTCAGAAAGGGCCGGCGTCACCTACTAGGCCTCTGCTCCTGGACCTCAGGCCCGTGCACGGACCGCAGAACTGCTGGCTGGGTTTCACAGGGAACGTGGAACCGCGGTTCTCAGGGCCTGCGGCTGCCCGCAGGGACCCCTCTGGGCTCTGGGGAGTCCTCCTCCCAGGCCCCGCCCACACTGGTCACGCCGTAACCTCCGGTTAGACCCCGGCAGCCAGGCTGGACGGTGGGGCTTTATTTAGATCAGGGGCGGGGAAGCTTCTTCTATGAGGCTCGGCCGGCAAACACTTTGGGGCCACTGCTCCTTCACCGGTCATAACTACTCAGCTGTCCATGCTGCGAAAGCCGAACTGTAAACAAGTGGGCGTGGCTCTGTGCCAGGGAAGTTTACTGACAAAATACAGGCTTTGGCCGTCAGTCGCTTGCCCCCCTCCACCCCCGCTGCCCAGACCAGAGCTGTCCTCACCAGCACTCCACACGAACCACCTGGGGACAGTGTAAAGGTGCAGATGCCGACCCAGCGGGCCTGGGGCTCTGCTGATGCTCTGGTTCCTGGACCACGGCCACATCCAGGTCCCCTGCCCCTGGCAGCCGCTGATGCTGTGCACAGGAAGCAAAACCCCACCACCTCCCACGATGCCGCGGCTCGCGACAGGGGTCCTGCTCTGCTTTTCAGACTTGTCACCGGCCGGGCCTACGGTGGGTGTCACGCACCCAGGGCTTGGTCGGGAATGTCCCCTCCAAACCATGGCACAGCTCTGCAGAAAACCTGACCGGATCTGTGGTTAGCCGGAGACATCGGCCCGAATCCCCAGGGGAGCCTGCTTCTGGAGCACCCAGCGCTGGACGAACAACGAAAACTGAGCCTGTGCTGTGCTCAGGCCACGCGGACCAGGGGCTGCGCGGGAAACGGCACGGACGGAAACGGCGGGAAACGGCACGGACGGAAACGGCCAGCGCTCACTGAGCCCAGCAAACAAACGTCCGACGAGGCCGTGTTCTCACTTCACATCTGCTGGCTCCCTGAATCCTCCCCAAATCCTGCTATTGTCTCTGTTTCATGAAAGGGAATACAAAGACACAGAGAGGTTAAGTAACTCACCCAACGTCACACAGCATTTCCTAGCAAGGTCCTCCGGGCAGGTGCTCTGCCTCCGCCTGGGGCTAGGGAGTCACAGACTCCTCCTCACCCCTGATGAAGCCAAACTGTGCCATGCGCTTGTGCATTTCCTCCACAAGCACCTCGGACACAGAAAATTCAGTCCCGAGCACACGCAGCCAGCGCCCCAGCGGCCGGCGAGGAACTACGTGAGGACAGACAAGGCTACGATGCTAAGATATCTCTACAAAGCAGAGTCTCCGGTACGCGGCAGCCCTTCGCCGTGACCCGCGGGCCTGAGGGAGGAGGCCTCTGAGCCGCGTCGCCACGGCTTTCGGTAGAGAAGGGCGAGGGGACACTTCAGGGAGGGGACACTTCAGGGAGGGGACCTGCATGGGCGAAGGCATGCTGAGGGGAAATGCCCACCGCCCTCACCAAACGGCACATGGGCCGTGCGGGGGAGCCTGGCCGGCTTAAAGGCCCGTGCTCAGAGATGTGGGCGACACTCTTCTCGGGAGGGAGAGGCGTGGGTAGAGGGTGGCGGACCCAGCCCTAGCTGGTTGAGGGAGGGATGCTGGCCGGTTCCAGAAAGGAGGGCAGTCCAGTGAAAGGTGGCACCAACAATCCAGGTAGGAGACCCAAGGCCGAACTCTCCGATGACGGGTCCTTGCCCGTGTGTCATGAGAGCGCCCCCACACCCG
>NW_011889211.1:139098-140940 GCF_000151845.1 Pteropus vampyrus | reverse complement strand
GGTCCTCCGGGCAGGTGCTCTGCCTCCGCCTGGGGCTAGGGAGTCACAGACTCCTCCTCACCCCTGATGAAGCCAAACTGTGCCATGCGCTTGTGCATTTCCTCCACAAGCACCTCGGACACAGAAAATTCAGTCCCGAGCACACGCAGCCAGCGCCCCAGCGGCCGGCGAGGAACTACGTGAGGACAGACAAGGCTACGATGCTAAGATATCTCTACAAAGCAGAGTCTCCGGTACGCGGCAGCCCTTCGCCGTGACCCGCGGGCCTGAGGGAGGAGGCCTCTGAGCCGCGTCGCCACGGCTTTCGGTAGAGAAGGGCGAGGGGACACTTCAGGGAGGGGACACTTCAGGGAGGGGACCTGCATGGGCGAAGGCATGCTGAGGGGAAATGCCCACCGCCCTCACCAAACGGCACATGGGCCGTGCGGGGGAGCCTGGCCGGCTTAAAGGCCCGTGCTCAGAGATGTGGGCGACACTCTTCTCGGGAGGGAGAGGCGTGGGTAGAGGGTGGCGGACCCAGCCCTAGCTGGTTGAGGGAGGGATGCTGGCCGGTTCCAGAAAGGAGGGCAGTCCAGTGAAAGGTGGCACCAACAATCCAGGTAGGAGACCCAAGGCCGAACTCTC
This sequence comes from Pteropus vampyrus, assembly GCF_000151845.1. Classification (NCBI taxonomy): domain Eukaryota; kingdom Metazoa; phylum Chordata; class Mammalia; order Chiroptera; family Pteropodidae; genus Pteropus; species Pteropus vampyrus. The sequence continues at coordinate 140,316 of NW_011889211.1, read as the reverse complement.
CGATGACGGGTCCTTGCCCGTGTGTCATGAGAGCGCCCCCACACCCGGCAATACCGCTTACAGCACCACCGCAGGCTGTCACCCCACAAACACTTTACCGAGCACGTACTACGTGCCAAGTGTCTCCAGCAAGCAAATCCCAAGCAGGGTCTGCCCTAGTGACATCCCCAACTCTCGACAGTGGGGAGGACGGGGGGCGAGGGGGTCCCAGGAGCCTGACATTGGCGTGAGAAGTGGGGTCGGGGCTCAGAACCAGGGTCCGACAGGGTTTTCTGTGCTGGCGGCCCCCTGCTGAGCACTGGCCCAGTCCACGTGTCCCTCCTGGGGACGACGAGGCCGGGAGGCAGCTTCGTCCGTGAGCGGCATCTTTTTATAAGACGCCGCAGAGGAGCTGGAGCCTGCTCGCGCCAGCTCGGGAGAACAGAGCCCAGCGTGCAGGACCCGCCAGCCAGCTGTGACACAGCCGTCGTTAAACGCCGAGATCCACAGCCTGACACTTGAGGAACTTACAATAAAAACAGAGGTAGTAAGTACTGGAAACGTGTCACTTCCCAGTTATTTGACTACGTTGGGCCTTTAGGGTTCCTCTTGGGGTTATTTACGTCAGCTGGGCCCGGACGGCGGAAGCAGGCTCCTAGAGAGAGCCCTTCCCAACGCCATGCCCAGGGGACTCACGGGGCAGCCTGGAGTCAGGCACGGTGGGAGCATTTACACCACGGCAACCGGCAGCGGCCACGGACCAGGCCTTCGCCCCAGAAGGCTGGTTGCTAAACACAAACTAGCACTCCACGGCCGGCGTGTCAACAGAACCCGAGTGACACTGAACACACACCCCGGTGACGAGCGTTCTGCCTACGAGGAGACATGAGCTTTTGGCAGCCAGGGCTCTGTTCTAAATGGTCAATCGGATTCTCTCCTGCTGTCTGGAGATAAAAGCTGAGGTCCACAGCATGTGGAGTGGCGACCCGGCCCCTGCCCAGCTCCCCCACCGCCCTGAGGGCCGCGTCCCCACCTCCTGCGTGAGGCCACACTGTTCCTGCCTCGGGGCCTCTGCACTCACTGGGCCCTCGGCCTGGCCAGTTCCGCCCTCCGGCTCAGGTCTGAGCCCACCTGGCCCCCTGCGAGCTGCCCCCCTCACGTCTGCTCTCCTGGCTCCGGCTCCTGTTTGTGGCCCCAGCACCACCTAAAACAGTCATGTTCGTTTACTTGTGTGCCGTC
>NW_011889211.1:135766-137453 GCF_000151845.1 Pteropus vampyrus | reverse complement strand
CCCCAGCGAACCAGCCCAGCAGCAACACTCACCTTGGGGGACACGCTGCCCCCGCAGCACGGCCCCCCCATCACCAGGAGGCCACAGCGGCGGCCCTACAGTCACCACTGCCCCTGGGCCCGGCCCTGCTGCCTGGCCTCACTGGGCTCACATGCTCGGCTCCCCAACGCTCTGCAGCGTTGGGCCAACTGACCACAACATTCCAGGCTCCGGTTTTGCAATTAGCTGGGATAACTCGGCCCCCTTGTCCATGAATCATAAACTACAAACCACTGTGCTGTCACCCGGTGCTCTGAGCTGGCCCCGCCTTGGCCGGTGATTCACCTTGGTGAGAGGACATGCGGGCCATGGCCCAGCCCACAAGCTCACTGGCCACTCGGGGTTGGGTCTTGGGGGCCAGGCCTCTCCTGCTAAGGCTCAGGCTTGGGGGCTTGGGTGGGGATGGGCTTCAGAGGGCTGGCATGTCACAAGTTTACGGCTGGACCTGCATCTCCCTCTGTCAGAATATGGAGAAACTTCTAGAAGCTAGAAGACACCCTCCGTTAAACAAGAAGGCCGTCCAGGCACTCCAAGTGGCCGGCACACATCCCCTGTCTCCCGATGCTGCAGGGCCGGGCAGCAGCGCAGTGGACATGGGGGTGGCCTTGCTCCCTAGCGGGGTCGGACAGAGGCAGCGAGGGGTAGGCAGGGCTCCTGGGGGTCTGAGCCCAGAGATGCCCCATGGCCGATGCTTCCCCACAAGGAATTCTACGTTCCACCTGTGTGACCGTGCATGCCCTTGACACGCAACCGTCGAGTGACGGGCGAACGGCTTGTATGGGGCACGCGGTGAGGGCGTGACGTGGCCGGGTGTCGCCTGCACGGATGCAATGCCATCATGCCCCGTGGTGGAGCACTTGCGTAGGGCATGAGCACTTTGAGGTATAGTGTGCAAATATGCAAAGGAATGGGATTCATGCCCCAGGACAGACTGGCCAGGTCCCCTTCTAGAAGGGGCTTTGCTGCCCAGACACCGTGAGTGTCCTCGGCTGGCCGTGGCCTGTGGCTTAAGATCCAGCCCTCTCAGCCCAGATGGAAAACTGCCGACGGGCACTCCAGCTCCAGAGCGCCCCCCGAAGGCCCGTCAGGTGCCAGAGGGCCTGCTCTGAGCCTCGACTTCCCCTTCTGCCGCCCTGCTCCCTTCCCTTCCCCGGGCGGTCCCCAGAGCCCCCCCAACAACCTCCCACAGAGGGCGTTCCTGGGCCAGCAGCATCGGCATGGCCGGGGCGCCTGCTGGAAATGCAGGCGCTCCTCCCCGGGGAGAGGGCGAGAGCTTGTGCTGGTCACCAGCAACGATGCGGGGTCTGGGACACAGTCTCAACCCTCTGTGACCCCAGGAGGGCACAGCCCGAGGACGCTGCTACGGCCGCCATGGCCATGCTGGCTCGGACGCTGGTGCTGGCAGGAGGAAGGAGCCCTCCGCTCCGGGGGGAATAACCTGCCCCCTCACGGACTGTACTTCCCCTTCTCGGACCTGGGCACTTGGGACCGGAGCCGAGACGGACTCCTCCCACCGAGGCAGGAGTGGCGAGGGGACATCCCCTGCGCCTGGGCCCACTGAGAGCAGCCCAGCTCAGGAAAGGGGCCGTCTACAGGGTGGTAGGTGCCTGCTCGTCGGCACCATGGAAGTCCCACCTCGAGTCTACCT
>NW_011889211.1:133377-134351 GCF_000151845.1 Pteropus vampyrus | reverse complement strand
CTGGGCCTCTGCCTGCCCACCTCCCGCCTGCTCGTGGCGCCAGCCCACGGGAGGCCACCACCCCTACACCCACTGTCCATCCACCTGCAGGCTGCATGCAAGCAGACGTGTCCGCGCCCACTGCACGCCAGGCTAGAGAACCACCGGCCCCCGACCGGGAGATTCACTGGCAAGGTCATGGGCTTTATAAAACCCTGGAGCTCAGCCGGCTCCGGCAAGTGCATCTTGAATTTACACGAGGGGCCGTGGGGCCCGTGTCTGCCATTTATCTCGCTGTCAAGGGGCAGCCCCAAAGCCAGCACTTGGCTGACCCATCTATTCCGCATTTATGGACGGGCTGGCGGGTCGTGGTGGGGGCAGTGCCCCTGCCCGGCAGAGGTTCTCCAGGATCCACGTGTGAGTCTCCGTGCCCGGCAGGAGCTGAGCTGCCCCTGCACGTCTGCAGCAGCCCCAGCCGGTCAAGGGGTGGGGACAGCTCCAAAGACGTATCCTGTCGCCCAGGGAGACGGGGCCCCTGCCCTGCTTTGTTCCGTCTTGCTGTGAGAGGCAGAGCGCGGCGTCCTCCGTCCTCGGTCTGGGGAGTCTCAGTGTAGACGCCGGCTTGAGGAGACAGCACAGCCTCACCAGAGAAGCCCGTGTCCCTCACCCTGCCTAACTCAGGACGCTGGCAGAGAGGAAACGAACGTGGCTCCTCTGCTACAAAACAGCCCGGCCTGGCCCGGCCACTGTCCTCGTCACCTAACCCTCTCTACTGCCTCCCCGGCCCTACCGCATGCTAACCCAGAGGTCGGACACTGGGGGCTGAGGGCCGATTTCAAGAGCAAACAGGAGCGGTTTCGCCCGTACGGTTTTTTACTGTTGCTGATCATGTGACCTACGATTTAAAATCAGGCAAAATCACACACACACAAAACAGATTTCCAGCCCATCGTCAAAACTTTGGAACACACAGACCTCTTGGCCAAGAGCCGGCG
>NW_011889211.1:131123-133327 GCF_000151845.1 Pteropus vampyrus | reverse complement strand
ACACTGGGGGCTGAGGGCCGATTTCAAGAGCAAACAGGAGCGGTTTCGCCCGTACGGTTTTTTACTGTTGCTGATCATGTGACCTACGATTTAAAATCAGGCAAAATCACACACACACAAAACAGATTTCCAGCCCATCGTCAAAACTTTGGAACACACAGACCTCTTGGCCAAGAGCCGGCGGGCACTGATACGTGGCCAGAGCCCGCTGGCAAGCCCCAGGCTCCGCCACTCCCGACTGCCTCCCCCTCGTGAGACCCTTGTACGTCTGTCGCCACGGAGTGGAGAAATAGCTTCACTTCCTTATCAGACGTGAGGGGAACAGACGGGGTCCGTGACTTCTCTCCTTTCCTTCCTTCGTCTAAGACCCTGGAAGGCGCCGAGGCCCCCAATGCGAAGGTGCTGGGCAGGCCTCTGGCAAGTCTCCGAACTGCGTGTTTACACTCGGCCTGCCGACCGGCACGCCGCCCCCGTGCCCACCGCACAAACGACCGATGGACAGACGAGTTGCCACACAAGGTGTCGCACCACACAGTGAATGACGTGGCGGCCGGGGGTGGAAATGGAGGGCCCCTCGCCCCCAGGAGCTGCCCCCTTCCTAAGCGACCCAACACCCAGTCTCTGCCTCCCTCCGTGCAAACGGGGTTCCCGGTACACGGGCAGCAGGAGCCAGGTCTCATCTATCCCCCTCCCCTCTCCAGAGCCCCCAGCCCAGCCACCAGAAGGAGCCTTGGGAGCCCACCCACGGTGCCCCCACAAAAGGCACAGGAGGCAGGGGGGACACCAGGAAGACTCACGAGAGAACTGGCACACCCCAGGTGCTCAACGAATACCTGACAATGTTTTAAAGATAAACCTTAATGCCCTTAGCGCCCCTCTATTTTGCCACAGACCCCACCACTCCCTACTGCCTCTCCCGCCTCAGCATATCTCCTCGGGGTCCTATCACTCCAGCTCATGCTTCTTGCCATTTATTTGTGATTTTGTCTCTCAGTCTAGAAAATTCCCGAATGAACTTCACTTTCTAAAATGCCACAGCTAGGTGTCTGGAATAAATAGCTCCAGGCCAGTAAGCCTCAGTTTTACACATCTGCTAGACAGGCAAGCAGGTGGGCCCACTGTGGCTATACAAAACTGGACAGGAAAACCCTGTCCCCAAGCCAAACGCAGCCATCCTTCAAGGACCCGGGCCATCAAGGACCAAGGCTCAGTCCCAACCACGTTGGCCTGACGCTCAGGATGCGGTGAGGGGCTGTTCGTCTCCATCAACAGAGTTGCTCCCTAATTACATGTAGTTCAGCCACCAGGACAGCAGACCCCAGTCCTGAAGCACAGGCCCCGGAAGGCCAGAAAGGAGATGCCAGATGCGGGTTAGGACGCCAGGAGGACCACCCGCTGCAGGCTGAGGGACTTGGTCACCGAGCTTCGCAGTGGACGCTGGGACCCCACCGGTGATGGTGACCCTGATGCCCTCAATGTCCTGCCCTCGCCAGCCTGGGAGAGGAAGGCGGGCAGCCCCCAGCTAAGAAAGCTCGGGGTCCCTCCATCCCAGTTCATGCACTCCCGGCCACCATCACTGTCCCCTGGGCTCCCCCAGGCCACAGAGGCTCAGGGGAGGACACGGCTCAACCAGCTCTGGTCCAGCATCTAATGGCAGTGCCCAGTGCCCGCTGCAGGGTCAGCCCGAATCCCTCGGACCCCGGCATGAGCCGCCTCTTCCCGCCAGGTGCTCCCAGCATCTGCTCTGGGCTGATTCTCAACAGCCCGGAAGTGAACACAAAGCCATCCCTTCCCTGGGCCCCCAAACACCAAGCACTCACGCCCCCACTCTGAATGTGCACCACGGACCCCGTCACCTTCACCCTTATGTACTGAATTTTTTATAAGCTAACCCCTTTCTCCTCTGACTCAGAGGTCAGCGGACTTTTTCTGCAAAGAAGCGGATATTAAATTTTTTAGGCTCTGTAGTTTCTGTCATGACTATTCAACTCTGCTGTTGGAACAGAAAAGCTGCCACTGTGGTCCATATAAATGAGTGAGCGTGGCTTATGTGACAAGAAAACTTTATTCACAAAAACAGGTGACGGGTCAGTGTTTGCCAAGCCCTGTGCTGGCTGAAATCATCCTTTAGTCTCATCCTAAGTAGTGAGGTCTCAAAAACCTACAGGTTGAAGTACCGGCTTTTTTTTTTCTTTCAAATACGC
>NW_011889211.1:127675-129958 GCF_000151845.1 Pteropus vampyrus | reverse complement strand
GGGACCTGCTGACCACACGCCTGGCTTGGCGTCTGGGATGTCAGCGTACATTGACCATCAGAGGGACCGAGAAAGGTCATTCCATCGAGCGTCCTGCAAGAACGCCACTCTTGCCCATAAAGCCCTAATTAGGACGCCGTGGCCTCTGGAACCCATGCCCAGTCTGCGGGGACGCTGGCTGCCACGTCTGAAGAGCCAGCTCCAGGGACGCCCTGCACTCACTCAGCTCTCCTGGGGTTTCCCAGCCCAGAGCTCCGCCCCCATGGGCCCAGGAGGGCGGGACCTGAGGCCGCCTTCTCAGGAAGGAGAAAGGAGGGGAGAACAGGCAGACACAGCGAGGGGGGTGAGGGACAAGGGGGCAGAGGCCTCTGAGCGGGGAGGGGGCGAGTCCTCGCCTGGTCCGGCCGCTGCCTGCGGGCACCAGACACCAGAGGGGCGAGGGGCGGGGCGGTGGGGCTGGCGGGCGGAGACTCACCTTCCTCTCCAGGAAAGATGCAATCAGGCCAAAGTTCTTGGGGTGCTGCATGAACCTGTGGGAACAGAAGGGTGGGCCTGAGGCCAGGTGGAGAGGGGCTTCCCGGCGGGGTGGACGCCGAGCTCCCGGGCGCCTGCCATCTCCGCTGGCCTGGCTGGGCGGGCACCGCCCCACTCAGAGCAATTAAGCCCAGGGGGGCGTGGGAGAGCTGGGAGGCCTGGGCGGGCGGGCCAGGGCTCGGCAAAGGAGGCGTTCCTCGGGATGAGTCACTGGTTTTAGCGCCTTTGAAAATATATTTGTTTGTCCTGCTGGAGGCGGCTTCCAGGAAAAACGAGGACATTACACGCAGCTTGCTGGTGGGTTCTCCCCTTCTAAATCTGCTTTTGTTTCTGTCTCCAGCTGGGCCTGGGAAGCGGGGCCTCGCCCCGGCCCACGGCCCACGCCGGGCCCTGCCAGCCAGGTCACAGGTCAGGTCTTGAGTGGTAGGAGGAGAGGCTCTACGTGCCCTCGGGGAGGCGGGCAGGAGGCAGGCCCGCCGAGGAGGCAGCACGAAGGGACTAAAGCTGGAGGGGGTGGCGGGGAGCTGGCGCCCCACCAAGCACTGGGAAACAGCTCAGCCGGGCTGAAATGTCAGGGCCACAGGAGCAGGCGGACTGCGGGGGCGGAGATGTGGGTCACGGCTGCTCGGGCCCCAGGGATGCTGGGTGGGGTCACTGGCCGGGGCCCAGCCTCGGCCTGGTCATCCCCACAATGCCACCGCCCCACGGCCTCCCTTGGGGAGAGAAGAAGCTGCTGGCGAGGCAGGGGCCCTGCGTCCCCCAGAGGGAGCCTGGGCCAGAGCCCAGCCCTCCAGATGGCTGGGCAGAAGGCCAGTGGGCCCCTCCCCTGCTCCCCAACCAGACACCGGAGAATCCGGAACGGCCTCTTCTCCCTTCCCGGAGGAAGCCCTGTCGGCGGCAGGCTTCCCCGCCTGGAACCCCACCTCAGGCGGTGTGCACAGCTGGGGCCAGCCCGACGCCCTTCTCCTCCAGACAGGCGACTTTTCTCCCTCCCTCTCTCCGCCCCGGCAACATTTCCTTCCCCCTAGTCCCTTCCTTGGGGTTTTCCCAAGCAGAGATGGGCCCCTGGGAGACCAGGAGCCAGAGTCGTGAATCTCCAGGTCACTCGTTACACCACCCTCCAGCCTACACCTGTATCTTCTGCCGAAGGTCCCTGAACACGTGCCATGACTGGCCGCCTCCGGACCGCGAAACAGCCAGGCACTGTCTGTCGCCAACCCATGTGATAGATGTGGAACCTGCAGCTCAGAGGGGAAGTGGCTTGCTCGAGGTCTCCAAGCCAGCCCGTGGTGGAGCTCGGGGCCACCTGCACACATTTCGCTCAGGCCCTGAGCACATACCAGCCATCGGGCTGAAAACGAGACGTCAACCAGGGCCACACTCCTTGACAGACACGGGCCGCCCGAGTGGGTGTCTGCAGGCGTCACCCTGCCCGGGCCCCGGCTTCAGCTACTGAGTTAACTAACACGGTGGGATCATCACGTCTGAGCAGCCACGTGAAAGCCCCAGAAAGGTGGGAACACGGGCAGCACCCAGAAGCGCCTTGGTAATTTTTTTAAGACGGCATAAATCAATAAAAATATCGAACGCGCCAAGGGGATTTAACTACCTAACGCGACACTAATTTGTGGCATTTTCGACGGCTCTGCAGTCGCCTCGCTGGCTTGAAAGGGCGTAAGGCCTTACTTGACAGTGCAAGTGTGTCTGTGATCGGCAGGCCGAGCAGCAGCCACTGAGGAACTGGGCTTT
>NW_011889211.1:126316-126820 GCF_000151845.1 Pteropus vampyrus | reverse complement strand
AAATGAAAACCACGAGGCCATCGGCCAGCCACCCATCCCTGCCCAAGGCCGCGGCCGGGCCCTGGACGTCCTCCTGCCTCGCGCCTCTGCGGCGTACACCGCCCCGTCTCACGTGCGGCTGCCTCTGCACTTCAACGGCATCCCCAACACTCACGCGCACCCAGAACCTCAGAATGAGAACTTGTTCGGATGTAACGAGTTAGGGGGAGGGTCACGCTGGAATAGGGGGGGCCCTGAATCTGGCGTCTCTCTAAGAAGAGACTCAGGGGACACAAGAGAAAGAAAGAAAGAAAAGAAAGAAAAAGAGAGAGAGAGAGAAAGCAAGCAAGCATGTGAGGACGGAGGTGGAGATGGAGTGGCCCAGCTACAAAGACTGGGAGCCACCGGAAGCCAGGAGGGACACGGAACCAACCGATCCCCGCTCGGAGCTTCCAGCGGGACCCGACCTGCCGACACCTTGAACTTGGACGTCTAACGTCCTGCTGTCAGCGCCCCCGTCGGCGG
>NW_011889211.1:120297-121846 GCF_000151845.1 Pteropus vampyrus | reverse complement strand
TTCCTGGCCATCTCTGGGCTCCAGTAACCACAGCCAGGGTCATCCGGGCTGAACTCCAGGGGTCCAGGCATCCCCAGCGGACAGCAGACGTGCTAGGATTCTCCCCCTGCCCCGGGGCTGACTGAGAAACCACAGCCCCTGTCCAGCGGCTCCGCCAAGCACAGGCCCTGAAGGAAGGCGGAGGAGGGAGGAGCGCGAGGCGGGGGACTCGCCCCAGCATCCCCGCACTGGGGTGCCCCAATGGAACCACATCCTGCCCAGGAGCCCCCCGGGTGGACCCAGGAACAGCCCTCTGTCTGCTCGTCCTCCAGGCCTGGGGACAGGCGACGGCGATGCCCCAGCACCTCGACATCTGTGTTCGTTCTGCTTGCACCTTGGTGACAAACCCTGGGTGTCCGCCACCCAGGGCGAACTGGCCTCAAGGCGGGGGACTCACCTCCTGCTCCGAGAGGCCGTCGATGATCTCGGACACCTCGTGCTCGCTGCGGGCGGCTGACATGGAGAGCCCGCTGCCCCGCTGGCCCACCCTGCTGGAAACCAAAAGGACACAGCTGGGACCGGTCCTTTGGCAGCCAGGGATGCCGGCCGGCTCCGCGGCCCGGACCTGAGGCCGCCACTTCCCCAGATGTGGCGTGTGGGCAGCAGGGAGGGGCCAGGGTTCCCAGGCCACAGGGACAGCCCCAGCCAGGGGTCCAGGGCAGGACATGGGGCCCCCGGCCCTGACCCAGAGGCTGTCGGAGCTCAGCCCCCTTTTCTCTCCAATGAAGCCCAGCCACACAGATCCACGTCCAAACCCCAGTTCTGCCTCTGTGGGCCTGTGCCTCGGTTTCCCTCTGTAACATGGAGATACAGTGGCGCAGCTCTCAGAGCAGAGAGGAGGCATTCCAAGTGAGACACTGAGTGTCCAGGGAACGGTGCGGTGTGTATTATCACCGCTCATGGCCCGTCACCTCACGGAATGCCACCCAACGGAAAAGGACACTAGCCACCACAGCCACGCATCACCGAGCGCCTACTGTGCGCCAGGCACGACTTCACAGGATCTCGCTCAATCCTCACTGCCGCCATGTGAGACCAGCGTCCTGATCCTGGCCTGCAGGCCGGGTGGTCCTCTCCCCGCCCATCCACACTAGGGATCTCAAACTCGGCGGCTTCCAGGGGCCGGGCCAGCCAGCCGGCCGGCCAGGTGAACGAAGCCAGCATGCACAGCCCAGGGCGCGCCGGAAAGGGAGCCTGCACGCAGAGACATATTTAAGTCTCACTAAGTGTGAAGGCCAGGCGGGCTCTGAGTGGCACGTCCGAGGGCTCGGCGTGGCCCCCGGGCCCCGGCTCACCTCTGCATGCGCTCCTGCAGCTCCCGCTGCTTGCGGATCTCGGGGAACTGCTTCTCGTAGTACTCGCGCACCTTGCTCTCCTTGGCCCGGCGCCGCGGGTTGTTCTCGATGCGCTCCACCTTCTTCTCCCAGGCCTCCATAAGCTGGTCATAGCGCTGGCAGAACTTCTGTTCCTGGGGGCACAGCGGGGTGCGGACACGCTGAAGGGTGTCGCC
>NW_011889211.1:118621-120247 GCF_000151845.1 Pteropus vampyrus | reverse complement strand
TCAATCCTCACTGCCGCCATGTGAGACCAGCGTCCTGATCCTGGCCTGCAGGCCGGGTGGTCCTCTCCCCGCCCATCCACACTAGGGATCTCAAACTCGGCGGCTTCCAGGGGCCGGGCCAGCCAGCCAGCCGGCCAGGTGAACGAAGCCAGCACGCACAGCCCAGGGCGCGCCGGAAAGGGAGCCTGCACGCCGAGACGTATTTAAGTCTCACTAAGTGTGAAGGCCAGGCGGGCTCTGAGTGGCACGTCCGAGGGCTCAGTGTGGCCCCCGGGCCTCGGCTCACCTCTGCATACGCTCCTGCAGCTCCCGCTGCTTGCGGATCTCGGGGAACTGCTTCTCGTAGTACTCGCGCACCTTGCTCTCCTTGGCCCGGCGCCGCGGGTTGTTCTCGATGCGCTCCACCTTCTTCTCCCAGGCCTCCATAAGCTGGTCATAGCGCTGGCAGAACTTCTGTTCCTGGGGGCACAGCGGGGTGCGGACACGCTGAAGGGTGTCGCCAGGATCCAGACACGCAGCCCCCAGGCTCCCTGCCCGATCTGCAGGCGTGTGCACACGCACACGCACACGGACAGCAGGCACACGTGGACACAGACTGCACGCACACGCACACGCACACGGACAGCACGCACGCGCACAGGCACACGCACAGACCTGGGCCCATGAAGAAGACCCACAGGCCTGGCCACCTCCTCCCTGGGGAACGGCCGCCCCACCTGGCTTTCTAGAAAGGCCTGGTTGGGTACAGACACCACCAGCCACGTGTGGCTGTTAAATTTGAATCACGTAAAATTAAGACCCCTGGTCTCCCACCCACGTTCTCAGCACTCACCAGCCACACATGGCCGACACCTCCGTCCACAGGGGACAGCGCACACACACAGAGACCATGTCCATCATCACGGGAAGCCACGTTGGACAGTGTGGCTCTGGGCACCCCCCTGGGAAGCATCCACTTTCTAACCAGTCCCTCATCCCCAGCCTCGGGCTCGGCCGTGCTCCTCCAGCCAGGGGCTGGGTGTGAGCCTTGAGCTGCCACCGTCCACGATAAGGAAGTCCAGCTCCCTGCTGAACTGCAGTGCCACCTGCTCCATGTCCTTGGGAGAGAGACCCCCACCCGAATGCCTAGCTTCCAAGTCTCCAAGGTGACCTGGGCCGGGCAGGGGGTAGCGTCCGGCCGCCCATGAGACGCCGACCTCCCCATCCCTAACAGCTGCAGTGGACAGATGGCACGGTCTGGGAGTCTTGCTTGAATGCCTTCCTGACACTGGCACAGGCAGAAAAGCCCTTTCTGGCTGTCGTGCCCAGACACCCCACCCCATCCTGTGTTCCAGCCTCTGACCTTGGTCCTCGGCAAAGCCGGCAGCTGACAGCCCCCAAGAATGGTCAGGCTAGCTTCCATGGGGGCGAACCTGACCCCAGCTCCTGGAGGCCCCCCATATATGTGGGCTGCTCCAAGACCCCTTGGAGATCAAGACACAGTTCCAGCAACAGACAATGGCCACACGTGTGTGTGCCAAGGTGCCGTAGGAAGCTGCCCACCGGGGATGGGACTGACATGAGGGACGCCAGCCCGGGCCACCATCAGAGCGGGGACCCTTCCTGCCCTGCTCAGCACCTCCTAGA
>NW_011889211.1:106241-118571 GCF_000151845.1 Pteropus vampyrus | reverse complement strand
CAGGCTAGCTTCCATGGGGGCGAACCTGACCCCAGCTCCTGGAGGCCCCACATATATGTGGGCTGCACCAAGACCCCTTGGAGATCAAGACACAGTTCCAGCAACAGACAATGGCCACACGTGTGTGTGCCAAGGTGCCGCAGAAAGCTGCCCACCGGGGATGGGACTGACATGAGGGACGCCAGCCCGGGCCACCATCAGAGCGGGGACCCTTCCTGCCCTGCTCAGCACCTCCTAGAGAGGCCTCGGTCTAACGGGTGAGAGAGAGAAGTCAGACAAGGAACGATGAGAAAACGTTCACCAAACCCGGCAGAGGACAATGAAGACGAGCAGGGGGCCCAGGGGCCGCGAGCAGCTGCGGGGGAGGGGTGGGCGGGGTGGCGACCGGACGAGCCAGCCTGTCTGCGGCCCTCATGGGACTGGCTGGCGCAAAGAGACATGGCAAGAACGCCCCCAAGGGGACATCCAGCCATGTGCCCAACATGTGCAAAGCCCCAAGCAGCACCTGAGGACTGTCCGGGGCAAGGAAGTCGCCCACCGCGTCTGGCCACTGTGCCACCTGTTGTCGCCCCCGCCGTGTCCACTGCACTGATGTGTTGTCAGTCCACTGGGCACCGTGTGACAACCCACTGCGGTGGCTACAGCCCTTCCCAAGGGCACCGGTGACCCTGCTCAGGGCGGGTTTCCACAAGGGGGTTCCATTGGTCGGAGCAGGAAGCAGATCACACACTCAGGCACACACACACATCCTCGCACACGTACCTGTGCACTCACATACACATAGAGAACCACACACGCACACACGCACACTCACACCAGAGGCTGGGGCAGAACGAGGTCCGTGTGCAGGGCGTGGGCAGCAGGAATCCGCAGGGGGACAGGGGCAAGGCCACTGTGCCCCCGTGACACAGCTCGCGCATGTAATGAAGGCAAATCAGCCCCGGGCCCTCAGCCATCACCATCACCATCACCATCACCAGCACTGACCCTGGCCAAGTGCTACTGTGTCACGTGCCAGGCACAGAGCAGAGCCCTTCCCACGGCCCGGCTCACCCAAACCCCACGCAGGCAGCGACCACTGCCCGCTCTGTGCAGGCAGGAACTCAGGGCCCTCTGCCCGGACGGCCCAGTCGGGCAGCGGCAGGTGGGATCTGGACGGCGGAGGGGACAGCTATTCTGGCGGAGCCCAGTGCATCTCTTCCCCTGGTGACACGTGTGCCTTTGCTGTCACACCCAAGAACCCACCGCTGAGTCCAAGGCCGTGAAGATTCATCTTCTTGGGTTTTTCCTAGGAATGTCATGGTCTTGGCTCTTGCACGTAGGTCTGCTTCATCGTGGGCTGACGCTGTGAGCTGGGGCTCCAGCCCCGTGCTCTCGTGTGTGGATGTCCGGGTGTCCCAGTGCCGTCTGTTGAAGAGACCATCCTTCTTCATGGAATGAATTCGGCCTCTTGACAAAAACTGACTGGCCGCAGATAAGGACTTATTTCTGGGCTCTCACTCCGAGCCCAGTCCTCCCAGTCCGTCCTTCCGGCTGGACCACGCTGGGCCATGTTTGAAGTCGCAAAGTCCCCAACGTGGTTGTTCTTTCTCAGAATTGTTTTGGCTCTTCAAGGTCCCTTGAAATCCCTTACAAAGTTTAGGGTCAGCCTGCAGCTGACAGTTCTGAGCACCTGCTGTACACCAGACGTCACCCTGACCAGCCTTCCTCCCTCAGCGGCCTGATGAGGTGGCTGTTAATATTATCAGCACTGACCGGAAGAGGAAATTGAGGCCAGAAGTTCAATGATTTGACCCGGTCACTTAGCAAGACCAGGATTTGAACCCCTGCTGCCAGGCCAGGCGTAGTGTGATGCAGCTTAGTGCTTAGGGGTGCAATGAGATGGGGTGCCCAGGAAACTGGGGAAAGCAGCCTCAGGCCAAGGGATCAGAAAGGCGGCTGGAACCTGCTGGCCAGGGGAGCTGGCCTCCGTGGCCACCTCGCGACCCAGCGTCCTCCAGACCCGCACGGAGCCTGTGGCCTCCCACAAAGGCAGGGCCTCACGGGGCGGAGGCCAAAGACCAGGAAGATGCTCCCCCAACTGGCTATCCTGCAAATGGGGGCTCGGCCTCCTCTCTCCATGCTCGGTGGTGAATGAGAGTGACGAGCCTGTCCTGCTCTGTCCTGTCCGCCCCGTCCATCCTGTAGCTCGGGCCACAGAAGGCAGCTGGGATGGCAGGGGGCAGGTCTGAGGCCTGGGGACCACGCTGGCCGGGCTCCCTCCCAGGCCTTGCTGATAATGACGCTGCCAGGGACTTGGGGCTCCTTACATAAGAGCAAGAACCAGATCACTTCAAACGCCTTCCTGCCACAGCTTCCGTGGTTTCTGAATTTGTTTTCACCAGGGCCACCAGGAATTTCTTAGAATCCTCCAGGTCCTCTCCCTTTGAATAAGCTGATCTCCTCTCCACCCTCGTCAGAGTCCACCAAGAAGCCATGTGGGATTTCTTAAGAACTCACACCCACCCCAACCCTACCCCACTCCACAGGAGTAGTTTTAAAATGCGAATCAGACCCTCCTCCTGCTCCAGACGACGGTGTCCGCAGTTTCCTGGCAAATTCCTGTCCGACTGTTTTCCTTCCCGGGAATACATTTATGAGGTGTCCACTGTCCATCGTGCAGTCTAGACGCTCCACCCCACCAGAGGGGAAACGTTTCTAGGCGATCTGCCTCCCAAGGTTTTCAGGTGGCTCGGAAGCCCCCACTCACGCCCTGCCCGCTGCAGTCCACCCTGTGTCACCCACAGGCCTCAGGGCCTTGGCACTTGCTGTGCCCTGTGCCTGACGCTACGACCTCCAGATCCTCACACGGCTGGTCCTTTCTTGCCACCCCAGGGACACGCGGGCTGTCCCAACCCCAGCCCACCCCTCCGCACGGCCCTTCCGTGCCTCCTCCGCTCAGCACGGCTCAGCGCTGTGCCTGACCCACGGCGGGTCCTCGGTAAACATTTCACTCGGTGAATGGGACGGACGCCCAGGTTCACTCACGCCGTCCACCCGGCCCCGTGCCTCTCTCTGGTCACCCCACGGGGCCCTGGGGTCCGGAGTGCCGCCCACTCAGCCTCTCGGCCGCCCAGCCTCTGGGCCACAAGTGTCTCCTGTCCCTAAGGGCCCAGCCGACATCTGGGACCAGAGCAAGGTGCATTCGGAAGCCGGTCCAGAGGGACCACGCCCGAGACGAGTCCATGAGGGGCTTTCGTGAGATGCTCGGAGGGTCGGCGGCTTCTGGCTCCCAAAGACTTGGGCCTGCGGCAGGAATTCGGGTCCCACCGAAAGACCAGGTTGGTGACATGCTAACGTGCAGAGCTGGGAAGAAAACTGCGCAGAAACGAGGTTGGACTGGATCAAACCGCTCCTGAGCTCCAGCCAGCGGACGTCTCAGCCACACGAACTCTTTCACTGTTCAGGGCCATGCGAACCAGCTCCTCTTACCCTCACAACTGAGGGACCACTGGCAGGTGACCCCCCCCTCCATCACTGAGTCCAACTCCCCCACGGCGTGAACAGTCACCCCAAACCACGGCCACACGTGTCCCCTCACATGGGCCTGTCTGCCGTGCCGTGGCTGCTGCCCGCGGGAGAACCTGAACCTGGCTCCTCGGAGACGCCTGCATCATCGCCACCTGCTCGCGCCCCGCCCCTACGCCAAATCCGCCTCCGCCTGGGAGGCCCAGCGCCCGCGGACGGGGACCCACCTCCCCGCCAGCCTCTGCCCTCTCCCCGTGCAGCCTGCAAAGGGAGAGGCAGAATTCCTTCCAGCCCGGCCCACGACCACGCCCAGGCCCCCCGGGGCGCCCGAGCCCCGTCCCCCACTTTTCTTCACAGCTTGGACACTCAGGGTAGGGACAGCTACAGAACCGAGAGGTCCCGGCAGGTGTGGCTCGGAGCGGCCTGGACGGGGCCCAGGGACCTGGGGGTGGGGGCACAGGGTGACTCACCCATTGTTTCCGAGCGTGGTTCCTCCTCTTGAAATACAGGATTAGCTTTTTCCGCATCGCCTGGTTTCTGCGGGTGGGGAGAGCAAGGGCCCGGTCAGCAGTGCAGGCACCCGGTACCACAGAACTGGCCGCGAGAGCCAGCCCTGCGGGGGCCCCTTACTGGTCCGTGAGCTCAGATACCCGCAGCCCCAGGAACAAGCCCCCAACGGCTGATGTGCATCTTCCTCTCCGCTGACCCCGAAGTTCCCCACCCACCCGAGACCGAGCTGGGTCTGCAGAAAAGGGGTCCTGCAGGGTGGGGGGGGAGCGCCGAGGGGGGCAGGGCTAGAAGTTCCTGGCTTTCTGCCCCGCCCAGAACGGCCATCACCCCCACAGTCACAGGGCTCCCCTCTGTCCGGGGCGGCCATCACCCCACAGTCACAGGGCTCCCCTCTGTCCAGGGCGGCCATCACCCCCACAGTCACAGGGCTCCCCTCTGTCTGGGGCGGCCATCACCTCCACACGCACACAGGATCTCCCTGCCCGTGAGCCACATGTGCCATAGAAAACAGGCCACAGAGACACAGGAGATGGAGACGGGGCAAAGGGAGGGGGGAGACCCAGAGACGGGAGCCCAATGCAGAGGGGTCGCAGAGCTGCCCCCAGTTGCAGACCTGAGGCCTCCCTCGGCCCCGCCCCACCCCCTGTCCCCAACACGCTGGCGCCCCGGGCCTGTGGGGCCAGTCAGGCCTGGGAGCCCTCAGAGCCTGGAGTTGCTGAGTCCCGGGCGTGCCCAGCGCCACCTTTTCTGGGAGGGGCTCCCTGACTTCTCAGCAGTGTCCAAACCCCACAAATATCATCGACAATGAGCCGTGCCCTGTCCAGCCCCGAAGGAGGCATCATGTCCCTGGGCCACTGAGGACCCCAACCTCGGGAGAGGACGAAGGTGGGAGCAGGGGCGGGGAGAGACACCCCAGGCCCTGACAGATGAGCAAAGCTCCCCCAACACATGCCTCACAGGGGCTGAAGGGTCTGGAACCACACGACTCAGGGACCCCAAGGAGAGTCGCCCACGGCCCCACACCCCGGCACATGACATCACCGCCTCAGAAGGCCCCACGGCCAGGCCCGGCCGCGCTCAGGCCGGACACCCCACCTCCACCCCAGGCTGGACGGCTGCCCCGGGCCTGCCGCAGACTCTAACCCCCAGCCCCATGCCGATGTCCAGCAGGAAGCTGGCGGCGTCGCGACCTGGTCCCACCTCCCAAACCCTAACAAGCCTGCACACCCCTCCTTAACCAGAGGGGAAAGCCCGCGGTCAGCGTGTGGGCAGAGGTCCCTCTCTGGAACCCAACTGGATCCCGGTGGGGCTCAGAGCCCCGTCCGTTCCCCGCCCCTACCACAAAGAAACGCCTCACCCCCTGATGGCTCCTAGGGTCACCCTGGCCTTGCTCGGCCAGGGTCTCCCCACCTAGAGGCCTCGCTGCTCACCCCGGTCTCCCCTGCCCGTCAGGGTGGGCACCGGGGTCCTCGCTCACACGGGCTGAGACCAGAACCACAAGGGGCCTCTGAGCCAATCTCGGAAGGTCTCTCTCAGCCTCGGTTTCCCCATCGGAAAAATGGGAGCATTCTACATTCATCCCCTCAGTCGTTCAGCAAATGTTTACGGAGCACCCACAATGTGCCAGACACTGTTCTAGGCACTGGGGACACCGCAAGGCAGGCAAAGGCCCTGGCCCTCATGGAGGTGACACCCTGACGATAAGCAAGATCATCAAAACAATCTTGGAATCGGGAACTTAAATAGGGCGGCGGGGTAGAGCCTGGGGGGAGAGGAGATCTCGATCACCAGAAAGACTCAGCTGTGGCAAGACCCCCGCGGGAGGGGGGCTCCGAGCGGCGGGCTCTGCACAGGCCCTGAGTTAGGAACAAGCCCCGAGTGTCCAAGGACAGAGGGAGGCCCGTGTGGCTGGACAGAGTGGGGGCGACGGAGGCGAAGAGCCAGGCTGGCGGGGCCGGCCGTGCAGGGCCATCTGCGTTTCAACACGGCAAAGGCTCGGGACTTAAAAAACGGCGTCCCGGCTGCGAAGGCCGAGAAGCGGAGACGCCCAGGGCCACGGCCAGGAGCGCGAGGCCTCGCGGCCGACGCCGCCCGGCAGCAACGGGGGCCTTGCGCCCGGAGGACGGCTGGTTCCGGGGTCGGGGATACCCGGGGTGCGCCCAGAACATCTTTAAGTAAAAAAAAAAAAAAAAAAAAAAAGAAAAAAAAAAAGGGCTGGAAAGAAAAAAAGGTCCGAGGGACACGGGACCCGCCTGAAAGCGTTTCAGCTGCCGAAGCCGGAACAATTCGGGCGACAGAGCAAATCCCACTGGATCATAACCCAGGAAATAAAATAAATATCCGCGAGTCCACACGATGTAAATCAGTGACCAAATAAACAAACAGAAGGGACGAGCGTCCCTCACAGAACTCTATCGAATCACCAGGGAGGACGGAGGGAAAGAGAAGGTCGCTATGGGCGCGTCGCAGAGGTCACGCTGCCGGCCGGGTCCCCGCACGAACCTCAGCGGAGCCGGCAAAATGCGCGGCAGAGACGGGGACTTGCCGGCCTGGCGCGTCTCCCCACACGCTGCGGTGACTTTAACTGCGGTGACTTTAACTGCGGTGACTTTAACTGCGGTGACTTTAACTGCGGTGACTTTAACGGGCCACCGCAGAGGCTCCACACCCCTCCCCCAGGAGGCGGGGCTGGGCTCCCCTCCCCCGACGGGAGGCTGGACGTGGCGACCGGCTCCTACGGCAGGGACAGAAGGGAAAGACAGCACTGGACAGGGAGAAGCACGGCCGAC
Organism: Pteropus vampyrus; assembly: GCF_000151845.1. NCBI lineage: Eukaryota > Metazoa > Chordata > Mammalia > Chiroptera > Pteropodidae > Pteropus > Pteropus vampyrus. The sequence goes on along the minus strand of NW_011889211.1, from coordinate 111,765 downwards.
AGCACCCCGAGTGAGGGAGCCAGGCGAACACCGCCGGTCAGCGGGCGCCAAGGACCCAGAGGGGACGGGACGGGACAGGGCGGGGGCCTCCCTCACACCGCAGACTCCTCCCCAAATCCACAGCTGCCTCCTCATGAGGAGACACCAGACAGACCCAGGCTGAGGGGCCGTCTACAGAACCCCAGACCCACACGCCTCAAAAGTGTCAGGGTGGCGAGACTGCGGGAAGGCTGAGCAACCGTCCCAGGTCGGAGACCGAGGAGCACGGGACGGACGGAGGGCCATGTGCGACCCTGGATCCCATTCGAGACCAGAAAACAGAGATCGGTGGACGAACTGGGAAAATGCAGAGTCTGTGGTTTGGCCAACAGTGTTAGCACCGAGCCACGGCCACTTTGTTAGTTCCGGGGCGTGTGCCACACACGGACGGTGACGGGTGTGTGGACGTCCGTCCCCGGCACTGTTAGCAACTCTGTACACTTAGCTATCAAAACGAAGTTCGCCGACAGAGGGAAACGCCGCGGGGGCTCGGGCGTAATTCACGTGAGAGCTGGCAGGGGGCCTGGCGCTCGCTACGAGTTACGATGTGTCTCCCACCCCAGAAAAGACGTTGCAGTCCTGAGCCCCAGCACCTCCGAATGTGACCTGATTTGGACACTGGGTCCTCACAGGCGCCATCGAGGTGGAATGAGGTCATTACGGTGGCCCCAACTCCGTCTGGCTGGTGTCCTCATAAAAAGGAGACGTTTGGACGTGGGGACAGGCACACACACAGGAGGACACGAAAAGACACAGCGAGGAGGCCGTGTGAAGGTCGCGTGAAGGTGGGAGGCCTGGAGCGAAGTGTCTGTAACCCGAGGATCGGCCAGGATGGCCAGCAAACGTCAGGAGCTGGATGGGGACGGAGGGGTCCCCCCGAGGCCCTGCCCACACCTCGACTTCCGACTTCCGGCCTCCAGAACCAGGAGAGCATGAACCGCGACCGCCTTCGGCCACCCGGTCTGCTCCGGCCGCCCCTGGACACGGGTGCCGCGTGTAACGGTTCTCAAGCCACAGTGGAGCTGTGGCCGTGAGGCGCAAAGGACTCGGCTTGGACACAGTCTCGTGGGGGCAGAGGGGACGGTGCGGCTGCCGTGTCCACCTGGACTGCCGAGGGTGTGACGTCTCCCGTGCGGGGCTGGGCTCTCCGCCAAGGCAAGCACCGGGCCTGGCACCCGGAGGCATCGACTCACGGCCAAAGGGGACAAACGTCCACAGGCTGCAAATGCGCAGAGGCCGCCCACCAGGGCCAGCGCGTGGGAGTGTCGTGCTTGGACAGTGGTGCTTTCTACAAACCTGGATCCGTTGCCAGCACCGGACACTAGAAGCTGTTGCATAAAAAGCTGAACTTAGAGCTTCTCTGGCGACTGCAGCGTCTGGCCACACTCCAAAGCCTACGGCCCCTTTTGAAGGGCGATGCGATGAGGTCGCAGCTCACCAGAGTCCCCACCACTCCCTACTGCCTCGCAGCCTCCCCCCCCCACCCCGCCCACTCCAGTTTCCCGCATCTGGGGGTGCAATCCCCCAGACGCCTGGCTTGAAGTGCCCACTTATTCAACATCTTCCCAGCCAAGATTTTTTTGAGTGTTTATTTTGAACCAAGAAGTGTTTTGGTATTAAAGATGCAAATAGACTACTGCAGACAAACCTTTTCTACTAAGGTTTCTGTCCAGCAAAAATCAGGAACACAGCCCCTGAGAAGGGTCTGGAAGGGCTGACAAACCAGTAAGACGGAGTTCGCCGGTGGAGGTGTTTACGGGGCTCAGGTCCCCTGGAGAAGCCGGGGTTCGAAAGCACAGCTTGAGGAAGCATGCGCCTCGTCCCGACCCGGACTCGGGGGGAGAAGCGAGAACCAGGGGGCAGCAACAGGGAAATGGACACTCGGAGGAGGCCGGCCAGGCCCCAGGGGGACTGGCACAGGACCACGGTGTCCTGGACAAAGCAAGCTTGGGGCGGTCGGGGCGGGGCTTCCTGGGGGAAGAGGCTTGAGCTGAGGCTTGGGAAAAGCGGAAGAATGTGATGGGAAAACACAGCGCTGGGTTCTGGGTGAGCGGGGGGGCGAGTGAATCTGCAGGGGCGAGGAGGGGCCTTCAGGGAGAGCCAGGCCCCTCGGCTGCTGGGGGCGTCAGATGGGGTGCCCGTGCAGAGCCGAAGGCCTTGGGAGGAGCCCGTCAGATTGGGGTGCCTGACGCTCAAAAGCCTGCTCACTGGGCTGGGCGCTAAGCACTTTCCCATGAGAAATAGATGCTCCAGGGACCAACTTACTGACAAGCAAAGTGAAGTGACTTGCCAAGGTCACAGGGCTAGCAAGGGACAGCCCTTGGCTGGAGATGCAGGCGCAGACACGGAGTGGCCGTGCAGGTGGGGGCCGGCCTAGGAGTTCGGCTGTGTGACTCTGGGGAGGTTACTTAACATCTCTCCACCTCCAGAGCAAGACAAGACCACAGGCTTAACAGTAACCTGAGTCCCAAGCGTCTTCCCCATCCGCACGGCCCCTGGGCTGACGGCTCTCGCCCGCCAACCCCGCACAAGGCAGTGGGGAGACGATCAGGCCGCAGGGAAGGGCAGGCTAGAACCAGCGGCTTTCCAGGCCCCGAGGGGATGAGGGGGCCAGAGGAACAGGGCACCGGACGGGGGCGTGGCAAGCAAGGCCACAGCTCGGCCCACAGGAGCGGTAACTGTGGCCCGTGCACCATCCACACCCTTTTCCTGAGTCACAAGGGGCTTTGCGAAGCCAGCGAGTCCAGCAGGGAGCGCTCCGGGCGGGTCCCGCACTAGGGGGCCCCTCCCTCGACAGAGCACCCACTCACACTGCTGGGGGGGGCACCTCTGGCCCCTCCTCACCCACCCTGGCCTAAGAGGTCTGAGGGGTCGCTCCTGAGGCCTGGGGCTAAGATCCCACAGCAAGTCCCCGCTGCGGAGAACGGGCAGTCAGTCGGTCACCCCACACCTCCCGAGGAGGCAGGCGCCCGGAGAGAGCAGCAGAGGTGGGTCCAGGTGACTTCAGCACGTCCGAAATTGCCAGTGCGGCAGGAAGTCGAGCGTGAAATTAACTATAACTCCGCGCCCCCAGCGAGCAGGCACTGAGAAATTCAAGTGACGGGGCAAGGTCCTTGGGGAAGGGATCGCCTCCCACCTGGCAGCAATTACGGCAGCAGGAGGGAGGGGCCCCGGGCCAGGGGGACGGAGCGGGCCAGGCTGAGCCAGGCTGAGCCGGCGACGGCGCCACCCCGCACCTCCCCGGCCTGATTCTCTCGCCGCCCTTAGCACGGCGGCGCTGTCTCACGGCCGTGTCATTACCTGCCCGCGGCGCCAGGGTGTCAGGGTGCTGCTGCCCGCCGCTGTCACACAGCAGGTGCTCGGTAAACATTTGCCGAACAAGTAAGTAGCTCTTGGGGTCTCTGCAGACAAAGCGCGAGCAGAAACCACAGAATCCTTCCTACCTGTCAGTAGCGCACTGAACCCTCGGCAACCCTGGGAGGCAGGCGCTACACCATCCCCATCCCAGAGGCCCTGAGAGTGACTGACCAGCCACAAATGCCTGTGGCCCTCAGCCTGCTCCTGCACTGTCAGCTTGCCTCTCCGGAAGTGGCTATGCCATCCGACCCCACAGGCGCCCAGCCTCCCAATGGGCTCCGCCATCGCTGACCCTCCACGCCCCAGCCCGGCCACTCCTGCAAGGTCAGGGTCCACTGCCCCTGCTCGCCTGGGTGGCTGCAGCAACCTGCAGCAAGGTCCCCCAGCCTCGGCCCTGGGTGGCTGCAGCCACCAACAGCACGAGCTTCTGCAAACAAAAAAAACAATTGCCTCGCTTCCAGGAATAAATCGCATCACTGGCCACCCATCGCACAGATGAGGAAACACGCACTCCTCGCCAGCGCCGGACGATCTGGCAGCCTCCTTCCCCCTACTCCCCCTGGGGCCACTCTGCCCTTCTCTGGGGTCCCACCAGCTCCCCAGCCCCAGGGCCTTTGCAATGCCCATTACAGTAGCCCAGGAGGTCCTCATGGCTGGCTGCCACTCAGCTCCACGGTCAGGTCCTGCCCTGACCCCCCTGGCAAAAATCACCCCTCACTTTCTCTACCATTATCCCATTGACCATCTTAAAGTACGGAAGTGATCACGACTTTAGTGGAAAACCATTTTTAAAAAGTTAGAATTCTAAGGGTATACGAGTTCAAATAATTTACTGACAGGTACATTTTTCTAACATAAAACAGACCACTTATTATGTAAGAAATCTTAAACTGTTCATCTCTATGCATTTAAACTTAAACGTGTTCATTTGTGATTTAGACTTAGAACAAACCTTACGAGGCGGATATCTACTAAGCCGAAATGCACTCGACCATTCTCTGACGCAGATTGGGGTACAGATTTCAGTAGGCTTACGGTTTCATTCTACTTAGACACGTAGCAGTATCTTACTTGCCGATATTACGTGTATGAATATCTTTTCCCTTTTCTGTTTGGATTTCTATGCTGCTTTTACAACCCGAACACATATACGTTATTCAGCTTAAAATATTACTTATTTTTAGTGATAAAACTTATGTAAAAATTTTAGTGTAATGCTATTACCATCAAAAATTGTATCAAAAGGGAAACTACAACTAGGTATGTCAACGTGTAAAAGCTTGAGATAGCTACAGACTCTAGCACTTTCTATTAGCTGATATTTTATCATTAACATAACTCGTTCGTTTTGTCTCTACCGCTAAACAAAACTTGACCCTGTGGGTCTTTGTTTTGTTCCCAGCTAAATCCCCAGGTCCTAGAACAGGGCTTGGCACATAGTAGCTGTTCACTGAATGTGTGTTGAATGAATGAATGAATGATGAATGAATGCTCCCAGCAGCCTGCTCAGACGAGAACACCCTCTCTGATCCCCTAAACCATCTGCCACAGGCCCTAACGGCATACACACACACACACACACACACACACACCCTGCCGCTCTCCACCTGGGGGTCCCCACCCCCCAGCAGTGGCCCCAGGGCAAGGCAGGTCCCAGGAAGCTTAGAAAGGGCTGAGGTGGCCTAATTGGAAAATGAATTGTGTTGAGTCATGAGGGGTTTGGTACCTGGGCAGCGAACACACCTGCGAGACTAGACAAAAGCACAGGCCATACTGGATACAACAATCTCTGTGCTGTAGCCGGGGTCCCTGGCGCAGGACGCCCTGCAGCTCCTGCCAGCCGTGGGCTGACGCAGGTGATGCGGGTGAGGCCTCTGTGGCAGGTGCTCCCGGGCCAAAGGGGCCAAGGACCTCTTTGGCGACCAGAGATTCTCTAGGCTGCTCCATCAGTCACTGGGAGCTGCGAGGGGTGGCTGAGTTGGTCACCAGAGCCTGGACCAGTCACTCGAGTCCAGAAACTATAATAGACGGGAGCTCCCAACTATAATAGATGGTTGCACCAGCAGACACCTGGCGACCATCAGGAAGCCTACGCGCCTCCAGGGATGGGGAGCTCATGACTGCAGGC